>NW_025544776.1:2941479-3051502 GCF_000003525.1 Blastomyces dermatitidis ER-3 | reverse complement strand
CAAGTATCGGCCTTCCCACTCTCTGCCATTCGTACCGCCCCTAATACATTATCAGATTAATAAGAGCTGTACAGGCTGCAGAGCCAGCTGTTCAATCCCATCTGAATTCAAAGAAGTGCACATGACATCACATGAGATCATATTACAGAGCATTTGGTAAAATGAATATAGAGAAGAGTATAAGAAATGTAAATACTGTAGAGAATGTATAAAAGAAGCAGAATGAAAAAAAGAATGAAGATTTGAAGATTGATTTGAGCTGTATGAGTCAGAGCATTCAAATATTTTTGATAGAATGCACATGATGTCACATTACAGTGTTTTTTGCATGGAAAAGTTGGTTTTTCTATAATATATAGAGAGATTAAATACATTTTCATATAAGTTTATTTTCTATTTTTTATATAAAAACTATTGAATTGCTTTCTTTGCAAATTAATTGCTTTCATTCACACACTTACTGCAGCTGCTGATTTATATAATCAGTGATTGCAAGCTCTCTATAAAAGACTATAACTATAGCAGCTAACTTCTCATAGTATAAATCATCTACTTTAAAAACTTCTTCATCAGATTATATTTTTCTTGCATATAAAAATTCACTTTAATTATTGCTAAAGGACCGCAGAATCGACAGGACATCTTTTTTTCCAGGAATCGTCTCGCTCAGTTCTATCTACAGGGATGACGACCGTTTCAATCGGGCCTTCGTCTTCATTTGTTTTAGACGTTCGAAGGCATGCGGCCATACCCTTAGTTTGGATCCGATACTTCGAGAGAATTTCGACGAACTTAGGATGCAGCTCTGGCCACTGTCTCTGGAGAGGATGATCTGACGCAATGCAATGGGAGTACCTATGGCAGGAACAGTGCATAGGAATGGGCCTCCGACCCGAAAATCTTCGCTACGAATTGCCATCTTCAGTCTCATCACTAGTCAGAACTTGAACCGCGAGTCCTTTGGAAACGTCCTTGCGAGATGTGAGGTGACGGTAACGAGGCGGGGGGTTTCAGACAGAAACTACAGAAGAGGCGAGGCATAGTCTTCCTCGGAGCTCCTATTCATCCGCCTTCTAGAGCTGTTTGGGACAGGGAGAAAACTCCCACGAGACCAACGCGCGATGATCAGTAGAAGCCTAGAAAATGAGTACCGAACCGACACAACAAGAAAACCTTTTGAGATAAAACAACACCACACAGACGTGCAGCCACCACAGAAGAAAGAGGGCCAAAAAATATCAGCTCTGACATGTCGAAGGGTAAAGTTCTGGAAGGAAAGACCCTAGAACAATATAAAGCCAGGTGTTCAGTCCAGCTGGTTCTTTGGTGATTATGATGCAAGGAAATTAGAACCATGGTTTCTCCTATATAATAATATCCCACAATTCTACCAAATTTGGTTTTTCATGGAGTTGAGAGGTTGAACATTTTTGTAGCGGGCCCGCCATCGTGGGTGTTGTTGCACAGCGATCGCCTCTCATTTAACTACGGACTAGCGCCCCGCAAACTACATAGCTTCCTCCTAAGATAGAACCAATCAGACTTACATGGGATGTATCGATATATCGTAGCATATACTCCGTAGACATATTCTGTGTTGCCAAAGGCACTTCTAGACATAAATAGTGCAGACCAGATATTCATTTTTACACCAATCATCCCCAAATTAATTCTATCTTCACGCTTTTCGAAATTCCCCGGCGCCTTGACAGGATACATCAACAGCCAACAAACAGCCAAACCTGTGACAGCCAATAACTAGCCAACCAGCCAACTGCCACCCCATCTTCTTAAACTATGCATTTAATATTGGCCCGATCCTACCAATCGCGCCGCCTAGCCCCGGCAAACTGCACCATTCCAGCCTTCGCCAGATTGGTAGTTTAGCGGGTGGAAAAATAGAAAGAAAGTGGAGCCTCACCACCTTTTTAAAGTTTTTTAAAGTTATCTTTAGGTCAAGACTCACGGGCCTTACGAGCCATGAAGATGGGGAGTTTAAAATATGGGGAACGGGCGCTGGAGGGCTGAGGGGCTGAAGGAAGGGGCTTGGCGGGCTGGCGGCGGACGGCGGGCGGCTGGCGGCGGGCGCAGGGGGCGAGAGGCAGGGCTTTTGATAAGGGATAAGTTATCTGAGTGATTTTACGGAGTAATTATTTGCTTATTTTCGGAGTCAGTGCACTTTAATTTATTGGTTGGACGGCAAATTAGCAAGAGATGCATATGCATACATTTCCAAAAAGGCAGGGGGAAACAGTAAGATGAGAGAGAGTGCAGAAGCGTTGAAAAAAGTTACTCACTTCTCTTCTTTGAGAAGTCAGGTACTCCGTACGGAGTACATGAACAATAATAACAATAATGGTAAACATTTGGATAGCCGAAAATTACCCTCGGCTAAAAAGCTAAGCGAGGGCACAGGGTTATCTACTTACATCTATATTCATCTTTAATAATTGTAAGTTACACTATGTAAATAATAATAGGTATCTTGATGTTTCAGTTCCTAAGGTACTCAGAATGAAGTTTACCAATTGGCCACCTCTTAGATTATCGAGGCCTTTTGCGAATTAGGAGAGAGAGAGAAGAAAGAGAAAAAAAAGAAAAGAAAAGAGAAAAGAAAAAGAAAAGAGAAAAGAAAAAGAAAGCAGAGATATTCAATAGAAGTTTCAGAATTAAACTCTTTTCATACACTATTTCTTCCCTGCATAAATAATCCGCCGCTTTTAGGCCCCTTGTTATTTATTTTATTCTTTTCTTTTCCTTTCTACCATTCCTCATCCCCTTTATTTAAACTAAATCTGCTTCATATACATACCAGTTCCAAAAGCGAAAACCACAAGTAAACCAAAAGGAAAAATATGAGGAGCGGGAAAACATGAATGTGGAGGGCATGAGGAATCTTGCTTCCCTCCGTCCGCCGCTCTCAGCCTCAGGCCTCCCGACTCCCAACCCCCGCGCTTATCGCCGCTCGCCACTACTCGCCACACAGAGATAACCAAATGATAACAAAATAGGCTTAACTATGAACAAGTTGCGCACGCTAGTATGCGCGCGTAGCTGGAGTATACTGGTTGATAGATATATGTAAAACAACAATACCGCTCACAGAAGGTATCAGGTGTGTAAGATCGCGACATTAAACAATAGAATTAGGTAAAGAGCACACAAGGTTAAAAAGCTGGAATATGTCAAAAACATTATCAAATAAAATGAAAATAAAAATAGGAAATAGGAAATAAAATAATTTCAAAAAAAAAAAAATAAATAAATAAATAAAAAAAAAAAAATAAGTACAGTAGAGTAGGGTAATGAAACGTTGAAAGAAGATTTGGCAGCGAGGCATGGATATGAAGAAAGCCACAAGAGGGCATAAAACAAAGGAAAGCAAAATTATGTGCTCTTTCTGTATTCTATCATAGCTTTCACCCTTTTCAAGCTGGACGCTATGAACTATTCTCACGGGCTGGGTATGGACAAACAGGCTTTCTGCTCTGGATTCCCAGATGGGCAAGAGGAGAATCATAAAAAAAAAAAAAAAAAAAGAAAGAAAAAGAAAAAGAAGCACGGTGCGGGCATTGGGGTTTCCTTAACTGCCCGAGCTCTATACACATATCATCGTTTCGTTTCAGCTCTTTTTGACAAAAAGTAATTTGAAGGCTCAAATCAAGGGAAAATTGGGAGGCGTACGGTTACTAAAAAATGCACCAGGCAATGCGAAAAACGTAGAGAAGACGAAGATGGTGTGGTGGTCTTCATGCTTTTCAGCAGACAGAAAAAAAAAATGAAAAAGAAAATAAAAAGAAAAGTAAATAAGAATACCAATGAAGTATTAGTGAGCGTGAGAGTATAAACGGATATACAGAAGACATGGATATAAAAGTTTCTGTTCCTGCGCTTGGTGGTTCACAAATTATCCATCAGAAGGATGAGATACCAAATGTGTCTGAAAAGTCATATTTGAGGAACGGATTATCATCAGCGCCCTCGTGGGAAGCAGTGCTAAGCTCAAGGCCGTTGACGTCTGGAAGAGCGTCTTGGAAGAAGGAAGACGTTTCTGAACCGGGCATTCCTTCAGCGAAAAGGTCGTTGTTGTCCAGTATTGAATTCTGGAGATATTCACTTAAGCCCATTGTAAGCGCGTTTTGGTCGCAAAAACCTTGATTTACTGCTGGCGAAGGAAGGGATGGGTCAGCAAGACTTGAACCGGAGGTGGTCAGTGAGCCTGCCGAAGTTCCTCGGGAAACTGGGGATGTTCCAAGGCATGGCGTCTGGACCATAGGCTTCTTGGTATTAATTGGGATTGGTTTGCACTGGGCAGCCGGGTCGAGAGCTTGATTTTCCGGTTCCTGGACGCTTCCAGAAGAAGACATACAGTTATGATTATTCGAGTTACGAGAATCGGCACTGGCGCTAATGGAACTCTGTATTGGGGCGGAATTCACTGCGGAATTGTTGACACCCCAGTTGTACTCGGTGGCACTCGAGGGATAACTGCCTGGGGTTCCCATCCCTTCGGCTGAAGAATTGGTAGCTGGGGTATGGGCGTAGCGCATGCAGTCAAAGGAATTCATGCGTATAACTTGGTTTGCTCTGTATTGTGTGTTCAGGCGTCGAGGGCGCGGTTGCTGGAGATCCTGATATGATTGCCGCCGAATATTTGGAGCTGGCCTGACGCTTGACGTTCTTTGCTGACCAGTTGGAGAGACCTGCTGCACGGTTCGATATAATTGTTGGATATTTGAAGGTGGTCTTGTTGAATGGTTCCCTTGCTGTCGAGTTTGTTCCAGGTGCTGCTGCCACTGTTGCTGTTGTTGGGAAGGGTGGTTTATGGAATAGCTAGGAATAGACTTCTGCGGGTGAGATTCCGGTCGCACGGTTGATGATCCAGCGTGATGCAGGTGTGTAACATCAATGGCGGGATCCGAAGCAACTCGTCGGTTAAGTCTGTTACTCTGACCATTAAAATTGGTGAATCCCTGGCTTTCATAGCCGGGAGTGTTGTGTGAAATGGGGAGAGAATTGGGCCTTCCATTTGGCACTGATGGGCTGAACGGATTATTGAACATGCCCTCCACACCTGGTACGCCATTGAAGCGGTATATTGCCGAACCATATACTTCCGGAGCTGGTATCGGCCCTGTATGGTATGGATTGTGCATACCGTTCAACTGCGGGAATGGTTGACCGGCATGAGTTTTGGCAAAATTGGCCAACATGTACGGATGTAAATGTACATCCAACGATTGGGACCTGAGCTGAAGACTATCGATATGGCACCGACGTTTTCTACCGTGCTCATCATCTAATTCATCGTACATCTCCTCTCTCTCGACAGCTTCGAGCGTGATGCGCAAACCCTTTCCAGTTCGTTCCTTGTGAACTTCTGATGCACGCAGCGCGGACTCAAACCGTGCTTCCATGGTCCTATCCCCTCTTCTAGAAGCGGCGATGAATGCCCTTATTCAACAGTTAGGTGACTCAGGAACAAGCACTATAGTAGCGGGAGAAGGGAAAAAAGCTAACCTTTCTCGGTTTTCCAACCGTCGTTTAACATCTTCTTTCTCTCTTGCTTCTCTCTCCGCTTCTGTCTCATTTTTCTCTTCCAATTCCCTGGTGTCCCTCTTCTCTTTCACGCGAGTGGAAGTTGGAGAGGTCATGGCTATAGAGTCACCAGGGGCCAAGGAAAGTATTATATCTTACTGGGAGGCGAAGGGACAGGACAGAAGAACAGAGAAGCAGCCGTTCTGATATGAACAGGCGACGGTGTCTTGTAATAATAGAGGGGAATAAGGCTGTTGTGCAGTGTTTCGTAGAGTATATATATGAATGAGGTGGCACGAAATAAAACGTAACGTAATAAACAAGGGCTTGTGTTCTGTGTCTCTTTCTGGCATACGAGGGAGTTCAAACAAAAAGCAAATATTTCCCTCCGATGTGCTTGGCTATTGCATGGGGAACGATAACAGCAACAAGTTGTGTGACGGAGATGAGGAGCGAGGGGATATGTAGTAATAGTGGGGGATGTGGGAACTTGAAGACAAGCCAAGACAAAAAGTAATGGTGGAGGAAAGGGTCTGGGGAAGAATAGGTCGGGACCGAAAAGGATTTCGCTAGTCCAAGTCCCACCTTATACTTTCCGTCTTAACCACGGTTCCCTATGCTATGTATCTGCTACCTAGACTCTGATGGGCCGTGTGGGCCTGTAGTAGCTCGTGCTCTACACACGGGTCGAGCCAAACCCGGTCACTCTCCAGCTGTGCCGTTCGCAGGGAATAACAATTATTTATATTATTGAAATTAATGCTGGGAATTCAGAAGCGCCCGAGCTCAGACCACACGTAGCAAGCATGCATGTAGTAGGAATGAAGGACAAGCTAGCCACAGGCTTATGCAGGGGTCCAAAGTGTGAGCTGGGGAGGATTTACTCCTGCGTAGACGGCCTTCCTTTTACCCGTGGCAGAAACGTTGGGAGTATTTGCTCCTTCGATGTTCTTCTTCATCCTCTTTTTCTTAAAGAAGCAGCATAAGGGAAGAAGAGGCAGCAGCTGGGATGTATCACCGTAATCATTTAGATCCCGCGCAATCCAGAAATTGCTTCCTCGCCAGAAGCAAACCATGTGGGATTTATGGATATATAGCATTCGCAATATTTTACCACTATACTCGCTTCTACAATTGCGGAATGAGGGCGAGCAGGGCCAAAGGGAGGAGGGCCTGTATCACACTTTACAATTTCGGTCCTGAAAACCGGCCATAAGGGCAGGGGAACATGAAATGGCCAAACTAACGAGTTGACTTTCCGGCGCCACTGTAAGCCAAAAGCTCTCGAGTCTCAAGGGGAGGGGGCTGGATGGGCACATAGTAGACCCATTCGGGCAGAGGAGAGGATGGGAATAGGTACACACCACCAAATGGCAACTTTAACCTTGAAATGAGCCTTATCAGCCCCCAGTGAGAACTGAAAAATGATTGTGTACCTACCTGAGACTTGGAAACCGTTCCAAGAGTACGCGCTCCCTCACTTACAGCATTCTCGCTTCCATGAACCAAGCATGGGGTAACAGGCAGGGCACCAAACAACACCAGACCGCACCAGATGGCACCAGATGGCACCAGATGGCACTATAATGGCCGCTGTAAGGGCAGAACAGACATCAAGGTACAGCAAAGCCCGGATATGGTTTGCAGGTTCCAGGTTGGCAGAGAACAAGCTGCGGATTTTAGTACAGAGTCTTGGTTGAGGTCAAAAGTTTCCTGATTGAGCTCGACCTGGTCTGGGCTTAGGGATGAAGGTCGGCAGCAGTCTACTAGACCTCTTGTGGACTAGTACGATCGTCCCCCTTTAGTGGCTGATCATTGGATCTGGCCAATAGGAGAACCTCATATGATTATATAATCGTCGCAGGCTCGTCAAAGTGCCCCGGGAGTAAATGAACCACGTACAACCCTGTTGACCTTGTTAGAGTGCACAGCATACAGATAATGGCGGCCTCAACATCTGCAGCATATCTGAGATACAACAAGAATATTGAGAGAGACAGAGGATCAATTGCCAAGAACTCCCTCTCTCGTCACCCAATCCCACTGATCTTTGCTGGGGTTGAACTACATAGTGTAGGGGGTGCCAGCAAACTAAGTTACAGCGTAGCCCTTTTTAAGTGGATTCCTTGGTTTAGCCTTGATCTTCAAAGTGGCTAAACCTCCCCTGGAAGGCAGTGGAAGGTCTGGCGCCGCTAAGGAATGCTCTTTTTGCTTTTTGCTCGTTTTTGTGGTCGAGCCTGGAGAGCGGGGTGATTTTTCGGGGTGTTCTGCTCAAACTCAGTTGGGCCAGCTGTCTGCCTACCGCTATTCCTATATATATTCGTTTCGCCACTCCAAGTGCCGATATTTTCCTACCTGGTTATTATTATCTTGTACCGCCATCGTTTGTACAGCACACCCAATGCAGAGCCATCTCCCCACTTCCACGAAGCCGAGGAGGACGAAACGCGAGCAAACATGCCTCTCTCGTCGACATAACACCCCGCCGAAATCTTCAAGATGTTCCTCGCAAGGATACAAAAGTCAATCATAAATCAATGACAGGTACCCCCTGTCAATCTTGTCAACACTACAAGAAGAATTTCGGAGAATATAATACAGCTACTTAGGTGCTCCTATGGTAGTGCCACCGGTACACATCCGACGGCTTAACGTACTTGTGGCAACTAAACACGAACACTCCAAATACATATCCGGCATGTTCTATCTGCCGGGCTACAGACAAGCCAGATGAGTCGCTATAACTTGTTTACAATAAAACGGATTTTTCCCGTGCATATTTTGCCACAGTAGAGTAGAGGGAGCGCTTAGCGGCCTAGCATCCACCCTTCCGCCGCAGGGTGCGAGGCTTTTATCGCTTCGGGATTTGCACGTTAATGGAATCAAAAGTAAATCTCCAATATACTTTCCCATAAAAGTAAGATCTACTATATGTACCAATTGACCGTACAATTTGGGTGCCCCTAGATAAAATTGAAGGATATCCCATTTGATTATACATACACCACTCTTTTTTACTAAATACACCACAGCTATTTCAATTAAGGAATAGTGTGGTAATTGGCTTTCCATTAATTAATATGTAAAAAACTGGAAATCTTATGTACACTATCAACACAGATAAAAAGCAGTGATTAAGAATGAGAAGTAGTGATAAAAAAAGCAACGTCTGCATTCTTCTCTTCTCTCTACTAGATTTTTCTGCAACTATCTGTTTAATCCTGTATAGTTTATATAGTGGAGGTTCTCTCTAAATCCTCTTCAATAGATGAAGCAGTGCTATAAGCACTGCTAGAATAAGTGGAGCAAATGAAGTATGTATATAGACTGTAGATGGGCAGTTAGCTAGCTAACTAGCTGGAGACCTCTATTCTCATAGAGATCTGGTGGATATGAGGGATAGAGAGGTAGCCAGGATATATTGCAAGGCGGGCAGGCAGACAGGCAGTGCAGCCATCAATCTCTATTCTCATAGATATATATACCGGGGAATATAGAAGCCAGACAGGCCGGCAACTAGCTAGGAATATCTCTATTTGATGTCAGATCTCATGAATATATTTGCAGGCAGGCAGCTAGCTAGCTAGGGGGCCTCTACTCTCACAGTGATCTTGCAGATATATTGCAGGCAGACAGTCAGAAGTTTTTTACATATTAATTACTGGAAAGCTAATTACCGAACTAAACAGAGTCCTTTATATATAGCAGAGGGGTTATTTAGTAAAAAGTATGGTGTATGTAAACACCCATGTAAAAAGATATTAACAAAAATAGAAATTAAAATTAAAATTATGGGCTGGTAACTGAAGCGCCTGACATAAATATTGCGTATGGCACGCAAATCACAACTCCTGAGAATACTGTACCTGCTTTTAGGGCGCTCTTGATTCCCCATTCTGCTACCTTTTTTTTTTAAATTAATTGCAATGCACGTTGAGGTCACCTGGCAAGGAGGGGGAGCGGAACAAACAGAAAGTTATAATGATAGGTGAACTATTGCTGTATATGCACCTTGTTTACTGTTGCATGGGCAATAGTTACGCTGCGTACATGGATTTCATGCACACATGATGTGCTGGCGTCATGGCAGCTCCACAGGTGAGGATATATGCACACTTAGGCAGGTACAATATACTCCGTACAGGCCCATGTACTGTACAAAGAGAAGAAGACAGATTCCAGTGACCACAAACCCACAACAATCCATTTGAAGAACTAAGGCAATATGACAACATCATACTGCACGCCAACTGTTTAGGGTAGGTCTCTTATGCAGGAGTCATGGATTATTTTATCTAATTATTGCATATGAATACAATGCAATTGTCCGACTAGTTTTTCATGTGGAGGGAAAAGGCGGTTGAATTGTCGGGTTTCCCGACCGTCGAGGCATAGCTAGGGATGCCTGTCTTAAAATGCCACGTCAGGAGAGAGGGGATAGTGGGGGGAGACGGGACACTCCTAAAATTCCTATATTAGAAAGAAGAAAAAAAGGACTTATTTCTTTGCGTTTCTTTGGCTTTTCTATTCAATATTCCTTAAACCGAATAGCTAAGCTTTTCATCATCATGACTCCCAACTTCTACTTCGCAGACGGGCAATTTGATTTCAACGAATCTAGTAGAGCCGCTCCCGAACGAACTGATGGTGGTTCGTCTGAGTTTAGCAACGGTTGGATCTACTAAGGATCGCCAGGCTCCACTTGAAGCGCACGGCACGCCGGCCAGCCCGGTTAGTTAGTTACCTTTTCAATTTGATTACGATAAGCCCCGTACATGCGCTGTGTGATAAGAACTATTTTTTTTTTTTTTTTTTTGTTTACCACTATAAAATCTGGGGTTCTAGAATTTGACAAGGAATAACTAGAAGGAATGCGAAAGCAAGAAAAAAGAGTACAGGAGCCGCGGAGTCTCATTAGATTGGTCAAAATTGGGAGCCAGTATTAAACAAAGAGGGAAACAACGCTTCCACTTCGAAAAGAACTTGGAAGTCTCGTTGAAAAAAGTCACTAGCTTCGTAATGTTTGCCAGCTATTTCTTGGTCGGCTTTATAGATTCCTGCGTCATGCTTGGTTTATTTATCTCGATTTCCCAACCCCCCTTCGCTTCTGTCGTTCACGCTCTCGTTTTCAACAAGCTAGTTCAAAGAGCGAAGAGAAAGGGTGGTGAATTGCAAATAGTACAATCATGCTATGCCTAAGGGAGGTACACGCCCCTGCTCTTCCTTTTCCTCCGTTCCAAGCTTATACGAAACCTTATACCGCAGTTTAACCAAGTTCCCGTTCCCGAATGGGATTCCATTCAAGTGCATTTCAAGACGAACTCCATTCTGCTGCAGCGGGGCTATGTTACGTCCAGACTGTGGCGTCAGTTGTAAATTATATGCCTGTTTAGTAGTTAACGGCATTAGTACATGGGACTATGTGGGTCGTTGATAGAGGGGAGGGGTAAAAAGGATAATACGGCCGGAGGGGAAGGGAGGAGGGTGCTGAGAGAGGAAGCGCGGGAGGGAGGGAGGGAAGCGGGAAGACGGATTACCTTCTCAATTGCAACTTGGAAGTGGAGGTCCGAAATTGGTTGGCTGGTATTGTTTGAAAAGGAGACTACTACATGAATCTTCTGATCCCCTGCATTCCTACAGGCGGCGAAATCAATGCCTATCGATGACTTCAGGACTTGTACCTTGCTGGTGCTAGGCAGATTGTTCTCCGGAAGGGCCGAGGCGAAGGTCCATTCATCATCCCCTGCAGTAGCTGTGGGTGCTGTCGGCGGCGTTGCTCTCTGAGACATTCCCTGCCCTAGGTCAAGAAGGGACGATGGTGAGGAGCTAGAGACCAGGGAGCTTTGCAGGTGGTTGAACGGTGACGATGTCTGGGAACGTGCCGAGCCTAGAGATGCGAATGTATCCGCTGGTGGGGTCGTTGCTGTTAGTTGTGGTTGCTGGATTGAGGCTGGCATAGATGTCGGGGGCTGGGTTTCCGACACTGAGACAGCAGATGTGGAAAGGGCTGGGCTATTAAACAGGTTTCCGGATAGTGATGATGTAGACGAGAGCCCCGGTAACGTCGATAGACCTTGCAGGTGTTAACTTGATTCGCACAATTTTCAGGGCTAACTTACCTGAGCTGAGGCCATGTCCGAGAGATATGCCGCCACCTTGTGGTTGTGAATTTTCTTGAAATGAAAGACCAAGGAGGTCGCCCTCCGATGACAGTGGAGCTTGCGATTGCGACGTACTGACAGTCGTGCTGCCATTGGAGCTAGGTTCAGTATCGTCGCCAAAATCGATCAAGGATAACTCATTATCGGAATTCTTCTTCACGCCGGTCTTTGTCCCCAGCGTTCCTTTCGGAATTTTGGCAGCCCCATCTAGGTCGCCCGACTTCACTAACTTATAGCGCTGGATCGTCCGATGTATGCTATCATTGATTTCTAAGAGTTTGGCAACAGCTTCTGAATCATCCGACTCCTCCTCGCACATTTTCTGGATTTTCGGATGTGCGCTTTGCAGAGCGTTGGCGAGTTCCTGGAAGTTTTCATTAAACGCAATCCTATTTTTTATTTTATTTTTTGATTTAAGGCATTACCGACCTCAAAGACATCCCCTTCTGTTAATTTATCACCTGCTTTGTAACTTTGAAGCATTTCCTCCAAAAGCTTCGCCTTTTGTTGGACCTTGGCGACCTCTTCAGCAGCCTTCGCTCGGTAGTCCGTTTTATGTCTCAAGTCATACCCCGCCATCACTTTCATCAACCTGTTCGCTTCCTGTAGGTCTTCAGGGCCTCCTCTTCGAATGAGCTCTTGAAGTTTAGCTGATTGGGCAGCTCGTTCCTCTTCTTCCATTTCCTCAGCAGATTGGAGATTCTAACCTCATGGTCAATATTACCCTAACACAGTAGGAAGATAAATGACGACATACATCGCTAGGATTTAAGACTGCAGCATCCTCCCGCCGAATTTCCGGGAACATGTAACCTTTGTAAAGTAGCAGGCGATGCATATCCCTGATAAACCCCAAATCCTCCTTGTATCGTGATGTTTGACATATTGTCTGTCGCCATTCCTCGATCGACTCTAGAATTCGATGCTGTACCCTGGATGGTCGGATCGGAGGGCGTTCGGGGAATCTCCGTACCAGTTCATTAAGGAATTCTTTCGTGCTGATTTGGAGATGAAATGGATATCCGCAATTCTTCACACATATATCAAGAAGCTAACACCATTATCACCATCAGTATCCCACTCCTTCCGACTTGGAAGGCACCACGACATACCGCTAAGGCGAGCAACGCGACATTGGGATTCCGCGAATTAATGAGCTGTACTATGCTGACAGCGGCTTCCCGAGGCCTTCTCAATCGCCAGAGTCAATGAAATAGTAGATAAAAGGGACAGTTTCGAGCCAAGGAACTCACGCATTGCCCTTTTTGGAGTTTATCAGATCCGCTACTTCGAGGTTCAGAGCGAGGTTGGGTTCGAAATTCTGTGGGTCGCAAGCATTGTCTATAGCGAAACAATGTTAAATTAAAGGACGTGGAAGATACTGTGAGAGGTAGGAAGCAAAAGGAACCTACGGATGTATCGTTGTAGCGTTGATTGCGCGGGTTCAGCGTAGGCACCAAATCGGTCCCTCGCTGCCATGCGTGCTGAAGTCGCCTCCAGGTTGACAGATAGATAAGAGAATCAAAACCTAAAATGGGAAATCTGAAAGCGTAGAATGAAAGCTGCTTTTCTCCCGCCACGTAATAAAGGATGCGTCGGCCGTTCTGTCGTGATATCAATGATGACGAGGATGATGCTGGTATTGGACATTGGAAGAGATTATGTAGTTGACCATTTCCTCTTTCATCCACGTGGGGTTGAGGCTCAAGTCTCCTCTTCAGCCCAATACAACAACTCCACCTCGCCAGCACCAACATGAACAACAACATCTTAGCAAAGGCCTTGTCCAGTGAACTCGGGAGACATTGGTAAGAACTTGCCTGCCAGGCCTGCTTCCGGGCAACTAATCGCGGAAACTGGCCCGTTCAATCTGCCGGCCCTTTGATCCATTTATTTACACAGAGCTGGGGACTTAGCTAAATAACTTTCCTTTCTACCTTGCGATTCCATTCTGACTTCTTCGTCAGTACATATTATTGAGCGGAATGATATGTTTCTCCGTGATTACGGGAATGGGCCTGCTTCTTTCTACAACAAAATATCTCGTACTGCAGCTGCCAAATTTTTAAATTCCACCCCTACTTTTGAGTGTCTACATCGATTGCCACAGCTTTTTGAATGGCTCTTAATGATAGCCACAACTTCTCATCAGGATCCTTCACTCATCAGGGTCCCCACTGCTACGGTAGCTATCTCTGGGATGTCATCTCTGTCTTTATTCTCTCAAAACCCTACGGCAATGGACGCTAACAATGCCCGTGCTTGTTTCCCATCTAGCTAAACAATCCCCAAACTTAAACGCCAGAAGCGAACAACCTCATGGACACAGTTCGAGTTCTCCATTCGTTTCCACACATGTCATCAGTACCGCACCTGGACTGGCGGGAACATAACAATGGTGAAAATTACATCCAATTTTGAATTTAGCCCTTGCCACCTAGATAGCTCTTGCTCATTTCAATAAGCGACGGCATCCCTTACCCCGAATTATCTTCTATTCTAGGGAAGGTTCCAGGAGCAGTGAAGTTTATCATACGAGCGAAGAACTTGAGCACGTCTACCACGTTCAAAAACTTGTCACGGGATAAACGGCGGAGACGCTACAGCCAGTGTCAGCACTGTCAGAAATCTCATACCACGCGTCTCAATCTTTATATTCATCTTCCTCATTTCCAGTACCGGGCTCCGCTTTGGTAACGACGCGGAAAAGCTCCGCAGTTTCCAGGAGGAAAGAAAGCTGGACCTCGCTGGTATGTTCCCAATCAACTAGCAGCTTGTGTTCATAACAGACATGGTGCGGCTAAGCCTCAAGTTTATTCGACAGAGACGATGAAATTGAAATTGAACTGAAATTAAAGATCCGTCATATGCCCTCGGCAAAGTGCTCATGTATATACGATAGGACACTTTACGACGTCAAAGCCGTTGGCAATGCGGGATAATTACTTAGCACCTTAGTTCAATACTTCAAGCTGATGATAAAAATACACAGCTACCTCCTCGGTGCGGCGCTATGGCATCTACACTCTCGAGGGTTAGAGCGTCGGTTGAGGTTAATGTATTCAGGTTTATTGCCCCAGTGTCCAGTCTCGCCATTCACCCGACTAGGGTCCCAAGGGGTGGGCGGCTTTGAGCTTCAGCGTTCCTTTCTTTTCCAAACCCGGACAATGGTTAATAACTGTAATGCTTGTTCTGAGTGAGAGTTTTAAACGCCCTATAGGGGTGGACCTACACGCCTAGACAACGTTGAGATCTAGCACAACGCTTCATAGTATATTGAGTCTGGAACACGGGAAAAAATTGAATATGAATCGCATGGGGTATTATTGCCTGATCGCTTGAAGAATGGATTGCAGGAATGTTACCTCCCGTCTAACAGCGCTGGTGACCGCTACATTAACGCAAGGACGTTAGGGAACTGACAGCCTAGTTATTTCACAGCCCTTTAATAGACATTACCTTCCTGGGGAAGGATAGTTCTCAATTCTTCAAAATATTATTCGAATGTCTTTTTTGTTCACCGTTGTCGCAAATGATAGACCCTCATTACTTAAGTCAACTACAACTTTTTTTCTTATTTCAAATCGGAATTAGGTTATTCCCCGCTACTGCGCCAAGACCGGCGCCAACCTCGCAAGCACGTTCGTCATGACAAAATCCGTATTATTACCTCATAACAATTGAACTTCTATCTCTCTCTTTTTCTTTTTTTTTTTCGGCTTTAGTAAAAGACCTCCTACATTACATCACCCCGTTTTCTTTTTTTAAAAAAGAGAAGGAAACATGGTTCGACACAAGAAAGATAACTTCGGCAAACGAGGAAGAGGAGGCAACTATTCATCGCAACCCCGCCAACGATTTCGGGACTCCTCTGTCGACGGCGACCCCGACGCGCCCAAGAAATTCCCCTTTAAAGCTGCCTGTTGGGACCTGGGTCATTGTGACCCTAAGCGATGCTCCGGCAAAAAGCTGATGCAACATGGTGTTATGCGCGAGCTACAGATCGGACAGAAATTCGCCGGGGTTGTGATTTCGTGAGTGTAGACCTACAACGCACACAGTTTTCGGATTCCCCCCCCCCCCAATATTGCAAACTTCCATTTCGTTTGTTTTTTCTGCATGCTAATATCTCCTTTTCCGCTCTGATTTTTTCTAGACCTAATGCGAAGCGCACGATCTCCCCGGCTGATCGCGAGTTGCTGGAACAATATGGGGCTGCGGTTGTGGAATGTTCGTGGGTGAGGACTCAGGAAGTCCCCTGGTCGAAAATTGGGGGGAAGTGTGAGAGATTATGTGAGTACTTCCTTATTTTTTTCTCCCCGTCCTACGAATGAGATGCCTTTTTCCCACATGGCGGGCCATTGGAACTTCATCAAATAAGCCACGATTAACTTACACAGTTCCCGTAGTACCTTACCTCGTTGCTGCAAACTCAGTCAATTACGGACGTCCCTGGCGGCTAAACTGCGCAGAGGCACTAGCGGCTGCCTTCTACATATGCGGGCATGAGGATTGGGCTGGCGAAGTTCTAAAAAAGTTTTCGTACGGCAGGGCATTTTTGGAGATCAATTCTCAACTTTTGAAACGATATGCAGCTTGTAAAACGGAAGAGGATGTGAAGAATACGCAGGAATACTGGTTGGAAAAAATCGAGAGGGAGTATTCTGAGAGTCGGATGGACAAGGGGACCGATGATATGTGGACCGTTGGGAATACGAACAGACGAAATATCCCAGATTCAGAAGGTGAGGAGGAAGAGGAGGAAAGTGAAGATGGAGAAGAATCTGGAGGACAGGATGACGAGGAAGATTATTCAGACAGAGACCTGTATGCGCTGCCTGAGGAATCGGATGATGAAGAGGAGATGGCAGAGTTACGCCGGAGAGTACTGAATTCAAAGCCATTTACGAATGTCACAACAGATGAAACGGAATCCAAGCCGCAGCTCGAGAAAACTAAGAGGCCAGAAGCACCTAGGAACGGCGCCGCCGGAACAGTTTTGGGTTCTAGACAAGCCAACATCCTTGATGATGACGGCAATGGCGATGATAGTCAAGATGACAGTGAAGACGCAACCTTTGACAAAATCATTAATGCCACCGTCACTACGGACCGGACGGGAATCCTTGCGAAACAGCGGGGATAGAACAACCCACAGTTGTAATAAGATGGCACTTTTCTCCATTACCTTGATGCATAGGTGACTATCTGCACACCCCTTGCTTTTGGTCCCCCGTCACGAACGTCACCGTACAGGATAGGCTTATTTTTTTGAATAACTAAACGAATTCAACGCCAATAGTCACATAATCTTTTGGCGTTCTTTGGTGGTCGTTTGGGCTTGCTAGGTGTCTGCGTGTCTACGTACTGTACCACTCTAAATAGCTGTAGTTGTTATTTTGGCGGGACATAGCTGTATCCCGACACAGTCTGGTTTGTACTCGGCACTGCGTCTGCATGGATGCGTCCCCTGTCTGGGGTAAAGCAGCATCTGCCACCTGCCAACTCTTAGCCTTAGCTTTTTAGTGTCAAAATGATCCATCCCGAGGCGCGGAGGGTTATCGGAGCCACAATAATCCGCCGCCGGAAGGTACCTGAGTCAGCGCCAAGATTAGACTCGGCAACGGCAACGCCTTCTTGCAACATTCTCTCTCTCGTTGCTCCCAGCACACCAGCACACCTAGGCATCTTGTTACCTCCGTTCTCCAAACTACGAAGCCGTTCCAGACTGTGCGTTGTTTCGTCCAGCTCTGGGCCCCTTGTCCACCTCCTTACCCCCTTGTCTGTCCGGCTCTTGTTCCAGATAGGACCGACGCCTCCCATCTGTTGGCACCGGACGGATCGCCTTTCGGTAAAGTCCCTCCATATATTTCTGCTCTAGTAGCCGCCTCACACTAACCACCCCCCCCCCATCTCCAGTGTGAGGGCTGGCCACCATACCCTATATTATCTACTCTGCCAAACTTCCAGGCCTAAAAGGTTAAATGGCTATGTAATTTTTGGTTCATTCTTTGCTATTATGAGCTATGTTCACTGATGGAATCCAATATGGACATAGTCTCGTGACCTGCAAGGGCGGGTTAGAGGCACCATGCCCGCTGTTCATGGGGACCCAGCTGGGCCCCTGATATTCCGCACTTCGGGAGAGCTACCCTATCCTGACCCGGCTAATCCTCAGCTGCCATCCAATATATATCCCCGCCAGGTGACCCTTCGCGACCGTGTCACCGTTGCGACCCTTGTACCCTTCTGTTCCTCCACAGATGTGCCCGTATCGCTCCTGCGCTACCTATGCGACCAGCTCAATAAGGAGATCGATATGGGAGACACTTATCCCATGATTGATCCCATCTCCCTTGAATCCTTTGGTCCCTATTGGTTTTCGAACTTCGGTGCTGTGATGCTGCTGGGTGACATCAATAGTATCCATGAAGTCCAGGAAATGGGGAGGATGGGGGCGGATTGGAGGAAGGTCTGCCTGGGGAGCTTTAATATTAAGCCTAACTATCCAGGGCGTAGCAGTCATGTTTGCAATGGGAGCTTCCTCGTCACTGATGCATCGCGTAATCGCGGAGTAGGGAGGCTAATGGGGGAATGTTATCTAGAATGGGCGCCTCATCTGGTCAGTTAAATCACCTAATGCCTCTTATATATAAAATTCTCAACTGGCGCTAACTTTACACAAAATGAAGGGTTATACTTACTCTGTATTTAATCTTGTTTATGAGACCAATGTGGCATCCTGTCGAATTTGGGACGCTTTGGGCTTTAAACGCATTGGCAAAGTACCTGGATGCGGAAACCTTCGATCACATCCAAATCAACCCGTTGACGCGATTATATATGGACGAGATTTAGGCCCAGAAGGCGAGGATTTCGTGTCGGAAGAGCGATTCGATAAGATTCGATATTACCTAAAGCATTCAAAATATCCAAGTGGTGCCGACCGGGCGGAGAAGAGTCGCTTGAGGAGCGCTGCAACCCACTATAAACTCGTCAGTGGGCAGGACGGAGAACCCGAGAAATTGATGCTAAAAGACAAAGAGGTGGTATCGGATCCTCAGCAACAATATGAGATAGCGCGCCAAATCCATCTCCAGCAACATGGGGGAATCAACAAAACCACGGCCACCATTGCGTTGAAGTATCACTGGGTCCGTATCAAGGAAACAGTTAGTATGGTGATCAAGAACTGCCCACAATGCAAAGAAACCCCAAAAGTGTCCACTGTCAACTCCAACCCAAGTTCCAACTCCAATTCCAATTCCAACTCCAACTCCAACTCCAACTCCAATTCCAATTCCAATTCCAATCCCAATCCCAATCCCAATCCCAATCCCAATCCCAATTCCAATTCCAATTCTAGCTTAAACTCGATCTCCGACTCGATCCCCGACTCGATCCCCGACTCAATCCCCAACTCGATCCCCGACTCGATCCCCGACACGATCCCGAGCTCCATTCCCAACCCCATTCCCAACTCCACTTCTAACTCTATCCCCGACTCGATCTCCCAATCTACCTCCAACTCCAACTCAGAAATATCCCTACCTAGAAGAGCAAAATCGGCAAGTTCACGCGAGCAAACAACATACAACATACCCACAAATGGCTTCGATACCCCCCCCGACCAGCTCCTGGCAACCCAAGAAGAATACGAGAAAGTCAATCCTTTCGGCACCGCACACCCGCAAATGATGCATGCACCGGTCGACGACCCCATGACGGCAGCCTACGGCGATATTCCCCTCGACCCACAAATAATGGACGACATCCAACAGCATCTCCCACCATTCCCAGAGCACGATCACCACCACAACCCTCACCATCATCACGTCAACCCGTATGGTGCTAGCAGCCTGCACAACCCGCACAGCTTAGAGCACGAATTCGACCATTCCGCTGCCGCGGTCGTTATTCAGCACCAAGGCCATCCCAACGACTACCAAGTCCCTGGAAATATAAATTCCCAGGCCGCTGAGGCGTTGCGTCAGCAGACGATGCGGTTAGTGAATACCGGGCGGATGAGCGAATCAGACCTGCATCAAGGAATTGCCCAACGCGGCTTTTGGGAATCCGGATAAGGGCCCGTTTAGCACTTGATTTTGGGATTTCTCGGTTATGGTTATTATTATTATTATTATTATTATTATTATTATTATTATTATTATTATTATTGTTATTATTGTTATTATATATCTATATTTTTTTATTTTTTTTTGGGGGGGGGGGGGGTGGGGGCAGTTGTTATTCCTGTTACTCTTGGTTATAGTGGCAACCATGTGGTTGTCTGCATCTGTTCCGATTTGCTTCGAGCGTTATTTTGGCTACCTTGCCACAGGCGGTTTGGTTTTGTTACCATCCCTAGGTGTTGAAGTGATTTTTGGGTGTGGCTTGTGATCA
Organism: Blastomyces dermatitidis ER-3; assembly: GCF_000003525.1. NCBI lineage: Eukaryota > Fungi > Ascomycota > Eurotiomycetes > Onygenales > Ajellomycetaceae > Blastomyces > Blastomyces dermatitidis. The sequence continues at coordinate 3,031,400 of NW_025544776.1, read as the reverse complement.
TTATTATTTCATCTCTGTTGTCAGTAATTTATTAGGTGTCCATATTTTTACTAGTGTTGATCCAATATGTAGATAGACCCGTAGTGGGCGGAACACATGGATTTATGACAGAATTGGATGGTGTGTAAAATAAATCACTTGTCTCTTTTACCTTCATTGAATTTACTTGAACATGTCAGATATCGTTGTTAGGTGGAGGTGTTGCCCCTCAGCGCGTGATTGGCTGGATTGGGGCCAGGAAAGCTCTTCCACGCAAATTTTGGAACAACCTTATGAGAACATGGTTGGACTGAGAGAACGACGGTCAAAGACACTCAACCTCACCACCTCCGTCTATCCTCGCTACGATACCCCATCAGTCCTTTGCTGCGGAAGAGGGAAATATACGACGGGAATACCTTCTGTCTTGTTAATTAACTCTGTTCACCCGGTTGTTTCTCCGTGCGTTAGACCCCTCCCACAATCATGGCCTTCGCCGGCCAGACTCCTACGATCATTGTCCTGAAAGAAGGTTAGTTCGTCTCCGCTACGTTACACTACTCTATCTATCTATCTATATTTATTACATGCTATTCGCTTCCCGTAATAATTTCGGGATATACGCTGATGTTCAATGTGTGGTTTGTGTTGTTTTGGTGTAAACTACAGGCACGGATACATCCCAAGGAAAGGGTCAAATAATATCCAACATCAACGCGTGTCTGGCAATCCAGTCGACGGTTAAGGGAACCCTCGGTCCTTATGGTGGAGATCTATTAATGGTCGATGCCAACGGGCAGCAGACCATTACCAATGATGGAGCGACGGTTATGAAGGTTAGTTTAGACGTTGCGTTTGTTGCTTTTTGATTTTATTTCATTAACTACTACGCGGAATCCGTCTTTTCTATTATCATATGGGCCCATGGCAAGACCCCTGCGTACATGCCCAATTACGGAGAGGCAAGGAAACTAACAAAAAAATAAAAATCAAATCAAATCACAGCTCCTCGACATCGTCCATCCAGCCGCCCGCATCCTCACAGACATTGCCAGATCCCAGGACGCGGAAGTTGGCGATGGCACGACCTCCGTTGTTGTGTTAGCCGGAGAGATACTGAAGGAGGTCCGCGACGCTGTTGAGCAAGGAGTCAGCTCACAGATCATCATCAAAGGCCTACGGAGGGCGAGTGCACTGGCTGTTAACCACATCAAGGAGATTGCTGTCGATCTGCGTAGCACGCATGGAAACCTTGAAACGAAGGTAGAAACGCTGCGACGGTTGGCGGGGACGGCGATGAATAGCAAGTTAATTAAGAGGAATTCGGAATTTTTTACGAAGAGTTAGTTTCTCTTTTCAACTTGGGCTGGCCTGCTTACCGGGCTTTTTGGGTGTGGGATCAAGTTTTTGGTTTATAGGACATGTGCTGACGATTTGTTTCACAGTGGTGGTCGATGCGGTCTTATCTCTGGACCAGGACGATTTGAACGAGAAACTTATTGGTGTCAAGAAGGTTACCGGCGGGGCCCTTCAGGAATCCCTATTCATCAACGGCGTTGCCTTCAAGAAAACATTCTCATATGCTGGCTTCGAACAACAACCGAAATTCTTTACGAACCCTAAGATCGTGTGCTTGAATGTTGAGCTAGAGCTGAAGAGCGAGAAGGACAATGCAGAGGTGCGCGTGGAGCAGGTATCGGAGTATCAAGCCATCGTCGATGCGGAATGGCAAATCATCTTCAATAAAATGGAGGCCGTCTACAAGACCGGTGCGAAGGTCGTGTTGAGCAAGCTGCCCATCGGTGACCTAGCAACACAGTATGATTATATCTCATTTTTAAGAAAATACCTCAAGGATTATATACTGACAGACCCCAGATACTTTGCCGACCGCGACATCTTTTGCGCCGGCCGCGTCGCCGCTGACGACATGGAGCGCGTCTGCCAGGCCACCGGCGCCTCCACCCAATCCACATGCACAGACATCCAAGACCGCCACCTAGGAACCTGCGGCTCTTTCGAAGAGCGCCAAATCGGCAGCGAGCGCTTCAACATCTTCTCCGACTGCCCCGCCGCCAAAACCTGCACCCTGGTTCTCCGCGGCGGCGCCGAACAGTTCATCGCAGAAGCCGAACGCAGTCTCCACGACGCCATCATGATCGTCAAGCGCGCGCTTAGAAACACGAGCATTGTCGCCGGCGGTGGTGCGACAGAGATGGATCTCTCCGGCTACCTGCACAGCTTCGCGGATCGGAACGTGCCCCATAAGCAGCAGGCGGTCGTCAAGGCCTTTGCGAAGGCGCTGGAGGTCATCCCCCGCCAGCTGTGTGATAATGCGGGCTTTGATGCGACGGATATTCTTAACCGGCTGCGTGTGGAGCATCGGAAGGGGAATGTGTGGGCTGGTGTTGACTTTGATAACGAAGGGGTTAGGGATAATATGGAAGCGTTTGTGTGGGAGCCTAGTCTTGTCAAGGTTAATGCTATCCAAGCGGCTGTTGAGGCGGCATGTTTGATATTGAGTGTGGATGAGACTATCAGTACGTTTTCTATTCCCCCCTTCCCCTTCTACTCCCCCTTCTACCTCCCCCTTCTCCCTTCCTTGATGTTCAATTCTCCTTCCCCGGTTTCGCGGAGTTATTATATTTCGACATACAGTTCTACACTCCGCCCATTTTCCCGTTTCCTACTTGTAAAAATTCTTCGACGAAAGCTGACCCATAACCTTCTCAAACAGAAAACGAAGAGTCCAAGGCGCCACAAGCGCCCCAACGGGGTCTACCACAAGATGCTACGCAGAGAGTTCTGCGCGGGAGAGGAAGGGGAATGCCCAGAAGATAGATAAAATGGAGTGGCTGTTATTGTTTGAGTCAATGTACTCCGTACTCCGTATGCCGCTTCTAATTAGCGTACTCTAAATTTAAGTCGACCGGCAGTACCATTGTTACTCAAGCATAGAAGGAAAAAAAATATTGCATTTTTGTCTTCTATCCAGGCTATTTTTGTTCATTCAATTGTAATGTTTTCTTACCTCTTTAAATATGTAAATTGTAGGAAAGTGAACTAACTCCTGTTGCTGGTTCCTATGACGATCATGAAGAGGGAGTGGGTGTATGCAGGCGTCGTGGATACCAAAGCCAGGAACGTGATGAATTTGATTTTTTTTACAATAATACATTCAGTGTCCATCACGGCCTGCAGTCGGTTTCTTATTTCTGGATATATAACTTACCCCCGAGCATCACCAAAAAAGAATGTTGAGAGCGGCCTCCGCCTCTTGAAATACCAACAAATTCACTAGCCAACCAGGCTGCTAAAACAGCTTGCGACGCCCGAGATCTTCAGACGGCAAAAAATAAAAAAGCAAACAAAAGAAATTAGGATTTGAACCGTTTTGATTCTTAAACGAGACGCAAAAACAAAACATAGAATAATAAATACATAGTTATGTTTCCACCGCCACACCCTCACTCAACTCAACCTCCTTTAAACTATAGGACCAGAGGCAAAACGCCAAGCGCGGGATCGCGTACCTCCGATCCATCGTCCTTTCGTTTTTTTCTGTCCTTCAAGCCGTAGCTGTGGCTGCTCGCATTTGTCCAGAAAAGCTAGATTTTTTCTTTTTTTCTTTTTTTCTTTTCTTTTCTTTTTTTTTTTTTTTTTTTTTTTGTTTGGCTTGACGTGGAAACATATGAAAGAATATGGGTTTTCTGGTTTGGCAGGCTCGTGAGTTTTATTTTTCCAACATGATAATTATCAATTTTTCTTTTGGTAGACTGAGACAGGCATTATTGCACCGAGTGTCTAAGAGCTGTTTTTTTGGAGGATATCCGATGGGGATGAAAAGGTCTTCTACAAGCTGCTCCGTAAGTTGTACATGTATGTACAATGACAGGCGAACAGGCGAACAGGCGAACATGCGAACATGGGAGGAATAAGATGTAGCCGGGCGCTATTAGCTAGGTAATAGCTCACTGATATTTGACGAACATTGACACGGGCCGCAAGGGTTCAAGCGTTTTCCACTCTACCCGATTTCTCAATAGTTAGCGACCCGGGTTGAGGTACGGTGAAAAGGAGGATGGTATGATCCAAGGCTTCATACAAACTGTGGGCGTTCAACGGGTTTTCCTCAGGGCAAATTGTGCAGCCGACCACGGGGATTCTGTGCCCAAATGAACAATTGAAGCAGGGCTCTATTGTAATTTTTTTCAAAAAACTAAGTGCTTCGAAGCGACTTGGAAGTTCGTCAATGAACCCCCACCCCTGTCTTCAGGGGTTGAGCATGCGACGAGCGGGAAAGGCGATCTTATTAAATATTATTGTTTGCTCTGCTCTGGTCCTTACATGGCAGAAAATATCACCGGCAGGGAGATATTGTGAACATATTCCTTAAGCCAATAATAACCTAGTTGTGTTCCTTCAATTGGGTCCATTGAGAGCTTGTTTTCTATGTTTCTATAAGTAAGGAAATAGTACCAGATGGACAGTACTCTGTAGATGAGGCGAATATTCATGAGAATAGGACCCCCGAAATGGATGAAAATTTTGCAGAGGAGCTTCGATCAACTTGCCTGACACCGCCAACGAGCTGGTGAGTATTATTAGTGGCGGAGGTGCCGGGGGCTAGCGTCTTTAGTCTGTTCGTAGCTAGTTGGCCGTAGGCATGGATATGTCAAAAAGTCGTGGACGTCGCCACCTTCCTCGTCATCCCATAAATGGCAATTCAGCATTTGAACTATTGGGACAGCCACCGGGCAAAAAGGAAAAGTACTGATTGGATTTGATTGACTCAATATCGGAAGCCAACCAATTTCGGATTCTGGATGCATGCCCCCGGTTGAACCAACGTGGCATCGTAGTACACAAATGTTATTTGCAGACAATTGTGTCGGCATTCGACTCTGTTGAGGACTCTTGAGGAGGTTTTGTCGACTCGGAAAACAGAGTTGTATGCGAAAGGAAAAATCTACGCCGGATTATCAGAATTTTCCTCGACAGAAACCCCTTTCCACATCCCTGTTCGTAAAACTTCGTAAACAGACGATCATGAACGAGTTCCCCGGCCAAACCATGTCGGTTTAGGTATTTTGAAACAACCGAGAAGAGTCCGCTTGATTGGATCTCGAGAACTCGGGCACGAGGAGACTAAGAGCCTCAAGTTACGGCTGGAAACCGGGATCCTTGTCAAATGGGCCGGACAGTGCTTGTTGGGTCTTGATGGGCAATCGGATGCCGTGCGAATGGGACACTCGGACTGCGCTGTGTAGAGAAATAATTCAACGGTTCATCCTTTCAGGCGGAGCATATGGGATGGAGTAGAAAAACTTGCCGATGTTACCGCTATGGAAATAGCTAGTTAGAGATACATGAAAAAAAAAGCTTCTCTGTTTTTGCTTTTTGCTTGCTTTCGCATATTCCATGTCACATTGTCGCGATCTCCAGGCGTGTTGAGGCTGTTCTGCTCTCTGATTGTCCGGGTCGATTGGCGGTGCAGTATCCAAGCGTATTATTCAGCTGGTATTTAACTAAAATATATCAACCTTCGCCAACGCCTCAAGATTCCACATTTTCCTTCCCCCGACTCCCTTCCCATCAACCATCTTGCCGTCAGACACTCGCAGTCGGAGTGCCCAGATAACCTACTCGTTTCGCTGCCTCGTTGGTATACCTGTGTGTCTCTTGGATAGGAGAAGCCGAATAGCCCTGGTAGAAGAATAGCCGGGAAGAGCGTATCCTTGTTTCTCCAGTTTACCCCTCCTTCGCGCCGGTAGACGTTCTCTAGGAAGATAGCCAGCGCCCTTGTGGAATTGGCTGCCAGCTATCGTTGTTGCGTGCCCAAAACCTGGAGGAGATCTGCTTCCGCCGATTCTATCCAAGCCTTCCGCCATCCGTGAGAACCGGCGCCCACTGAACGTTCCGCTGTGGGGAGTGCAGGATTTATACCCGATCAGCTGATCCTTTCGCTGCCTGGCCCTTTGCGCCTTTGTCTATCCTTCGTTCGAGCGCGATCTGGTGTTTTCCTCGATTGCAACTCTCTTCTATTTGTTTTCTATCCGCCACGCGAAATATTTACCTCACATTACTCTGCATTATTCCTTCGCTTGACTCTCTAATCGTGAGCAATGTCGTACTATCCTTCCCAGGGCTACGCGGGAGGTCAGGGCGGGTACCCGCCGCCTCAACAACAATATCCTCCTCAGCCATATGGAGCACCACCACCTCAGCAATACCCGTGAGTAGTCTACTGCGCATCATGTGCTATTTTTAAAGGGAGATGGCTTTTGTTCTAACAACCTGCTAGCCCACAGAGTTACGGAGGATATCCACCGCAAGGCCCTCCACCCCCTCAGCAGAACCAATACGGATATACCCCTCACACTCCATCTCCTCAGCCACCGTACAATGGCGGATATCATGTGAGTTTCCCGGGTTGTAATACTCTTTGACTCCGACACATACTGATAATTCCTGTTGAAGGCTCCTCCACCTCAACAACCAATGTACGGCGCTCTACCACCCCATCCAAGTGTCTCTCCGCAACCTCCAAACGGTGCCCCAATGTATAGTGGTCGCGCAGGTGGTGAGTACTAGTCACCTATAATACAAAAATAATACATTTCATAGACCTAACCCATGATCAGCGGCCCCTCCCGCACCTTCTCCCTACCCGAATTCCTACAACAATCAGCGCCCTTCCGGACATGGCGTGCCTCCCCCGCCACCAACGCAGCCTGTCCAGTTCGGCCATGGCGCTCCACAGGGATATAGTTTCCAATACTCGAATTGTACTGGAAAGCGGAAGGCCTTGTTGATCGGTATCAACTATTTTGGTCAACGCGGCCAACTACGAGGTTGCATTAACGATGTCAAAAATATGTCGACGTATCTGAACCAAAATTTTGGCTACGCAAGGGAGGACATGGTTATCCTTACCGATGACCAGCAAAATCCAATGAGTCAGCCAACTAAGGCAAACATCCTGCGAGCGATGCACTGGCTAGTGAAGGATGCTAGACCCAACGACTCCCTCTTCTTCCATTATTCAGGTATGTGTTTGCCCGATGTTATAGCGTCTGTCCTTTTTCAAGTCGCTAACTATGTATATAGGTCATGGTGGTCAAACGAAAGATCTTGACGGCGACGAAGATGATGGAAATGACGAGGTCATCTATCCTGTAGATTTTAGATCGGCTGGACATATTGTCGATGACGAAATGCATAGAATTATGGTCAAGTCGCTTCTTCCTGGTGTCCGTCTAACTGCAATCTTCGACTCGTGCCACTCCGGCTCGGCCCTCGATCTTCCATATATCTACTCTACCCAGGGCATTCTCAAGGAGCCCAATCTGGCCAAGGAGGCTGGTCAAGGTTTGCTCAGCGTTGTGTCTGCGTACGCGAGAGGAGATGTTTCAGGCATGCTTTCCACTGTTGGTGGATTAATCAAAAAGGCTACGAAAGGCGATGCAAGTCACCAGAAGGCACGACAAACGAAAACAAGCCCCGCCGATGTTATTATGTGGTCCGGAAGCAAGGATACCCAGACAAGCCAAGACGCCACAATTGGTGGAGAAGCTACTGGAGCTATGTCCTGGGCCTTTATTACCGCGTTGAAGAAGAACCCACAACAGAGCTACGTGCAACTCTTGAGGAGCATCCGTGATGAATTAGCGACGAAATATACCCAGAAACCCCAGTTAAGTTGCAGTCATCCGCTAAGTACGTTCTCATAATTTTTAACTCTCGATGACATCCGTAGGCTGTCTGCTAACCTATGGATTTGTAGATACCGATCTTCTATATGTCATGTAAACGGATATTTCATTCTTAACTTCCCCCCAACCGGTTCGAGGACACGCCTTGTATGAGCAAGCTCGCTAAGTGGTACGCGAATGAAATCTTGACAACAGTGATAAATACAAAACCCTGAGCTGACTCTACTGGAAACGACACTTGGGCTTTGCTTGCTTGATGAAAATTCGCCCTCTCGTCCGAGTATTTGGCCTGTTCGACACTTGTGTTTTGCGAAACTACTCTTCTCCTACCAAATATTCAGCTTCAACTGCATGCTTTACCACTGTACCTTCCTCCAATTGGATATGTCGCCGTTCTCTCTTATTCCCATCTTTTCCTAATGTCTCTAGTTGAAGTACCTTGACGATTTTCCTAGGCCTAAAGCATCTGTTGTTGTCTTTTTTTTTCGATTATCATTCCTAAACTGCCGTGAGTGGCGGACTTGAATACGGGGGGGAAGGAAAAACCTTGGTAATCACAGTACTCGATAGTCTATATGCCTGTTATCAGTCTATGTTTGCACGTCAATGTCTAGCTTATTATCATTTTTTCCTGAAGAGCTGTCATGGTATTGAAAGAATGGAATAGTTAAACACTTCTTTCTTCTTGCTCTCTCTTTGTAATGTGTTTTAACTCTTTAGTTATTGTTACTGATCTGGCTAGTTTGTGCTCTATCAGCTTGTCTTTCTACATCTACTTTTCCCATCTTTTTCAGAAATGATATTCTGATGTTCTTGTATTTACTCTCAATCTTTTTTTTTTTTTTTTTTTTTTTTTTTTTTTTTTTTTTTTTTTTTTTTTTTTTTTTTTTTTTTTTTTTGATGTTATTCTTTTCAAAGTTGCAGTACTTGAAAAAGATCTGTAAAGTGAATATAACTTCTCTTTTAAAAAATTAGTTCTGATTCTAGATAAATATCATGAATAATTGATTCATAATAAGAATGAGTGTTATGAAGAAATTGAATCAAAATCAAAGTTCAAAATCAATAATCAAAAATATTTCAATGATAAAGCAACTAGAATTCTCTTTAAGAATGAACATTTTATGTAGATATAGAATATTAATAAAGCTCTCTTTCTTTCACACATCATACTGTCTTCTCAAATCTCCTCTTCTTAATGTAATTATATGAGTGAATTCTCTATACTTATATATATTTTTTCTCACTCATTCTCTGAGTCTGATGCTTTCACAGTTTTACTTCTTCTGAAGTATTATTCTTATTACATTATTTCTCATCTACATAGTAAAGTGTATCTCAGTGAAGAGAAATCAAGCATATTAAAAATCAAAGAAAATAAATGATAAGAATAGTAAATAGTTGAGAATTTTTAAGTAGATAGATAAACAGAACTGAAAACATAAATTAAAAGACTATAAGAGATATATAAAGAAGAGTAAGAATAATAAAATCATTGAATCAATTTATTAATATTCACTCTGTCATGTCCGCGCTAAACTTCGTAGGTGGAACGTGCTAGGGTAAGTTTAAGCTTAAAAGTTAAGTAGAGGTTGGAGAGAGCATGGGCCAATCATAAGGCAGCAGAGATAACTGTGACGGACCCGGCGACAAAGATAAATACCAAGAAGAAGAAGAAGAAGAAGAAGAAGAAAAAGACAACAACGAGGGACGGATGTAAGGGCGGCCTGGGGCGTATTTCACTTCTTCCCATTGGTGGTAAGTCACGTGATGGGCGACAGTCCGGATGCGTTAAATGTTGGGGGTCCCGGGAGTTGATCGGCCCTTCTACCAGCAGTGCGCTGGTGGTGACTGAGCTCTTTTGCCCCAGTAGCCTACATTAAAGAATTATCATCATGTCAACAGACATCAACTACCCACCAGACTAACAGGACAGCAGACATTCCATTAATAGCACGCTATGCAATCAGATATAAAGCCATTCAATCATCCCGGAAGATGTTGGCTGGCTCATGTTTGACCTCTTTCGTCTGTACATCACTTACTCGTCAGACTCATTCCCCTTTGAGTGGCTGCAAAAGACAGAAGACCTCAAGCTGCATTGTATGGACAGCACCAGAGAGAAGATTACTTTTTCAACAACTCCAGAGCTTCTACAAGTCATCCACAAATGTGAGAGAGTTACTTGCACCAGAGAAAGCTCAGGGCCTCCCAAGTGACTGGGGTTTCTCTGGCTTCATTAAGACTGCCGCTCATCAGGTTCTTGATGAGATTCCTTTCATGAAGGCTGAAGAGTATGTATAATTATATCTTTGATACTTCTTTATTCACTTTTTCTTTCCTTCTCTTGACATTTTATCAGGTTTCATGGCCCACTTTTTCGCAGGCTGGGCATCGGCATCATAATCAATTCCCACCCCTGTATTAAGGGGGAACAGATCTTCCATCTTTGTCATAACCACTGGAGCTGCATAATTCGGGATCTCTCAAGCACATTCAACACAAAACCACAAGAAAATCATAGAGATTATCTTCTGAAAAGTGAACTACTGGCAGTCACCTCAATCTTTTACCATCAGATGAATGAGATGGAGTGGCTTTCTGAGGAGGGCCGGTATATGCCTAAGCTCATATACAAGGAAGGTTTCTTGATAGTATGTTCACCTCCTCTTGTCTTTGTACCTCCTTACCTGCAACCCATCGGAAATGTACCCAACACTCACCTTGACACTGAGGGCTATATACAACCTTAGCAAGGACAATTATGACAAGAAGGTAGCCTTTGATATTCTGAAATGGATTTTCTCTCCTTCTGATCCCGCCAGGGAGCTCGCTATGAGAGGAAAGCGGTAGTGGATTTAGTTAGCAGGCGTGAAATGTGAGAGGTAATATTTTCCGGAGCTTTGCTGGTACAAGACTGGGTGAATGCCTAGAGAGAGTTTGCGGCTTTGAGCGTTGTGCGACGGATTTGAATTTTGGCGGAGCGTACAACAGCAGTAACCAAATGTCATAGCAGCTTGGTAACTGGGTGGTAAATAAATGGAATAGTGTTGAATCATGGAGCGAATTTTGAAAAGGACTCTGAAGTTATATTAAACAGGGATATGAATAATGAAACAGGTGTTATATCCCAGCTTTTTTCATTGAACAACGCGATGAACGATTCTATTCAAAACCACACAGCCCGACTGATACACCAGCACTTCGAAAGTGACCTGCCGCACTCTCTTTTCTCGCACCGACAATATCAACACATTGAAGGAAAACACCAAAGCCCTGGCGAGGGTCCGCTTCATATAATGACCAGCTCTTCTTAATATAAGCCTTTAGCTCAGCAAAGAACTCCTCTATTAGGTTCAAATTGAGTGAGTAGGGTGGTAAATATAGTGATTTCACTCCTGCATCAAAGCACATCTAGCTGAGTGATTATTGATACGCTCACAACACAAGGAGCTCCAAAATGTTTACAGTTCCGTGCCATACAATTAGTAAGAGGTTGTGTAGCTAGATTACAATACACAACAACATTGTTGCTCCAAGATGAACAATTATTACGTGATAGATCTGCGAATAATACGGAGAACATAGGTAAATAACTAATAATTTTCTCAACGCCAAAACGAAAACTAGTCTGAGTAGTGACTGCTATTGGGATCTTAGCTTGTCGTGGCTCGGAGAATAACAACAGCTTGCTTGCCCTAACCCTCGACATCGTGGGATACTTCCTGGTCACATGGGCTGGTGATTTCAACCCATGCAGCTGAGAATTATTCTGCGCCTCAATCAGGATGCTGCCTTAGATATTTACATCAATTTCCGATACTGTTATTTAATCGCAGCCTCATCTCGAGGAAACCGTTTCCCTTGCCATCTACAACTTCTGACTTAATAAACGGGTGAACAGAACAACAAAGACGGACAGCTGCATCGGATATAATTTGATCAAACTATTCGCAGAAGAGTTGGGAATATATCGAATGGGCTTGAATACCCAGAGATGCGAGAATGAAGAGGGCAGTCGCATAACCAATCCGCCCTCAAAATGGAAGATTTCCCACCATCATACGAACTCGCTACAGCTAGGGATGTGTGGACTATAGTTGCTGACTACATCCCATCTGCGGACTTATGCGCCGCCTCACTCGTGTGTAGGAGATGGCATGATATATTCATCCCGTTCCTGTGGGGCGCGCCAGCATCTCATTTCGGAACTGATAACGACGCTGTATATGGTGTGTTTGCCTCTCTTCCATCCCATCACACTCAAACGCCATGGTAATTGAGCTCCCCACTGGGACGTTGGGCTTCTTGCTAACAATGATCGATCTACCAATGGTAAAGTGGCATTGACAAGATTCAGGCGGACGCTCAAACGGGCTCGCCTCGAGGTGCGTATGCTGACTCACACCTTCCACCTGCCACCCGCGCTGTCAGAGATATATGGCGGGCCGAGACGATCATGGCTTCAGGAGGTACTGGAATATCTACCGAATCTCCAATCGCTGCTCGTGTCCCAGCTGCCGTTCTTCGACCACAATTCGCTTATCGCATTGAGGCCAAAATCGAACAATGACAATTCCTGCGAAGCATATGGCCTCCGTCTGCTGATGGCACAGCAGGAACCGAATACTACATCTGTTGGCCTTAGGGAGGCTCTATTGCGATTCCCGCTGTTGGTTTACTTGGATTTGTCGTTCACGACGCCGGCAAAGGATCATGGGGTGTTATCGTCTATGTCATATTTGAAACATCTCCAAGTGGTGAAGCTGAGGGGTATTGGGCTTCGAGATGCGGATCTGGAAGTCGTGGCGGAGTCTATTCAAACGCGGGTTCGATTGTTGGACGTGCGAAATAACATGTTGACGGATGCCTCGTTAAGATCCCTCCTACAGAAATGCTTCTTACCACTGGATGCCGCCGAAGAGTCCTCTCCCATTGATAGAGCCGTTAAGTTCCATTTTGAGTGGGCCTGCACTATAAGCCCCTTTGCGAATATCTTGGGCGTAGATTCGTTGAGAAGCGAGAACTTTGATGCCCATCTCATGAAACAGTTAATGATACCCCTGACCGGCCGCTCTGACCCCCAGGATCTACCTCATGTTGGTATTACGCATCTTTACATTTCAGACAATCGACTGTCTGTTGAGGGGTTAGGCAGTTTGCTCAAATCGACGTGCCTTCATGTGCTAGATGGCGGGACCGTGAAGAGTGCTGGGTCGATGTGGAAGCGGAAGGGGTTTGAGCCGATAGCGGATAATGAGAGCCAGTGGGTGGTTGGCGTGAGATATCCAGGTGCTGAAAAACTTATACCAGCACTGCGCCATTCAGCAGCAGACAAGTTGACCTATCTACGAATTCACCATGCGGTGGTTACGGAAAATGCCTCCACGTCATCACGGGAAGTTTTTCCTGCTAGGAAAACACCTACAAGACGTCCCGTACCCCGGGCTGTTGCTGTGGAATTGGACGGCTCTTCGAGCCAAATTTACGAGCTGCCTGCTGCAAAGCCAGTTGTACGGCATGAACTCGCGGACACCTCATTCCAAAGACCGATCCCTGGATGGCGGCCTGGAATGCGTAGTGGCTCTGACGCACCATTGCTAACACCAAGCTTTGAAGTGCCAGGACTGGCCCCTCATGAACCTTCATCATCAACGCCATCGTCATCTTCCCAGCTTCGAACCGACTTCATCGAAGCGTTACTCAAAAAGCGACCTAAACTAAGCAACGGCACAGCCCCGTTCTTCCATCCCTCTCACACCCCACACCTCCGAACACTCGTCCTCACAGATGTACCCGCAACCGTTCAACCCTCATCTTCCCACATCATATCCCGCCTAACCCACTTCATCACAGCGTGTGCAGATGAAGCCTTCCTAGCCGGCCTACAGGCCCGTTCCAACTACTCCCTGCCCCCTGGCCGGTTACGTGCCAATGCAGAGCGACGGCATGCACGATCTCTTTTCTCCCTTGAACGCATTATCCTTGAGATAACGCCTGTCGCCAAACCCGATACCTCCATAGGCTCGACGTCCTGGAAGCGCAGCGGCGCGGGAATCTCTAAGTCTAGCACAGAGGATGTAGACTCGGAGAACCTGTGGGCGGCAGCGGAGAATGATTTTAGCTTCTTTAGCGGGGAGACCGAGGAGGAGTGTGGGGTTCTAGATGAAGAGATTAAGGTTAAGGATAACGATATGGACGGTGATATTGATGCTGAATCTATGCGTTCACTTCGGATCCCGGAGCTCGAAGCTTCTACCCCATCGTTATCCCATCGTGCCTCCGCAACATCTCTACGCAATACGCAGAGACTCGCTCACCGTCCCACACCCAAACCCACACCCACATCACAACCCCGCTCGTTATCTCCATTCCCCCCTCCAAATCAGACCCTAGTATCCACACCATCTCCCCCTCCTCCCTCGAACAACCAGCAGCAGCAGCAGCCGTCGACAGCCCCTGCCACGCCCACACAGGACGCAGACATTGATGTCGTCGCTGCTCTAGCCGCGTTCCGCAAGGCTAGAAAAGCAGAATACGAAGAAATGTTACTACGCGCCAAAAAGCAAGGGTCGAGCGGGAGTACTACGACTAATTCTACTCCTGTGTCCACTTCTACCATAACTCCGACGTTACCACGATCAACAATGTCATCGTCTTCATCGTCGTCGACGACTTCGTCAGGTGCATCACTCAATTATCCGCTGTACGTTGAGGGCTATTGGAAGGGGGAAGTGAAGATTGTGAGAAACCCGATGCCCAAGGGCCGGAGTGGTGGGTTTGTGGATATTTATGGGAATTATTTTGAGAGGGGGTATTTGTATCCTTGAGTTTCTAGGAATTATTACTTTTTTTTCCTTCCAACGTGTGCACGTACAGCTTGTGCGTGTTACGTATCAAAGGATCTTATGACATAATGATACTTTTTTTGCATATATTATAAGTCAAATCATTTTTATTTTCATTTCGCATTTTTTAGATATCTTCTCGCATCCCCAGAAGGCTCACTTCCTCCGCGGCGTATGATTATGCGCTCCGTGCTCATTTACCCATTTTTCCTTCTTCAAATCACGTTAGTAAAACAAAGTGTCATCGTTCGCCAAACGCGCAGAGAGAAAGAAAGGTATCAAATGAGTCCACTAAAACCGCACGGCTCGGGGACAAAAACACTTAAAAGGAGGAATAAGGGCGTTTATCGTTTCCCACATTCATGTCTCATTTCTTTTGTTTTCCTTCTTATTCTCCTTCTTCTCTTCATCCGCCTTTTCACGTCTTTGTTTTTTCCCCTTGGAGCCATGTTGATATATAAAAACCCAGTTTTTATTTGCCTGACACCGTTTAACAAGAGGGAAAAAAAATTAAAAAAATAGACAAAGCGGAAGAGAGAAAATATAAAAAAGGAAAGAAGTAAAAAGGTGAAAGATAAAAATTTGGCATGATAGTAGCAGCAGCGTCACCACACCCCATTATCCCAACCAGTTCTCCCGAACACACCTATCGACTAGACTCATATCTATACCTGAGCAGTCTTGGCGGCCTGGGTTGGGCTCATCTTCTTTCCATCTCTGTTGTACCGGATTCTTGGGGGGGGAGCCCGGTTGCGACGGCCCTCTCGGGAGCGGACACTAGAAAGCAGATTTAAATCAGTATATCAAACTGTTCCGCGTGTTCAATTTCCCTCTGATATCGCCCCATTATATCTATTCCTCGCGTGGCCTCTTCACCCTCTTTTTCCGTTTCCCTGGGAGCCTTGATATCTTTTTCTGACTTTATTGTGGTGTTTTCTGGAAGGAGAGAGGACGAGAAACGGAGAGAAAGGGCTTGGGAATTTGCTTGGATTGGGTTCGGCCATACCGCACAATCTTTCCGTGAATGGCGCAGGAAACGCAGTACTGGAGCTTCAAGTACATCTTGGGTACGGCGTAATCAGCGAAGACGGATGCGTCGGAGATATCACCTAATTATTCGCGAAAAACGGATGTTGGTATTAGCAATAATTTCTTCCATTTCCCTCCCTTTGCTCATCTGTAAATGGTGGAAGAACGTACGAATGGCGGCAGACTCGACCATGTTACGGATGGTGAATCTCTTGATGGCCTTGTCCTTGGGAGTGCATCGCGAGCAGTTGGAGCATCGGATTGGCTTGACGTGGCCGCGACCCTTCTTGTTACGTCCGCTGTTCCATTAAAAACAGGCCAATTGTCAGCCCATCTATTTCCGGAAACAAACTTGGGTTTTTCGCCCCTTCCCCATAATTGATATCTCATAAATTTCTCAACTAATTTCCAATTCCTGTATTTTGCTCCGCGTAAAGAAGGGGGATATTTGAGGGTTCCTCAATGCACATACTTCGACGCCCGTTTCTTGACCATTTTGGCGGATTCTGTATATTCGTTCGACGTTAGGGAAAGAGTGCAATAGCAGCGACAACGCCTACACACAGGGGGCCCGGGGGAAGAGAGAAGCGTACTGGTTGAAGTCGGCGGGATGAGGTGGTTGAAAAAGCGCTGTCCTGGCCCTGGCTCCGCGATGTTGGTCTTGTTTGTGGGCAAGAGGGCTAGCGGGTTAACTAAGCGAACCGGGCTTAGCTAAGCAGCATTCCCGTGATCCACCGACCCCGTGACCAGTGCCTGGCCGTTGCAGTTCTCCCAAACTTTATGTTGGTTCGTTCTGTGGTCAGGAACACAGCATCAACAACAATATCCGGCGTCGAAAACTCCCCTTTTTGCTCTCCCAGTTTTCCCGGATATCCCTCTCTGACATCCATCCCTCGCCCCCAACAAGGCTGCGTGGCGGATCGACCATTCTCTCACTAGTGTTTATTTTATCTACATTAATTACGCCTAGTTCTAATTTCATTGTGTTATATCGCCGAACATGTCTGCTGCAGGGGGAGGAACTTTTAGGAATCGGACTGTGGGCCGTGGCCAGATTCCCTTCGATGGCAACCCGTCTGGTATTCCTCGCAAGGTTGACCAGGGACCCCCACCCGCTGCTGCTCCGTCTGATATTGGAAGCAGCTCTGCCTTGAGTACCAGCAGGCAAAAGCAGTCAAAGCGTGATGAGGTAAAAATATATACATCTCTTCCTTAGTTCCTCCGACGTTCAATTGGTTGGATAACTACTCTTCTCTTCTCTTGCTGTTATATAGGACTAAGTATACATGTTTCAATGGCTAGGCTATTAGAAAAAAAATGGAGGCGGACCTCAATAAGAAGAGGCATGGAAACCCTGCTCGTTCTCGCCATAGCCGCAAACCCCCCCCGGGAACTGTCATGGCTCTCAAACCCAGCCAGGCTCTCCAGATCAAACCCAACACCACGGTTGCAGAGGCTGCCCAATTGATGGCTGCGAAGAGAGAAGATTGCGTTCTTGTGACGGATGATGACGACCGTATTGCTGGTATATTCACTGCAAAGGATTTGGCGTTTAGAGTTGTCGGTGCTGGCATTAGGGCTCGGGATGTTACAATTGCAGAAATCATGACGAAGAATCCTCTCTGCGCGAGAACCGACACCAGTGCTACCGATGCCCTGGACCTCATGGTCCGGAAGGGGTTCAGACATCTTCCTGTTATGGATGAGAACCAGGATATATCTGGAATCCTTGACATTACCAAGTGTTTCTACGATGCGATGGAGAAGCTGGAGAGGGCGTATAGCTCATCTCGCAAATTGTATGATGCTCTCGAAGGTGTACAGTCCGAACTGGGCTCCAATCAGCCACAGCAAATTATCCAGTACGTGGAGGCTTTGCGTCAGAAAATGTCTGGCCCGACCTTGGAGTCTGTTTTGAATGGATTGCCACCCACCACTGTATCAGTACGCACGTCTGTTCGGGAGGCCGCTGCATTGATGAAGGAGAATCACACTACCGCTTTGCTGGTCCAGGATCAGGGTTCGATTACTGGGATTTTTACCAGCAAAGACGTTGTTCTCCGTGTTATCGCCCCTGGATTAGATCCCAATACCTGTAGCGTTGTTAGGGTTATGACACCTCACCCTGATTTTGCTCCCACCGATATGAGCATTCAAGCTGCCCTCCGGAAGATGCACGGTTAGTTCTGAGACCTCTTTCAAGTTAATATCGGAGGTATAATAAATCTCACTGACAATGATGTAATAGATGGACACTATCTTAACCTACCTGTTATGAACGAAGCTGGAGAGATTGTTGGCATGGTCGATGTGCTGAAGTTGACCTACGCTACTCTCGAGCAGGTACGCTTCTTCCTTCTGTTTCAGACTCTTTTTCATCGATTCTTACTCACGCTTTTACCATTGTTCTAGGTTAATACTATGTCAACGAACGAAAGTGAAGGGCCTGCGTGGAATAAGTTCTGGCTTTCTATGGACAATGAGTCTGATTCCATGGTGTCTGGCAGCCATCAACCCCACACTTCTCACCGTTCCGTTATGAGTCCCGATATGTCAAGATCTCACGGTGATCGTGAGAACAGTGTTCTTCCGAACGAATCAGCTTCGCACCACGGCGACGAGGCTGTCTCTGATATTTTAGGGGCCAGATCAGTCCATAATGTGGACACTCCCTTTCCGTTCAAATTCAAAGCCCCCAGCGGCCGAGTACATAGACTTCACGTTACCCCTTCTGCAGGTGTAGCAGATCTTGTCTCCCAAGTTTCTTTGAAACTGGGAGCCGAAGTTGAAGCTGTTGGCGGGCAAGCTGCTGTTGAAGATGGCAAAATGAGCCACACAGGCTATGCGCTGAGTTATTTGGACAGCGAGGGTGATACAGTCTCTATCACAACTGACCAAGATCTATTTGATGCCATCACTCTGGCCCGGAGAGCCAGCCAAGACAAAGTGGATCTTTTTGTACACGATCCCGAGAAGCAGCCCATCATCACGCCTCCTCCTGCCCCTGAACCCCAGCCGCCAGTTGCGAAATCTGCCACCCCCGCCGGGTCTGTTCTGAGATCTACAACGGGAGAAGATGACGAGCCGAGCATTTCAGAGCGTGAAAAGCCGCAGACTCTTGTCCGGCCACCAACTGCGGAGCAGCAGTTGATAAACGGGGTGCCCAATGAACTTATCCTCCCTGGAGCCATTGTGACGTTGGCTGTTGCTATTGTTGGTGTTTTCATTCTCAGCCGGGCGGGTAATCGGTAGTTATTGTGCCACTCCATCTCCCTAAAAACGGGAAAAAAAAATTTCCAATTCAAGAAATAAAATAATTCAACTTGGGCATTGATTGGTAGATGGAACACATATCTCGCGCGTTTAAAGAAGATATTCGGGCAATGTCCGCGTTTTTTTTTTTTTTTTTTTTTTTTTTTTTTTCTTTGTCTCGTCTCTCCCTAACTTTCTTATGATATGTACCCATTATTGTATTCTTTGCTATCTATCTTGCCACTTTCGATAATATCCCCTACGCCTACATACATAGCATTGCATGTACCACTGCTCCGCCATCTAAAGATATCACGGCCAATATTCCAACTATTAGCGAGTCCCAAGTGGGTTAAGTTTGTTTCCCTTTTTTGACCTTTTCTGATTTTAATTTCTAATATATTTATTGCATTTTTATCTTTCTTCTCCTCTCTTGTTTCTATGACTACCTATTAGAACAATCCAAAAGACAAAGTTTGCAATACAAGACAACATGATCCCAAGATTATTTTCAGGAACTAAGTCCCTGTCCTGCTGGTTTTGACTGTTCGGGACTAGTGCGGGCTGCCCATCTACGCTAACCGGATCTACCCTAGCGCGCATCTTCTCTCAACCACATCCCACCTGCACCAAAAAAGCTGCCTTCCACCTCCTCTCGTTCGCGTCTGTTCTGCTCTTCGTCTCCTCTCTTCTCTCTCGCTGTATACCTTTTCTCCTCCTTTCTCTCTCCCCCACGATACAGCGTGTCTGCCGTTGCGTCTATGCGCTGCTCGTCGCTGAGCTTGTCGCGTCCAATCCCAGCCAGCCTGTGCATGCCCCCACAAACGAAAACAAATTCGTGTCTGCTTCGGCCGTTGGTTGTACTTAGAAACCCCCCACCACCACCAACAACCACCGTCTTAACGTCCAACTTTTATAATTGAAACAAGTCTCCAACGCACAAACCGAATACGTCTGATATACCGGAAATTCAATCTAATTGGGTTCCCCCTTTCCTACTCGTTCCTTTCCTTTCTCTAAGATATTTTTTGGCGCGCGCGTATCCGGCTACACATTTCCTTGTCTTTTCGTTGAAATTTAAAAAGAAGCAAGTTTCCCGATACTCCTCAGATAGCGCCTAGGGACGATACAAATACAACTACAAAAACGAGAACGAGAACCATCAGTAACACCTATACCAACACCCCAACAGTGAGGAGCAACAATGTCGTTGTTGCCGCAGGAGGTCCACGTTGCGCTCTCGCAGCTCTTGCTTGCCTTAGCATCCGCCGACAATATAGTGCGGACGCAGGCTGAGGAACAGTTGAATAATGAATGGGTGCAGGGCCGTCCTGATGTCTTGCTCATAGGGCTGGCGGAACAATTAAATGGGGCGGAGGATGCCAGTGTACGTATTTGGAAGGATGTCGTTTTTCTTTTTCGCTGTGTTTTGTTAACATATATCTTGCTTACCTCTTTTCGTTTGTATATAGACACGATCATTTGCTGCTGTCCTGTTCCGTCGGATATCGACACGGTCAACGAGGCTCCCCAATTCTACTGAATCGAAGGAGTTGTTCTTCACGCTTTCGCAAGAGCAAAGAGTGGCCATTCGGCAAAAACTGCTAGAGTCGCTGGGGAATGAGAGTTTAGCCCACGTGCGGAATAAAATTGGCGACGCCGTGGCTGAAATTGCGGGTCAATATGCCGACCATGGTATGTCTTTGCTAACCCGCACCGAATGCAAATTACCTGAGCCTAGCGCCCAATCATTAATTTATTTATTGGGGATCTTTTAGGGGAGCAATGGCCCGAACTCCTTGGAGTGCTTTTCCAGGCTAGTCAGTCTACTGATCCTGGTGTGCGAGATTCCGCGTTCCGGATATTTTCGACGACACCGGGTATTATTGAAAAACAACATGAGGATATGGTTGTGGATGTTTTCTCGAAAGGTTTTAGGGATGAGAATATTTCTGTATGCACCTTACATGAAAAGAACGAAGCGATGCGCCTTGTTTTTACTGATGATCCGGAACTACGAACTAATATAGGTTCGGATATCTGCAATGGAAGCGTTTTCCTCATTCTTCCGTTCCATCACAAGGAAGAGCCAAACAAAATTCTTCTCCTTAGTCCCCGATGTTCTCAATATATTGCCTCCCCTCAAAGAGGCCGATGAGAGCGATAACCTGTCCAAGGCATTCATTGCGTTAATTGAGCTCGCGGAAGTGTGTCCCAAGATGTTCAAGGCGCTCTTCAACAACCTTGTAAAGTTTAGCATCAGTGTTATTGGCGATAAAGAACTGTCTGATCAAGTGAGACAGAATGCGCTTGAGTTGATGGCTACATTTGCCGATTATTCCCCTAAGATGTGCAAGAATGATCCGACGTACGCCGGGGAAATGGTTACCCAATGTCTGAGTTTGATGACCGATGTTGGCTTGGATGACGAGGATGCTGCTGAATGGACTCAGTCAGAAGATGTAAGCACTGAACCCAATTTCTAAGGGCAGTGGCGGCTTATTGATAATGTTGCTAACGCTTCTATCCCTGCAGCTTGATCTCGAGGAAAGTGACAAAAACCACGTTGCTGGTGAGCAATGCATGGACCGCCTAGCCAATCAACTCGGCGGCCAGGTAATTCTACCCGCAACTTTCGTCTGGGTTCCTCGCATGATGTCATCAACTGCCTGGCGCGATCGGCATGCGGCGCTTATGGCGATTTCCGCTATATCCGAAGGTTGCAGGGACCTCATGGAGGGCGAACTGGACCAGGTTCTCGCACTTGTCGTGCCAGCGCTCCAAGACCCACACCCGCGAGTCCGCTTTGCTGGGTGCAATGCCCTTGGCCAGATGAGCACCGATTTCGCACCAACCATGCAGGAAAAGTACCATTCCATCGTCCTCGGAAGTATTATTCCCGTTCTGGATTCGACTGAACCCCGCGTCCAGTCCCATGCCGCTGCTGCGCTAGTTAACTTCTGCGAGGAGGCGGAGAAGGAGATTCTTGAACCTTATCTTGAAGAGCTCCTGAGACGCCTGCTACAGCTACTGCGAAGCCCAAAGCGATATGTTCAGGAACAGGCGCTTTCTACCATCGCTACAGTTGCTGATTCTGCGGAGACTGCATTTGGACAGTTCTATGATACTCTTATGCCGTTGTTGTTTAACGTTCTGAATGAGGAGCAATCCAAGGAATTCCGAATTTTGCGTGCGAAGGCTATGGAATGCGCCACTTTGATTGCACTGGCAGTTGGAAAGGAGAAGATGGGCCGGGATGCGTTGACTTTGGTACAGCTTCTTGGCAATATCCAACAGAGCATTACGGATGCGGACGATCCTCAATCGTCGTATCTTCTCCACTGCTGGGGTCGCATGTGTCGAGTCCTCAAGCAAGATTTCGCTCCATATCTTCCCGGTGTCATGCCGCCACTTCTCCTAGTTGCTGGTGCCAAAGCGGACGTCCAGATTCTCGATGATGAAGAGCAGCTTAGACAGGTTGAGCAAGACGTAGGGTGGGAGCTCGTTCCGTTGAAGGACAAAATTATTGGAATTCGAACAAGCGCACTCGAAGATAAAAACACTGCTATTGAGCTGATTACGATTTACGCGCAAGTTCTTGCTGCTGCCTTCGAGCCTTATGTTGTTGAGACCCTGGAGAAGATTGCTATTCCAGGGCTGGCGTTTTTCTTCCACGACCCGGTCCGGGTCTCGTCTGCTAGCTTAATCCCTCAGTTGCTAAATTCTTACAAGACAGCACACGGGGATCAGTCTCCTGAATTCTTGCAAATGTGGTCCAAGACTGTCGAAAAGCTTATTGAGGTTCTAAGCGCAGAGCCTGCCATTGATACACTGGCGGAAATGTTCCAATGCTTCTACGAATCAGTTGAAGTTGCCGGGAAAAATAGCCTAACCCCTGCTCACATGCAAGCATTCGTCACGTCTGCAAAGTCATCGCTTGTAGACTATCAGGAACGAGTAAAGCGACGTTTGGAAGAAAAAGCAGAACTCGAGGATGGGGATGATGATACCTACTCCTATGAAATCGAAGTCGAAGAGGACCAGAACCTTCTTAGCGACATGAACAAAGCCTTCCACATCATCTTCAAGAACCATGGCCCTGCCTTCCTACCAGCTTGGGGTCAACTGCTCTCTTTCTATGATTCCTTCATCGCAAGCCAGGACTCCACGCAGCGTCAATGGGGTATTTGTATTATGGACGACGTGCTTGAATTCTGCGGTGAGCAATCGTGGAATTACAAAGATCATATCCTGCAGCCACTCATTAACGGCATGCGGGATGACAATGCCGCGAACCGGCAAGCAGCATGTTATGGTGTTGGCATGGCTGCGCAGAAGGGCGGGCTAGCGTGGAGCGAGTTTGTGGCCGCGAGCATCCCGACGCTCTTCCAGGCGACGCAGCACGCCAAGGCCAGGACTCAGGAGCATATCTTCGCGACGGAGAATGCGTCAGCTAGTATTGCGAAGATTTTACATTACAATTCTAGTAAGGTGCAGAATCCGCAGGAGGTTGTGGAGAATTGGTTTAATACTTTGCCCATTGTCAACGATGAGGAAGCGGCGCCGTATGTCTATTCGTTCCTCGCGCAGCTTATTGACCAGTATGTATCCCTTCCCCTTCCCAACCTCGACCCCTTTTTTTTATCTTTAAGTTCAGGCGCAATTTGTGCTAGAGCTGACCCAAAAATTCTCAAATAGACAAAATCCCACAGTGTTCAACAATGCTGCGAAGGCATTCACGTTCATCGTACAGGCACTTGAAGCAGAGACGCTGCAAGGCGGTACAGCCGCTCGTGTGGCGAGCTCGGCGAAACAACTGGCGACAGCAACGGGCATAAATGTAGAGCCGATATTTGCAAATGTTAACCCAAAATACCAGATGGCCGTCCGAAGTTTTTTTCAATAAAACCACTGTGGACCGGGTAGTTAGGACTTTAGTGGTCTCGCTTCTGAATTTTTTTTTTCTTTTCCCCCCGTTTTGGTTCCTTTTGTCTCTTTTCCCGTTCATATTCATCTTCGTCATTACCCCATCTGCCGTTTATA
The DNA here is from genome assembly GCF_000003525.1 of Blastomyces dermatitidis ER-3. Classification (NCBI taxonomy): domain Eukaryota; kingdom Fungi; phylum Ascomycota; class Eurotiomycetes; order Onygenales; family Ajellomycetaceae; genus Blastomyces; species Blastomyces dermatitidis. The sequence goes on along the minus strand of NW_025544776.1, from coordinate 3,007,534 downwards.
TCATTCCTGTGGTCGATTGCTTTTCTCCCGGCTCTTCCCTCCCCCCAGTTTTTCGTCTTTTTCATTTAAACTACCGGATTTCTACTGCTTGCCCCTATGTTTACCAGATCATGCATGTCCCGACTTACCTCAAGGTTCCTTTCCCTCTTAGGATCCCAGAGTCGTATTTTCCTTCGTAACTTCTTGTCTTTTCCCAGATAACCAATACCTCCCAATCCCAGCAGTCGTCCAAACAAATGTCTATTTTTCTTCTCCCTTTCTTCTATTCATCCTGAATTTTGAAATGTCACCACAACCACAACAACCAACGACGAACACTGCTAGAAAAACGAAATGTTACATTTTTAATACATAGAGATTATGGAATGCTCTCTCCTCTACCTGACGTGTGCGTTCCTTGAATTTCTAAGGAGCAGGGAAATCGAGAAGATTGTATACATAATCACTCTAGAACTTGGGCCTTTATCAATCAACCCTTCATTCCCACGCCTCCCCCCTTTCTATGAGACCGGATCCCTCCGAGTGCGACGTGTTACCATTTTTTCACATGGACGTTTACATACATCATTCAAATGTTCCCGATTACAAGTCACCTTCATAAGAAGACAACGGGGTAACTCCACAGTCATAATTTCAGGGTTTTCTTTATTTGCCTACTCTAGTTTTGCTGCTTTGATGGTATGAGATATGCGGGGGAAATAAGTAAAATAAACGAATTTTATCCAGACAGACATACTCTACCATACCTGGCCAGGCAAAGTGAGTCTGGAGAAAAGTATTGAAGTAAAATTAAATATATCGCTGATGCCGCCCGAGTATGTACTGTGATTAATCTTTGCCTTTAATGAAAATCTTTTTGTCTACTCCGTGTCTCAAGCCTAAAGGAAGTAGAAGACAAACGAGAAAAGGAGACATAAAGGACGACGAAAGGAAATACAGGTTGGTAAATGACGAATGAAACGCAAGAGCAAAGTATCTAAATGACAAATAGAATCTAGGAAACAGCAAAAATCGTAGAAGATGGATTAGAAATCCAAGGGAGAAATTCCACTCATCTATATAGAAAAACACCCTAGTAGCAATTTTATTTTTTATTTTTTTAACAAACCCCGTTGGAAACACACCCGGTGTCTCAACCTGCCTATTTATTAGCTTTCTTCGCCAATAAATTCAACGCGCTTCCCGCAAGGATAAATCCACACTGATCCTTGCTCAACGTATGTTTCATCGGAATCTCAAAAACCTCTCCACTCCCCTTCTTCGTCACCCGCAATCTCACCTCCTGACCCCCCTGCCCACCGCTGGTCAGTACCTCATACAAGCCAACCGTATCAACCGTATCACACGCATCAATCCGGTCATAATCCGCCTTGTCCCTAAACGTCAACGGTACGACGCCCTGTTTCTTCAAGTTCGTCTCGTGGATGCGCGCGAAGCTCTTGGCGGCAATTATGCGTCCGCCTAGATAGCGCGGTTGTAGCGCGGCGTGTTCGCGCGCACTGCCCTCGCCGTAGTTGTCTTCGGCGACAACGAGCCATTCCGTGCCGGCCTCTTTCCATTTGGAGGCGAGGTCTGGGATGGAGTAGGTGCTACCATCGATGTCGTAGGCGACGTTCGTCTCGCCTGTTGCAGCGTTTATGGCGCCGATGAGGGTGTTGGCGGAGATGTTCGGGAGGTGGCCTTTGTATTTGAGCCAGGGGCCGGCGGCAGAGATGGTGTCTGTTGTGCATTGACCCTTGACTTTGTAGAGGACGCGAAGGGAAGTGAGGTTGTGGGGGGGGAAAGGTGAGAAGGGTTCGAGGACTGCGAGGCGGTCTGAGGTTGGGGAGATTACGACGGGGCAGGAAGGGGATGGGGCGGCCATGCTTGGTTGGAAGTCTGGGTTTCCTGATTCGAAGCCGGATTTGGGGAGGTCGAAGCCTGTCGGGGGACGGAACTTGAAGGGTTTGCCGCTTGGGGTTGGGAGAGTGTCCGTCATGGGGTTGAATGTGGTGCTGCCCGCATATGACATGGCAGTGACAATTTCGGGAGAAGCGAGGAAATTCATGGTTGCGGGGTTTCCATCGTTTCGTCCGCGGAAATTGCGGTTGTATGAGGTCAGGATCGCGTTGCTCTCGCCTTTCTTGACCCCATCAGTCCGCTTCCATTGACCGATACACGGTCCGCAGGCGTTAGCTAGGACGGTTCCCCCGGCAGCAGAGAAAGTTGCCAATGTCTGATCGCGGTCTAGGGTAGCTCGAATTTGCTCACTTCCCGGCGTGATGAAGAAATCTGCTTTTGGCTTTAGGCCGGCCTCGGAAGCTTGTTTGACAAGATCTTCCGCACGAGTCATGTCTTCATAAGAACTGTTGGTGCAGCTCCCAATAAGACCAGCGCCGAAAGTTTCAGGCCACTTCTTTTCGCGAACGGTCTGTGCAAATGATGACAGAGGGATTGAAAGATCTGGAGTAAAGGGTCCATTAATATGTGGCTCGAGGGTTGAAAGATCAATTGTAATATGTTGATCATATTCTGCGTTGATGTCTGCGCGCAGGAGGTTCTGAGGACCCGATGACGCAATAGCCGCTGCGGCATCTGCAATATCGCCTCGATTGGTGGCTCGCAGGTACGGTACCATGCTAGGTGAGAAAGGGAAAAGTGATGTAGTTGCTCCAACTTCAGCGCCCATGTTGCAGATAGTAGCCATTCCGGTACAGCTAAGCGATTCGACACCAGGGCCATAGTACTCGATTATATACCCAGTGCCGCCACGAACAGTCAATTTCCCAGCAAGGTGCAGAATGATATCCTTCGGCGCCGTCCAGCCAGACAGTTTGCCTTCAAGCTTAACCCCAAGCACCTTTGGCGCCTTTAATTCCCAAGGGGCATCCACAAGCGCATCAACGGCATCCGCACCACCAACGCCAATAGCAATGGCGCCCAAACCACCGCCGTTAGGCGTATGGCTATCTGTACCCAGCATCACAAGGCCCGGAGCAGCATAGTTCTCCAAAACGGTCTGATGAATAATGCCCGCACCGGGAGGCCAAAATTCAATACCATATTTCTTCGCAGCGGACTCCAGGAAATCAAAAACCTCTTTATTCCCCTTAATCGACGCTGGGAGATCCACATCAGCTCCCTTTTCCCCCACAATCATGTGATCGCAATGTATGCTCGCAGGGACTGCGGTCGAGGGGAGTCCACACGTCATGAATTGAAGCAGTGCCATTTGCGCCGATGCATCCTGCATGGCGACACGATCGGGCTTCAGCTTCAGATTGGCCTGGCCGCGGATATTCTTCCCATTCTGGGTATCGGAGAGGAGTGACTCTTCCACATTATCGAGATGGGAATACAGGATCTTCTCAGCGAGGGTGAGAGAGCGCTCGGTTCCTAAGACCCGTCGTACTTCGCGGAGATTGTTTAGAATCTTGGGATATGGAGGGAAACGGGAGGAATTGCTATTTGCGCTGTTTTGAGGGTCTGCCTCTGTTGCAAGCCCGCGGCTTCGGATTCGGGCTCCGAGTGGTAGGCATTGTGCAAGCTGATTTATTGTTAGTTAAACGCCGGGATACATACTAAATTAAATGGTATGGTTACTAACCTTTCGCGAAGCAACTGCCCTTTGGCAGAAATACTGCCGCATCATTTTGGAGATATCCGCAGCTATTGCCAGAAAGAAGTTGAAAATGTCTCCATTCGATGTTGGCGGAAAGAGTAAGTTTTTGGGGTAATCTTTTCAGGAGAATGCTGATTGGCTGACTGCGGCTGACTAAGGCCGATTTCGGGTCTAATTTTGTGGGGAATAACATCGGAAGGTGGCTGTCACTCAATTAATAGATACATAGCATTCGATAGCTGGTAGACAGAGATTATGATACAACTCCCATTGTACAAGGTTGAGAAAGTTAAATTGTACCATCAACAAACCTCAGTAGAGAGATCGTCCCAAAAAAGCCAAAGAAAAGCTGAACGCGAGCCTGATATGAAGAAGGAAAGAAAGACGGGTATGAAATATCATAGGAAAGGTGGAAAAAAGATCATTATTTAAATGCCAACCAAAGAAACCGTTCATAAATTAATGCTATCTTCTCATTTGCTGTCTCTACTCTCTTCCGTGTCTGCCCTAAGCTCGTAGCAGAGATCATAACATTGTGCAAGAAGTTCGTTGACACTCCCTTGACCTTCGGGTAAGTCATTCCCAACATAAAACTTACCATCAACTCTCATATTATCGATGGAGTTGAGCTGAAGGGCGTGTTAGCACCGTGTGCATGCCTAAAGCCAGAAAATATATAATAGCAGCTAATAATAGCAAATGGGTAGTAGACTGACCTTCATACTATATGGATAGAGTTCCCTGGAATTGGAAACCCCGCCCGACTCCTTAACTTCAATTAAGCATTTCCTCAATGTCTGAAGTTGGTTATATATTGGTAGGAGCGCTTCCGAGACAGGCTCAGACGAGATAAGCAAACCGTATATTATGGCATAGCTCCTTCGAATCAGATAAAGAAGTGTCTGCGCGGAAAATCAGTACCCGAAAGTTCACTCAAACTTCTAAACCGGGAGAGCAATATAACCATACCCTTTGAGCGTGAATATCGGCCGGTTTCCCATCGCTATCCAAGAAATTCCCATCAACCCGGGATTCGTCAATATTGTTAAGCTTTCTCTGATACATAAATAAATCTGTTTCTCTTAGCGACCAAGCCTGGGTCATGACAAGGCGATCTAGCTGGTTGCGAATCTCCAGAAGTTTGATATATGGGTCTTTGAACCGTTCGTCGATTTGGCCATGCCTAGAAAAGTAAACAAAGGGGATTCAGTAAGCCTGAATCCACCAATTCAGGGCAATTGCGAGGCGTTACCTTTCGAGCACAATTTCCGACCATTTCCAACATCTATCTAACAAAGCTTTAACGATTTCTTGGCCTTCAGGGATCGAGCCATCAGGTCCCACAAAATTACCGCCTTTCATTGAATCCTGTATAGCTTTGAGTTGCTCTCGGAAGCTCGCGACCTCAGAGGCAGAAAACTACGAAACCACAGTGGAAATTAGCCTAGTGTACGAACCTGGGAAGTAAAAAAAAACTAGACACTACCTTTGACCTTGTATTTGCAGCCGATGTAGAACGTAAAATGGAGACGAGTGTCTCATGAGTCGGGGCGAGCTCGGGCGACAAGAACGAAAGCTCATGCTGCAGTTCAGCTAATTGTTTCCGACATGTTTCTAAACGAACCTCCAAAAGCTTCAATATATCCGGTGAACATGTCTCTTTTCCTCTATTAATGTTCTCCTGCATGGTATCCAAGGTTTTCGAGACCGAATCCAAGTCCTTCTGGCTATAAAATGCCGCTTCCCTTAGATGGTCGAGGAGGCGCTACATTACATCAGTTAGAACGATTATGGAACGGGTACACCCATTTTTAATTACCTTAATTGTTGAAGCCATGGCATATCTATTGAATCAGATATATGTTAGTAATTGCCTGTTGTAACCGGACTGGGAATAAACCGGAAAGAAAAGAGCAGGTATGTATATAGATAAGAATTTTAAACTTACGCTGCGGGGGCTTCATTGTTCCTCCCAACGGTAAGAAATAGCAACGAAATCAGCTGGAAACAATCGTCAAGCACATTATCAACTGCGGCATGAGGACTGGAGTTAGATGAATAAACTGGCCGTAAGTCCTGAGAAGGGATGTTCGATTGCGGGGTGGACGAACCTCGACTATGCTCTACTGTATGTTCCGTTCGGATGGCGTTCAGCCTCTGGACTTGTTCGACGACCTGGTCATGATAGTGGAGCACATCTTGGGACTTGATGTACCTCGATTTATCTTGTTTGAGGAGCAAGAGGGCGTCTCGAATTACAAGGAGCTGGTCTAGGATAGGTTGTTCTTGAGGATCTAGAGGGATGGATACGGCGGGGGAGTCGGCCATATTTCGAGAGATTGGCCCACTTTCATACGCGGTTAAATTGGAGCTGCGGCTAGCCCGGAAACAGGAAGGGATAAATTTAGGCCAAACACAAGTAAACTGGAGGTTGTATGTAGATGGTGTAAGTGTTGTAGATGTTCCGATAGGTCTCTAACAAGTGTTTCCCGATCGGGGTGGAAGATAAATTCCCCACGTGACCCCGCTGCAAGCACGGGCCATCCCAGCCAAGGTTAAGCGAGGGTTTTATTTTCCACACAATTTTGGACACCAACGAACCGACGACGACGAGCTGCTTCCGATCTGTCATCTCTTTTCTCTTTCTCCCTCCCCGTCAACCCAACGCCTGCATCGCATCACATCATATCCTTTGCCGCCGGATACCCTCTCTCACAATGTCTACCGCCGAGCTCGCTGTTTCCTACGCCGCCTTGATCCTGGCCGATGATGGCGTTGATGTCACGGTATGTTTAGACCCGTACATTCGAAAATGTGATATTTTGGAAGAAAGGGGAAGCCTGCAGCTGCAAAGCGACGTGGAATATGGAATATGTTTACGAAAAGGAAATGGTTGCTGACACATTTTGATTTCTCGGGGGGATTTGTATAGTCTGACAAGCTCCAATCAATCCTGAAGGCCGCCAATGTCCAAGATATTGAACCAATCTGGTCTTCTCTGTTCGCCAAGGTACATACATATCACGCGTTGCGCCTATCCGTGCCGTCTCTTTTCATCAAATCGCGATATCTGTTGCAATTGGATCTATAAATTAGGAAAATTGGGACTGTTAAAGAGCAAAGTTGAGGCTGACTTGAAGATTTTTTTGAACACTAAAGGCTCTTGAGGGGAAGGATGTAAAGGACCTCCTGCTCAACGTCGGATCAGGCGGTGGTGCCGCTGCCGCCACTGGCGGAGCTGCCCCTGTCGCTGCTGAGGCCGGTACTGCTGAGGAGAAGAAGGAGGAGAAGGAAGAAGGTACGGCTCATTCAATATTGTCCCCGCCACATATCGCGAATAGAGGCAGCTCTGACTAATGTATGGCTTACAATTTGCAGAGAAGGAAGAGTCCGACGAGGACATGGGCTTCGGTCTTTTCGACTAAACGAATTTTCTTCTTTTCTTTTTTTCCTTTACGTTTTGGTTCCGTCCCTCCTCATCCACCTACCTCCTATTGGCGTGTACTCATATTTGCGAGAGGAAAATTACAAAAGAGAAATGGGGTGCACAGCTACGGCGCTTTTACGGACAGACCACCCCCCCAATTGGCGAAGTTCATATATAACCATGGAATTTCATGTTGGGGACTGGACCAGAGAATCGGGTAGCAATTGGTTGAATTTTCTTTTTTTTTTTTTTTTTTTTTTAGTATATCAATATGATGTGCTTCCAAGGATGCTTCTAATGTCATATGGTTTATGGTCATGATTGTCGTATTCCGTCAATAAGAAAAATCAAATAAGAAATGTGAGATGTGACATGCATCTTTCGATATCGTGGTTCCCGCCGAAGTTTTTTGGTTCCTGTCCCGGTTTTGCTTTTAATAAGAGACTAGGCAAAGAAAAAAGAAAGAAATGGGAGAAAAAAAAGGAGAATGCCACCCAAGTAATTAAAAGAGATACAGTGGAAGGATTCTGAAGGAAAGTGTGTTTTTTTTTTAGAAAGAAATGAGAGCGAGAGGATGGGGATGGGGAGCTTATATCACAGCCGAAGAGGATGAATCTGCACGCTGGACTGCGTATATCCGGAACTGTGCAAAGATCACGGCATCTTCAACCATCGTCCCAAGGGAGCCAATGAGCCACGGGAGATTCTTAAGAAAGTAACCCTTTTCGGTGGAATGAAACAATATCTAGGCATTTTGTTAGTAGATGGTTCCTCAGCGGTGTAGGTAAATATTCTACAGCCAATAGAATTGGGAACTTACCCCTGCGCCATATGACAAATTGCCCATAAGAGAAAATATGAAAAACAGTAAAGAAAGCCCTATGAAAAACCGGTCAGCCCGTCCACTCCACATAAATATAAACGACAGCAGACTTCCTTGACAAACATACCTTCACATGATTTCTCACGGTAGTTTTTGAGGATCTGTGGTATTCGCGCCCTGTTCGGTTCATCCCAAACTCCATTAGCTATTGAAACCGAGTTGAGAGTTAACATTCAGGGGCTATAAACTTACCCTAGATAACAAACTGCACTCAGATACCCAAATACCTGCGCCCCAACCGCCATATTCCCCGGTTGCTCCCTAGTCGTCGGTTGCCAAACACCAGACTGCCAAGCAATCGCCCATCCAGCGGCACCTGCAGCACAGATCCCAAAGACACTCAAACTGTTCTTCACCCACGCGTTTCTGGGCTCCGTTTCCTCTAGAATCTTCGTCAACGAATCCTGCACATGGTGCTGTGAGTGTCGTCTCCGTGACGCCGACGACGGTCTCCTCCGCGCTGCTGAAGAAGCAGATGCGGAAATACCTAGATTCTCACTCATCCGGCGTGAAAGGAGCGGCGTGGTGGGATCAGGGGCATCGGACTCTGCGTCAGAATCGTCGACTGCCGTCCCGCCGGACAAGGTACGGCGATGGTCATTGCCGTACTTTCGTTTACGGGCAGCGGAAGCAGCTTCCAGACGGGCGTTCTTTATGTTGTAGTAGATGCATTGGCAAATGAGGATGCCGTCTGCGAGACAGAAGTAGACGGCAATGGCGATGATGACGGGGACAAGCTGCGCCCAGAGGGAGCCGATTAAGTTTGCAATGTCGCCTATGAACCAGACGAGGATGAAAGCGACGGAAACGGCGTCGGCGGAGCCTTGTTTGTAGTTTTCAATTAGTTGAGGGACCTATGTTGGGCTGTTAGCTATTTGTATTTCTTATCTGGGTTGGTATCATTTGCTCTTTTCAACGTTCATGTATGTACGTACCAGGAGGAAGATCCAACAGGCAAGAGAAATTGAGCCTAGAACTCCTGAAGCAGCTTCCCGTGGTGTCAACGGGACGGAATCAACCTGTCCCGACATGGCTAGGATGTACATATCGCAGGTCTATATGGTGAAATGTAGTGGATGACACTGACAACGCTCGGAAAGTGAAGTTTATATAGGGGGCCCGAATAGGACGGGGGGTTCAATATGAACAATCGCACGGATCCATCAGGTTCGCTCGGCTATTTCGTGTTGAGGGGGGAATACCGAGAGTGAAACATCTGACCTTTGTTTAATGTTGGAGGGGTTGTAAAAAGAATCAAAAAGTTGCAAGCATCATGAAAAGGAAAAAAGCGAAAATATCCTGCACGGCTAAAATTAGTAGATGACGCAGGGATAGCCTCACGTGATGGATGTGCGGTTCTAGAAGGAACAAAGAAAGAAAATGGAAGAAAGAAAGTGAAAAAAAAGCATCAATTCTACAAGTTAGCAGCAGTTAGCTACGGTTTTATCAACCTGGCTGAATTGATGTCTCAATTCTCTAATTGGATGTAAGTTCAGCCACTCAATTGAACTCTCTACAAGTCCATGAATGATTAGCCTCCTTGTTTAGACTAGGTTGTGGAGATGAAAATACAAGAATATCTCTCAATTATCTTTCCTATCTATCCTTGCTACGCAGATTCCCTGCTTCCCCTAGCTGAAACGTTGTTATTGCTTTTTCCCTCTAGCGGACTGTGGCTTGCTCTGCTGCGGGAAGAATTTCCAGAATTTGAACCTCCAAGTTAGGGCTACTCTCATCACATGACATGAAACATAAGTTACTAACCGTGCCAAGCGCACTCACTCTCTCTAGTGAGTGCGCCCCAGCGTACCGTAATATCACCGCAACCGTAAAGGTACCTTTTGTATGAGTTCACCATACAAAAGGTACTTATAGAAAAACATGAATATCTTCAACATTATGTGTGAGAGAGGTTGAACGTGGTTGATTGTTATTGTTATCTTCTAACTAACTAGCAGCTAGTGAAAGCTTTATCTCAGTATACTCAGTCTAGACTGACCGTGTAACCGTGTCTGAAACTAGAATCAGAATATTTGATAATCTTATTATTAATTTAACTGATCTCATTACACTGTTTTAACATTAAATAGTAGTCTTATACTGTCTCAGTGAGACTTACTGTCTACTCTTATCACATTTTTTAAATAAGATTATAATTTTCACTTCTCAATTTAAATTATTTTTATTGCTTTAAATAACTTTAAATCTTATTTAAGTGTTATCAAAAAGTGTTACTTTTTAAAAAATTAAAAATAGTTTAAAAAAAACCTTAAAATGTCTAAAAATAGTAACTTTATACTAAGAATGAAACTAAATAAAATTAAATGAAATCACTTTCTTATTTTTTCTAAGTGATAATCTCATTTTAAGATCTGATATATAGTTACTTTATGTGTTTTTTTAATGATTAGTCTTAGTAAGATTTATACTAAGAAATGTATAAGATTAGATTAAATAAAATTAAATATGAAATTTATAGTCTCAGTAGTCAGTCTAACTTAGTCTCTCTTCTTAATATTTTTAAATTAATGTAACTAATTAAACTTCTTTAAACTTCTGTTAAGTTCTACTAACTTTTGAACTAATAAGAGACTTTATATATACTTACAATCTAATATCTTATAGAGAGTCTGAGAAGAAATAGTTTTATTGTATATAAAAAATTAACTTCACTTATGTAAAATATTTAATTAACTTCAGAATTATATATCTACTCTAAATATCTATTTAATTATTATTAAATTAATATTTTTTAAATTCTCAGTTATTTTACTATTATCTCTACTATTTTACAACTCACTACTTCTTCTCATTATATCACAGTTATTAATAAAAGACAGCATGTCTTTTCAATCTCAAGATACTTAATATCAGACATACTTTAGTTAATATTCTTTATCACTTAAAGATGAATTCTCTTTATAATTACTACAGTCTCTCAATAATATAGATGATGAATATAACATATCAGATAGTAACTTAACAGAGTTTAAATCTATTAATACTTCTTCAGAATTTAAGATTACTGATACTGATATTAATACTTTATAAGCTTATTCATAATTGAATTGCTGTGACTTACAGTATCTGTTTACAATATCTTATAACTGATAGAAAAGATAATTAAAATTATCTTATATTATCAGAATATTACAGTAAAACAGTTAAGAAATAAAGATTTTTATAGAGACTTAAATTCAGAGTTCTGATATCTTAACTTATTAATAATACAGTACTTCTACAAAGTGATGAAATATACTATATTCAGCACTTTTCAAAGCAGGAATATTTAATAATAATTAATATTATACTGTCTTACTTAAATAGAAGCTGAAATATCTTATTAATACTCTCTTCTTTATAAAATTCAATCACAATTCTGATCTGAATATCATTAACTTTCAGACTGCTTTGCCCCAGTGGCTGAATGATTAATGCGGCCACCCGGTAGCACCTTGGCGTGGGAAATCAAGGCGCGTGGGTTTGAAACCCGCAGGGAATACATTAAATCCGGAACTCAAGCATCTCAGGTTTCTAATAAATACAGAGGTGTACAAATCACTTTAATGAATCACTCTATGTTTCTGAGCTGGGAAGTTATTATTGCATGTATCTAATTGTCACTTCTTTGTATTTTCTTATGTTCTTGTTATCTTAGCATGGTCTCAACACCTGTATTTCCTTCTGTATAACTAACACTTGACCTGTATTTAACATCACATAAGAACTCATCATAAGCTCCGCTTGCATATGAATATAATGAAAGAATAAGAATAATAATAATAATAATAATCAGACTGCTTTTATAATTATTCAGATTAATATATTAATCTGATTTAATCTACTTACTTCTATGCTAAAAAATAAATATATCAATTGAAAGAGCTATGAATAAGACTCAGATAAAATAACAGCTATTAAATAACTGTTTATTATTATAAATATTATATATTACTCTTATTTCTTAAAAAACTCAAACTTCTTTAGCTCTATTCTCTCTGTATATTTTTATAACTTAAGAGTAAAATAATAAGTAATAGAAATCATTTCTGACTTTAAACTCTGTTATAGCTATGTAATGAGAAATAGATTGATAATGAAAATTACTAAATAAGAGAAGATATAACTTAATATTCTTAACTTATTAATATTTCTATCTAATATCTTAAACTTCTAGTAATCTCTAATAATATCTGTCATTTTCTGATATATTCTTTGAACTTCTATCAACTTCTGAGTCAATTACTTGACTAATTCTTACTGTTAGATTAAACTTCAGCAGCTTATCAAGAATTCTCAAGTTATTATAGTCTATAATAATATGAACTTCAAGAAGACTGTATAAGATAAGATAATCAGATATAATAATTTTATAACTGCTATAACTACTACTGCTGTAATTATTTTCTCTAAGATTTCAGAATTTAATCTAACTCAGATTATACATAATTTTATAAGACTGCTAACACTGTAAGAAATCATTGATATATCTAATATAATAGACAATGATAATAAGCTTCAGAAGTAAATAACATTATATCTTATTTCAGATACTATTCAAAAGATTTATAATAATAAGATTAAAAGTGTTTTCAGTACTTGTAAGAGGCCTACGCCGAATAGATCAGTATGATATTGATAGGTCTTATATAATAAAGAGAAAAATATTAGAGAAGAAAAGAAAGAGAAAGTATGAAAATTAACAATTGAAGTGAATATTTATACATGTACACAGTGATGTATGTGATAGAACTTTGAAATAAAAGAATAGAGGTTTTCATACACAGTAAAGCTTCAGAGTCAAAGAATAGAAATTCTGTAGATTTTTAACTGAGAATCAGTGACTGAGAATCAGAGTAATAGAAATCTGTAAAGTGTAACAGAATAGTCTATATAATTAATTGAGTATAGTTTGTCATATTAGCTCTCTCTTTCTTTCTTAATTATACATAGTTCTCATCAGTCAAGAGCTGTGATCTCAGATAACACAGAACTCAGAGTTCAGATCAGATAATTATAACTGACTCATTTTATAAAATATTATTAACTGCAGCTATGAGATTTCTTATCAAGAATATCTTCAATCTCTTATTCAAGTTTATTATCTTCTTTCATAATCTCTGACAGCTGTCAGTCAGAAGTCAGTTAAGAAGAGAATGAATTACTGATAATATAGCAGAGTAAGCTTGTATAAAAGATATTATAAATCTCTGATAATATATTAAGATAATAGTTGTAACTGTCTAGAACTTTCATCATCTTATACTTTATATAATAGTAATTCAGTGTGTGAGATGAATGTGTGATCTGTATATTCTTAAGATTCAATCATATCAGATCTTCTATTTTATATTACTTAATAAGATCTTGATAAATATTAATTCAATCTTCTTAATTCTGTTTAGTGCTTAATATGAAGGCTTCTGCTCAATTACAGGCATCTCAGAGTTTTATTACTATATTATTAGTGATCTGAATTGAACTGCAGAGATCTGATGTAAAATATATAATCTCTAGAAGATTCAGTACTTTTGTAACGTGGCGGAACCGAAGCAGTGACTAGTCGGCGGTGTCATGTAGAGGTAGTTGTTTGAGAAGCTGTATGAGTGAGCTTGACTATCTTGCTTGAATAGCAAGCTCATAGGCTACAGGGTTATTGTGAGAATATCACAGATATGGTACTTAGTATACTAAGAAGATTGTATGAGGCATGCAGTAACTCTTGTGTATATTATTCCTGTAGAAGGAAAGAAATGAATCACTGACTTCTTTGATGAGAAGCCAGCATCTAGCTATTCTATATAAACAATGAGCAGATACCCTTCTCTCATTCCATGAGCAAGAATAGCCAGAGCGATACCTCAGCAGCACCTCATTGTCAAGAAAGAGTAATCTGCTGACCTTGTATAGAAGTGAGGTTCTCATATTCATCAATCAGATCTTTCTATGATATATCTGAATGATGTTATAGAGCAGTTGGAAACCGGTTCAGATGGCCTGTGAAATGAATGAAATCATTCACATGAAAGCAATGAGTCATGTGAAACTGCAGTGAGGTCTTGATACAGCTGAGAGTGTGATAATGCCCTTCCCTTTAAGAGCATAGTCTCTATGTTCTCAAGATTACTGGATTAGGAATTATCTTTGTTATATAGCAACAGTTGTCAACTGATTGACAGTGTGTGTGCTGCATGTGATATAAAGAAATAGATGAGTTTTTCTGCTAACTGTGTAGATCTTTCTTTTCTCATCTTTATTCAAATTAAATGTGTTGTAAGTGAGTTTCTTATATATTGATTTGAAAGATGAAAAATGTAATTAACAAGTAACTTACAGATCTTTCAATATATTCTGTTCTATGTATGAAATTCCCTGCAAAAGTGATGTGTTTTTAGAGACAAAGCTAACAGTAGTAACAGGATTTTTCAAAAAGATTTCTCTCTCTGTGAAATATTTTTTTTTTCCCTTCTCTCAATTGCAACAGTGAGTGCATGAGAGTATTATTCTTGAAGAATAATCAAGAACTTATTCTGATGTTTTCTAGTGAGTAACAAATATCTTCATGGTGCAGCAGCGGTCTCCATGATCATCAAGAAAGCCAGGTTGGAGGCAGCGGTGTCAATGAGCCGCGGGAGCACTGCTCTCATCATCACATCTTCTCCTGCTTCTCTTGCAGCCACGGTGGAAGTTGCTGTGCCCTGCAGTGAGGTGTTGTCCCTTCTGCTGGCCAGTGCATCTGCATCCAGTCTGTCCTCTGCCCCTCTCACTGCTGTTGCGACGCCGCCCCCCCCCCCAGTCAATACAGTGACATATGACCCTGTGTGATCATTCAGAGAGAAACCTGGGAAGAGCTTGATTTCAGAGACAGTGACTCTGAGAAGCTCAATTCATAGTTCCTCTTCTGTGGCATATCTGAGCCCTGCTCAGAATGCTGCTGAGTTGAGTTCACAGAGTCCTGCAGTTTCTTTATCTTCTCTCTGTGAAGAGGCTCTGATGCAGTCTCTGACTGACACTGCTACTTGTCTGTGCTGTATTAAGCAGCTGAAGAAGAGAGGGATTTTATATATCTGCTTCTTCTCTCACTCTCATTATTTTCATTACATCTGTAACAATGACTTCTGTCTTTCTGTAAGTATTATCTCACAGAAAGATATTGTGTCAGTTCTGATAAGAAGTCTAGATGCTCAAGCAGTACAGAGTGAGAGTCTCAGAGCTTTAAGTGTTGACAGATTCTATCAAGACTGAGAAGATCTCTCTTACTTATCTGCAAAAGAAGATGAAAGTGTGAATCTCTGAGATGAAAAAACATCTCAGAATGACTGATCTTAAGAAGGAATCAGCTGATGTCACTGTTGAAAGCACTGCAGAGATTAATTACTGATTGAAGAGAATCTTGCTTCAATTGAAGCAGATGACTGAGATGCTTTGTAAGTTGATAAGTTAACATTTCATACATTTCTTCTGCTCTTCTGCAGTGCTGCAGTGCTAACTTCTCAGCAGATAAAGATGTCAGTACTGAAGACTTCAATGATGAAGAATGAGTTTGATGAAGATGTGATTATTGATAAGTAGGCTCTGAGATTTCCTCTTTTTACTTTTTCAGTGAGCTGTGACCTCATTAGATTAGCAGCAGCCTGCAGATCAATTAATATTAATCTTTTTATTGATTTCAAATATCTCTTTCTTTTCTTATTAATCACTTCAGGAATTTTATACTTGTATAGTCTCATTAAACTTTTAAAAAATCCTTTGAGAGAAAATAGAAGAAGAGTGCTATGAAGTCTATAAGATATCAGCTCATCATTATAAGATCATCTCTAAAAAACTCTTTGAGAAAAATGAGAAGTCTTCAAACAGTATTTCTTACTCAATGTCTCTGATGTGTAACAGAGCAGTCTCTACTAGTCATCTTATAGCTTACAATCTCTTTCTCAGTATTTTTCAAATGCTCAAGCAGTTTCCACAAATTCTCTGACAATGAATATTCTTCTCATTTAATGAGGTATTGAAGCTTACTGTAATATATTTGCTTATTCAATATTTTCTTCACAAGATATTCAGTATCACTCTCAATCTCAATATCATTCAATCAAGACAGCTCTGCTCTGAGATGTTGCTTATAGAGCTTCAAATAGAAAATGTGAAAAACAGAATGAATTGATTTCAATTCTGTGAGTAATTTCAACTCATATGTCTGCTTACTCACTACTCTTATTACTGAGAAAGGTTCTAGTCACTGCTCACTGAGCTTCTTACACAGTCTCATTATCTTAATATTCTTTACTGAAAGTAGCACTTGATTCTCTATTAAGAACTTCATCAGAAGATATTTTCAATTATAGTATTTTATCTACTGCTTCTGAGCATGATGAATGCTTTTCATCATCTTCTCATGAATTTTGTTCAAAAGTTTCAATCTCACTTTTACTTCTAACACTGAGAGATACTTCATTCTCTGTATCTGTCTGACATTCTGACTGCCTATTCTCTTCTTTGAAACATCATTCATGATGTCACTGAGTAATGAAGAATTATATTTATAACAAGTATAGAAAGAAGATATCTTTAAGATTGCATTCTTTGCATTGTTATATGTGAATTCAGCAGTCAGAAGATGTTTGAGTCAATCATTCTGATAATATGAATAGAATACTTGAAGATACTGTTCTAGTGTCTGATTCTAGTGTTCAGTCTGATCATCAGTCTGCAGATGAAATGCAGTACTGAGAAGATATCTTATTATAAGATGATAATAAAAAGCTGATCAGTATTTACTGATGAAGAGGGATTCTTAATCTGTTATCAACAATTTTGAAGCACTGTGATCATGAATGATGATATCTAAAAACAGGTCAGTCAATTCAGAGGCTTTAATCTTTTTATGAGTAGAGATATATCTGATCATCTTTGTAAAGCAGTCAATAATGACTAAAATTGAGTCATATTCTTTGACTCTTGTTGACTTTAGCAGGTCAACTATGAAATTCATTGATAGATTCTGTCATGAGCTCTTTGAAACAGGCAGTGATATCAACTCACTGTATTACTTATGCTGTGAGATCTTTATTCTTTGACAGATATTGCAAGTTTCAACATACTCTTTGATATCTGTCTGAAGCTTGTTCTAAGTGTATTTATATTTTAGAAGCTTCTCAGTCTTCTCTAACTCAAAGTGCCCTGCATGGAGATCATTATGATGAATTCTTAATAACTTCTGACACACTGCTCTGCTATAAGAGATGAAGACTGAATCATTCAGCAGTAGGAGTTCACATTCTCCTAGTTATCAGTGACTTGATTTCTTAGTGACACTGCTTCACTCAGGGCCTGCCTCTTTCAAGTTCAAACCAGATTCTTTCTTCTTCAACTTTTGAATTCAAGCTGCAGTAGAGATGTTCCTCTTCTGTAACTCATCAATGAATTTCAAAAGTAGTCAGATTAAAAGATTGTAGACTGTTTCATTCTTTATCAATTCAATGATTGTAAGACATGACATGAAAAGCTCATGATCTTCAGTGTCAGTTTCTCACAGAGACTCAGGTTCTCTTTCACCTTCTATACTGAGTTACACAGCTGCCTCTCCAGTGCTGTTTCTAAGCTTTAGAGAATCTCAACCCTCTACAGCCAGCTTCTTCTGCAGTGATGACAGAGATTCTTTTATAGAATTCTTCTTCATATCAATGATATTATAATCAGGCTGTCTAGACAGTGCATCAGCAGAGTTAAGCTGACCTGGATGATATTAAATATAGAAATCATACTCTGAAAGCAGCTCTGCTCATCTGGCTTGACATTCTGTCAAGCTCTTTGTTGTTAAGAAGTAATGCAGATTTGCATGATCAGTGAGAACTTACACTGAGTACTTACTATTCTGAAGATAATGTTATCAGATCTTAAAGAATTTGACAATTGCTAACATCTTCTGATCATGAGTATCATATCTTCTCTGCATGAGTGATAACTTCTTGAAGAAGAAGGTCACTGATCTTCATTCACAGCATCTTATAGACTCTGTGAAAAAGCCTTCTCTCACAGACAATTCATTGTCTGTTTTCTCAGAAATGATTATTCTCTGATTCTTTCAATATTGAAAGATCTCTGATGTCAACTGTGAAAAGATTTCACAGACTTCATTCTCAGATATATCAGTCTCACACTGACTGAGTAAGTCAGGGTTAAAATGATTCAGTATTGTGATATCTGTGAAAGCTTGTTTCAATTCTGCAAACACCTGCGCGGTGCCTTGAGTGAGAGTAAATAATCTCATTTTTCTGTCTTTCACACTTCTCTTCAATAGATCTGTAAGAAGGATAGTAATCTGTGAATATGTATAGATGAATTGTCTGTAGAAATTTGCAAATTCTAGAAACATCTGCATCTCACAGTACATCTGTGACACTGGTCAGTTCTCAATGATGAAGACCTGGCTCCTGTTCATTGAAATGCCATTCATCTCAACAATATAACCTAAGAAATCAATCTTCTGCATGTAGAATGAGCATTTTTCAGTGTTTGTATAGAGTTGATACTGTCTCAAGTGACTCAACACTTCTTGAACATGAATATCATATTCTTTCTCTGATTTTGAGAAGATTAAAATGTTGTCCAGGTATACTATGCAGAAGATGTTGACAAGGCCTCACAGTGTCTCATTTATATAGGCCTGAAAGATGACTGAAGTGTTATAAAGATTAAAAGGTAAAACAAGATATTCAAAATTACTGTACTTGGTATGAAAAGCTGTTTTTCAAATATTGTCTTCATTAACTCTGATTCTATGATAGATATTCTGTATATCAATCTTCAAGAACATCTTTGCTTCAGATAATTAATTGATCATCTTGTTAATTAATGATAATGAATAGTGATTCTTAACTGTCATCTTATTGAGACCTCTGTAGTCTATGTATAGGTGTAGTCTATTATTCTTCTTGAGCACAAAGAGTATAGATGCCTCTGCTGAACTCTTTGATGAATGTATTCAGTTCTTTGATTGCACTTCTTCAAGATATTTGCACAGAACATTCAACTCCTTTACAGACAAGTTGTAAAGAGACTTGTACAGTGCTGTTGCACTGTCTTCAAGGTAAATCTTATATTGCATCTTGATGTCAGGAAACTTCACTGCTTTTTTTTCTGAAAAGACATTCTTAAAATCTGTAAAGAGACATTGTGTATATCTGCCTTCAATGACAGATACTGCTGCTAATCTTGCAGTGAGAGTGATGACTTCTTCATCTGTTCTCAAGTTTCAATCACCTGCTACACAGTATATCAACTCAATCTTTTTCTCAAGATTCTTTCAATGAAACTCTTCAGATTTCTCTATCACTGTCTCTTCATCAGTGAGACAGTACTGTCACATCTGAGTGACTCAGTCAATGAGAGAATTGTTTTCTCTCAATTATGAAAGATCTAGAATGATGTTCTCATCTATGATGTTGACTGTGTGAAGAAGCAGACTGCTCTTCTTGAAGATTTCTTCTGAGTCTGTGATCACACACTTTGCTTGAATTATGTCAAAACAGTGGCATTTCATTTCATCTGTAAATTTCACATAGTCTGACAGATCTATCTTCTTTCAACTCTTCATCAAAGAAAAGAAATAGAATATGAAGTTAACATTCATCTCAGAGTTGAGTAGACATCTCACTGATATCTTCTCATTTGAGGTATACATTGTGATTGTAACATGAACTCAGAGACATGAGAATTGTCAATTCTTTTCTTTCTCTTCTTTATCTTCCGCGGATACATTTGTCAGAAGAGGAGTCAACTTTGAGAAGATATCTCCTCAGTTCCTTCCCTTCTTCAGCTTCTTACAATCACTGATATAGTGATTATCAGCTCTGCAGTTGAAACAGAGATCTTTGTCAAATCTTTTTTAACATTTCTTTACAGTGAGTGAAGAATCAGAATACTTGAAATTCTTCTTTGCTTTCTCTACACTGAAGCTGTCATGACACTGTTTAGATCTCATTGTTGATTGCTTAGAAGAGGTCTTATTGATCTTTTTCTCAGAGAATTGATTATTCAAATAGATTTGAGAAGCCAGGTTGACAAGCTCAGTACAATTGATTAATGAACTCTGATACTGTGATATTATTATTCACACTTTATAAGTCAGCTTTGCGAGGTAAAGCTGTGTTTTTAATTAATTCAAATCATCAGCTAATTTCTCTTAATATTCTTTGAATCTTGCATTGAAATCAGAAGAATTTTCATCATCTTATTGATATAATAAGTTGAACTGCTGTGCTGCTGTGAAGCTGCAGTTACAGTGATCTTTGATTTGATTCAGTAGAAAGTTCTTGAATTCTTTCTAAGTCATGACAGTATTGATACACTCAAGCTCCCTCTTCTTGATAGCTCAAGTAGTCACAGAGATGCCTTTAAGAAGGTTGACAGTGTATATTACTCATATCTTGTGAGTATTATACTGGCTCAGATTAAGGTGGAATTTCTGTTCAAGAGTATGAATAAAGCTGTGAAATTCAGACAAGGTGTTTCTCTTGTATCTCAGTGAATCTTCAACCTTAATCTCTCTATCTTCATGATAGATGTAGGTGTGTAGGGGCCGCGGCGGTGGCAGGGCGGTTGAAGAGCCCATGTCAAAATGTGCAGTGGGTTCAGGAATCTCGGATTCCTGCTGAGATAGAGGTGTACACACTCTAGGAAATGATGTAGTGTTTCCTTCAGAGAGTGGGATCAGGTTGGTCTCAGTATGAGTGCATGAGGCCATATCAGTCTGTTAGAGCTCAACTGATTCAAACATGTAATCAGGTCAAGTGATTTGAATTGTAACATGGCAGAACTGAAGCAGTGACTAGTCAGCAGTGTCATGTAGAGATAGTTGTTTGAGAAGCTGTATGAGTGAGCTTGACTATCTTGCTTGAATAGTGAGCTTGTAGACTACAGAGTTATTGCAAGAATATCACAGATATGATACTTAGTATACTAAGAAGATTGTATAAGGCACGCAGTAACTCTTATGTATATTATTCCTGTAGAAGGAAAGAAATGAATCACTGACTTCTTTAATGAAGAGCCAGCATCTAGCTATTCTATATAGACAATGGGCGGATATTCTTCTCCCATTTCACAGGTGAGGATAGCCAGAGTGATACCTCAGCAGCGCCTCATTATCAAGGAAGAGTAATCTGCTGACCTCATATAGAAGCGGGGTTCTCATATTCATCAATCGGATCTTCCTATGATATATCTGAATGATGTCATAGAGCAGTTGGAAACCGGTTCAGACAGCCTGCGGGATGAATGGAATCATCCGCATGAAAGCGATGGGCCGTGTGAAACCGCAGCGGGGCCTTGGCGCGGCCGGGAGCGTGACAACTTTCATATAATATTCATATATAAGAAAGAATGAGTTTACATCTGTTAAAACAGCATCTTGATCATTGATAGTGACTTCAGTATGTAGAAGAAGATTATATCAATCATCTTATAAGTAATTACAGAACTTATAGAGATAATTCTTTACAGTCTGAATTATCTATTCTGATACATCATTGATCTCAGAGTGATAGATAGTTAACAGACAGTGTGTAATCTTAAGAACTTGACAGATTTTTATTTAGAGAGTACTTATAAATTAATAACTCTGATCTAATACTATAGATCTCAGTAATTCATATATCTGATAGAATGAGCTTCTTAGAAAAGCTTCAGTGACTTGTTCAGTATTCATCTTATTACAGAGTTTCAATATTATATTCTTACTTAATCAGTTTATAATGATCAGAATGTTTCTATAACTCTTACTCTCAGAGAGATTAACAGTGAAGTTAATTGTTATATCTTATTAGATTCTATTAGAGATATTAAGTGATTTCAGCAGGTCTTTTCTATGATTCTTTCATGAGATAATAGAGGAATAATAATTACAGGTTTGAATGAAATAGCTGATGCTGTTTGATATCTTGAGTCAGTAGAACTCTCAAGAGATTATTTGATACAGTTATTTATAATCTGAATAACTGACTATATAAGAGTCATGCATCTCTTGCATTATCTGAGTGTGTAAGAGTTTGAAGTGAAGAACTCAGTGTTGTTTATAAAATTGTAGAGAATTATTATCATTAATTGAATATTCTGAGATGTTAATTCTTATATATAGTTCTGAGGAAAATCAGAATGCTTCTTATCATACTGCTTTAGTAAGTGCTTGAAGAAGTTCATCAGTTTGAGCTGCTATATATTATAGTTTATCTAATGTAAGTTTGAAAGAAGTTGAGATATCAGTAACAGTTCTAATCAGAGAAGCATGTATAGTATTATAAGCTGTTTTATCTTGATTAACTAGTATCTTCAGATTCAAGAGCTGATGCTCAGTTTATTCAGTGAGTATCTGTTATATTGAATAATATATCTTACTTCTGTTATAAGAGAGCATCTGTCATTGAGTTCTAACTGTTAGAATGATAATGTATTATAAAATGAAAGCAGCTTAAGAACTCAGATCATTACATCTATTATTCAGTGAGTTTACAGATAGTTATAAAGTGCTTAAGATTTTTATAATCTGTGATTATCTCAAATTTGAAGATACTTCAGAGTTTGAAGTCTCATTTTTCTAGACAGTGTATAATTGTGAGAAGTTTCTTATTATAGATCTCATAGTTGCATTCAGTGAGACTCAGTTTCTTAGATATGAAGATATATGATTGTAAGACATCTTTATTATCATATTGCAATATAGCTTCTTCTATGACATAGTCAGAGAAATCAGTTTCAATAACTGTTTTATAATCAGAATTGAATATTATCAGCAGAGAGATATTAATAAACATCTTCTTTATCTGTATAAATGCAGCTTTAGTGTCTGCTAATCATTGAAATACTGAGTCTTTCTTAGTGAGTTCTGTGAGTGATCTTGTAATATTTGAGAAGTTTCATATAAATTGCTAATAGAAGTTAGTGAATTCAATGAAGCTTTATACATCTTTCACAGTACATGAAGTCTCTCACTTGAGAATAGCAGAGACTTTCTCAGAATTCATTTGAATTCTCTTATCAGCTTCTATGATAAAGTCTAGATATTTTATACTCTTGACTTTGAAGTTATACTTATTAATATCTATTGATAGTTCTGTCTCTCATAATCATTGTAATATCTTCTGCATGTGTTCTTGATATTCTTTTCTGAATCTGTTAGTGAAGATGAGAATGTTATCTAGATATGCAGATACAAACTCATTAAGAAAATCTGAAAGTGCTTAGTTAATATACTTCTGAAATGTACTGAGAGTATTAGTCAGTTCAAAGAATGTAACTACTTATTTAAAGAGACTGTAATATGTTTGAAATGCTGTAAGTCATTCATCTTCTTCAGTGATATAAATCTTATAAAATATAGTAATAATATCTAGCTTTGTAAATTATTAAGCTTATCTAATATATGCTAGAATTTCATTGATGAGAGATAAGAAATAATGATCTTTCTTTATCAATCTGTTCAGACCTTAATAGTTCACACAGAATCAGACTTCTTCATCAGACTTCTTTACAAAGAGAATAGAAGCTGCAGTGAAAGAGTTACTAATATATATAAATCTCTTATTTAACAGATCATTGAGTGTCTTCTGAAGAAGAAGAAGTTCATCTCAAAATATATTATAAAGAAGATCTCACAGTAATTTAAGATTCTTATTATTCTTCTTTTCTAACTTGATACTGTGATTCATCTCTGAGACTTATAAAGAAAGTATATTCATAATATTATCTTGTTAAAAGATATCTAGATATTCATAATATTATTGAGAGAGTTTTGTGTAAGAATCTGTTATTATAGTACAGAATAACTTATCTAAAGCTTTCTTGATATTGATCAGACTGATGAAATAGATTAATATATAATCTTACTATCAGTGACTTTATTAATAACTCTATCAGTAATTTTAATAATGACTTCTTTTTTAAAGTATTTTATAAGTGTTGACAGAGATCTATGTAAGATTCATAGTCTTATAAATATTATCTTCATAGATTCTATCATTGTTAGAGAATATTAAGCTTCTGTTTTAAGCATTTAACAAGATGTCTTATTCAGATAGTCAGACAAGTTCTAGTATGAAATCATAGTTAAGATTATTAACTTTGTATGCATAGACATCTTCACATTGATGTTCTCTGATATCTATGTTTAGTTTCATCATGTAATGAGTGTGAATGTCTTTTAAATCATCAAATTCTGTGAGAAGTCAGAGTCTTGATAAAGAAATACACTGAAGGTTATAATATCTTATAATTAAAGATTTAATCATTGTATAATAACATAGACTGCTGTCTATTATAACTTTTATATTATACATATTATCTATTACAGTAGATACAAGAATCACATTTATTGTTATTTTCTCTTTAAATCATTGTTATCTGACCTCTTCAAGCTTCTGCTTGTGAATTTGAACAGAAGTTAATCTTTTCCCTGTTTCATTGAGATATTCTCATAGTTATCTTCTGAATTCTTCTCTAATGTAATGTGATTGATGTGAACAGGTGCTGATTCATTCTTTAAGTAAGAAGGCACATAGACTGATTGACAGTTGAAAGTAATATACTCTGATCAGTTACAGTTGATATACACTTTGTATTAATATTAATCAGTGACTTCTTTGAGAGTGATCTCAGAGACTCGGAAGTCTATTTAGATGATGAAGACTCTTGCTTATGTATAGATATTTAAGTCTACTCAGTTTATAGCATCTGTATCATTGTTATTATTTCTCAGTACAGATGTATAAGTGACTGAGTTATTTCTTAGTGCAGATATGTAAGTGTAACATCTTCTATCACTGTTCTGTATACTCTTGAGCTTGATAAGATGATTGTTCAATGTCAGAAGCTGTGTGTAGAAGCCTTTATAAGTTGAGTCTTTATTTACACTTATAAGAGTCTGTAAGAGTTTGAAAGTTAATATCTTCTTGAGTATACTAATCTTCATTCAATTCTCTCAAGATTAATCACCTGCTTCTAAGATTTTAATGTTAAAGTCAGGAATAAAGATTATAAGAGAAGTGTTTCTTCATCAGATACTCTGTAATCAATTTAATACTTTCTGTTGTATAACAGTATCTCAGACAGAATATCAAGATATTTAATAATATTATCAGATATTCACAACACTGATTCACATACTTTCATTCATAAATAAAACTTCTATTTCACATAATTCTTCAATTATTCATTAATATATTAACCTTGATTGATTAGTGAACTGATAACATCTTCATTTACACTCAGTTTTATAAGCATTTTCATTCTTCATAATGAGTAGAGAGTGAGATTGAAAGTATTAAAATATGTAAGAGTATCTAAGCATTCTTTCAGTGCTTTTGTATTTAATTCTGTAGATATTGAAATTGTATGAGTTTCTTATTAAATTAATTGTTGAATTTTCTTGTATTGAAGTTGTTAAGTTATATGTATATCAGCTATCTGTTGCAGTTGTAATTTCAACATTGCTTAAAGTAGACTGGCCGCCGGGACCATGAATTTCATATTTGGTCTCATTTGATCTGATTTCATACATTTCTTAGCATGAATCCTGCTGGGACTAATTATTAAATAAACATGCAAAGTGACTATATATCAGATCTCAAAATGAAATCATGACTTGAAAAAAATAAGAAAGTGATCTCATTTGGTCTCATTTAGTCTCATTCTTGGCATAAAGTTACTATTTTTAGACATTTTAAGGTTTTTTTTAGACTATTTTTAATTTTTTAAAAAGTAATGCTTTTTGATAACACTCAACTGAGATTTAAAGTCATTTAAAGCAATAAAAATAATTTAAATTGAGAAGTGAAAATCATGATCTCATTTGAAAAATGTGATAAGAGTAGATAGTAAGTCTCACTGAGACAGTATAAGACTACTATCTAATGTTAGAACTGTGTAATGAGATCTGTCAAATTGACAATGAGACTATCAAAAATTCTGGTCCTGGTCTCAGACACGGTCACACAGTCAGTCTAGCTTAAAGCCACTGTGATATTACTTCTATACTTGTGTTTGAATGTTCTTTTATATTATCATTAGATATGATTATATTATTTGTTAAATGTGAAATATCTGTGAAATTGAAAGAAGTGTAATTGTATGAATATCTCATATATCTATAGTATCAGAACTCTTAGATCTTTTACTGATATTCTCTTTATAAGATCTTATTCTCTTCATAAGATCTTATTATGAGGTCAGAGTGACTGATAAACAAGCTTCTATCTAAGAACTCAGTATCTGCTTAACTATTTGACTGTTTCTCTATTTCTTACATATTGTTACATATTTGAATATCTCAGTGAGTAATCATTTCTAATGAGAAGATGATATATGAATAATTGTTTCTAATAAGAAGACAATAAATGTTTTTCTAGTGTAAGAGGCCTACACTAAATAGATCAGTATGATATTGATAGATCTTATATAATAAAGAGAAAAACATTAGAGAAGAAAAGAAAGAGAAAGTGTGAGAATCAGCAATTGAAGTGGATATTTATACGCGTACACACTGGTGTACGCGGTAGAACTTTGAGATAGAAGAATAGGGGTTTTTGTACGCGGTGGAGCTTCGGGGCGGAAGAATAGAAATTCTGTAGGTTTTCAGCTGAGGATCAGCGACCGAGAATCAGAGCGGTAGAAATCTGTGAAGTGTAACAGAATAGTCTATATGATTGATCAGGCGCAGCCCGCCACAGTACTATATATAATGAACTATTTTAAATATCTGTTATTAATACACTTTCTGTGCATAGAATATGTTTTCAGCAAGTTGAGTACTATTTTTGAAAATGAGAGCACTATTGCAGAAACTATGAGAGTTTATAAGAAGATATTTAATAATTTTCTTAATTTATTAAGAGATTATACAGCATTCTCAACTTATCTCTTTTTAATATATGAAGATACTTATTATTATTATTATTCTTCAATTATAGATGTATACAGTCAGAGACTATGACATCTACCTGAGAACTTTTAGTTCTCAGAGTTTTTCCTATATCTGTAAAGTTAACTATTATACATTCATCAATTTCAGATATGCAAAATCAGAAAATTTCAGCTCAGAATATAAAAACTGTTTACAAATTGCAGTGTTTTAACATCTTCTGATACTTTGAAATCATTTGATAATATCATGACTAGACTGACCGTGTGACCGTGTCTGGGACCAGGACCAGATTTTTTGATAGTCTCATTACCAATTCAACTGATCTCATTACACAGTTTTAACATTAGATAGTAGTCTCATACTGTCTCAGTGAGACTTACTGTCTACTCTTATCACATTTTTCAAATGAGACCATGATTTCCACTTCTCAATTTAAATTATTTTTATTACTTTAAATGACTTTAAATCTCATTTGAGTGTTATCAAAAAGCATTACTTTTTAAAAAATTAAAAATAGTCTAAAAAAAATCTTAAAATGTCTAAAAATAGTAACTTTATGTCAAGAATGAAACTAAATGAGACTAAATGAGATCACTTTCTCATTTTTTTCAAGTCATGATTTCATTTTAAGATCTGATATATAGTCACTTTGCATGTTTTTTTAACAGCCAGTCTCAGTGAGATTCACATCAAGAAATGTATGAGACCAGATCAAATGAAATCAAATGTGAAATTCATGGTCCCGGCGGCCAGTCTAATCATGACAAAGGAAAAGAGAACACAGTCTTAAAGATAGACACATTAAATAGATAGATAGAAAGAAATTGAAAGAAAAAGATAAAGTAAAGAGAGACTGTAACAAAACAAATTATTAAAAGATAGTATATAGCTGTTTTAACAGACTATATCTGATTAATTTTCTCCTCTTCATATTCAGATATTTCTGAATTTAGTAATTTTCTTATAGCTGCTTGAGTTTCTGATAGAAAGTCTATTAAGTATTTAATTCCTGTCTCAGTTGAGAATAAGAATCTCATATTTAATTGATTTAGATTATACTTCTCTTTCAATCTGACTCTGAGACTATTGTATAATGCACAGTGTATTACAATATACTCAGGATTTTCATTTGCATTGCAGAATGAGCATTCTATTAAGTCAAATCTATCATTAAATCTTTGTATATAAGATTTGAAATAGTCATGTTCTAGTTTCAGCTGTATTATAGATGAGAATATTTGCTTTTTATATTTAATTGAATAAGATTTTCACTTGCGTTTTATTTCAAATCTTGAATAATGTATACTCTTCTTTTGTTTCTATCAGCTTTCATTTCACTTGTCTAAACAAGATTCTTTTATTTTTCTCTTTATAAAAGATCAGAAAATAATTTTTTGAATAAATCTGCTTAATTCTGTACTCTTTTTTACAGCTGAATCAGCCAATTCATTGTCATGAATATTCATATCAGCAGGAACTTAGTGTAGATGAATTATCAGCTTTAATATTCTTCTCTTTTGAATTTTCAAAACAGAGTTTAAAATCAGTTCAAGATTCATTTGATGATTATGAATCTGACTATTTCTAAGTCTTTTTAAAGCAGCTTGACTATCAGAGAATATTCATATCTCTTTCAAACTATTTCCTCTTTTATAAGATTTTATTTTCATGAGTTTGAAAGCTTTCACTATTACAAATAGTTCAGCATCAAAGACTTCAGATTCACAGTCTAAATTTCAGAAATCTGAGATAAAATTGATATTATCTTCAGTATAAGCAATGTCTGTGTCTAATCTATTCAAATTCTCATTTTTTGAGTCATCTGAATAAATCAGAATAGAGTCTTTTATATTAATTTTAGAAATTCTCTTCAAATACTGTTCATATTCTTTCTCTTTAGATAGCTCACTTATTTATAAGTCTATAAGAGATTCAAGCTTTTCTCTTCAGAGAGATAACTTCTCATGATAAACTTTTTCAACATTTAAAGAAGAAAATTGATTTTTAATCAGAGAGCATAGTCTGTACAGTTGAGAAGATATTTTCTTTGAAGAATTATTTTCATTTCAATCAAGAAATCTATTTCAATTCAGTTTATTTCCAGAGTTAATTGATGAAAATGAAGAAGAGACTCTTTCTCTGATTATATAATTTGAGCTCATCTTTATAACTCTCAGAGAATAGTTCATACAGGTCTTTTCAAATCTAATAGCAGGAGAAGGAATTGAAGCTTCAATTTCCATTACTTTAATAGAAGATGATTTGAATGCTTTCAGAATTCTTCTCAAGGCTCTGTTTTGCAGACTTTGAAAGAGTTCAGTGAAATTCCCTTAATTATTCTATCAAACTTGAACTTCATAATCAGCTACTGATGTAATACAGGCTATATATAACTGTCTCATAGTCTGGAAGAATAGACCTCTCTCTGTATTTAATAGTCTGATTATGTTGTTCAATAGTCTTTCTGCCTTGACAGTTCTTTGTTGAATGTGATATTTAATATTCAACTTAGAGTTTAATTATACTTCTAATCATTTGACATTTACACTGAGTTTAATCTCTCTATTTAAAAGAGTTAGAGATAGTTCTTTCTCATTAAATCTAGAAAAGAAATGAATTAACTCAGTTTTATTCATATTAAATTGAATTTGATTGATATCTGCTCTAACAAAGATTTTCTTTGCAGCTTCTTCAATTACTTTCAAATTCTCTTTGATAGTTTTTGAGCTGTAGACTAGATCAATATCATTCATATAACTCAGAGATCACACTATTCTCATATTTCTATTTTTGAATAGATATGCAGTGTTATTATTATTATTATTCTTCAATTATAGATGTATGCAGTCAGAGACTATGACATCTACCTGAGAACTTTAGTTCTCAGGGTTTTTTCTATGTCTGTAAAGTTAACTATTATACATCCATCAATTTCAGATATGCAAAATCAGAAAATTTCAGCCCAGAATACAAAAACTGTTTACAAATTGCAGTGTTTTAACATCATCTCATACTTTGAAACCATTTGACAATATCATGACAAAGGAAAAGAGAACACAGTCTTAAAGATAGACATATTAAATAGATAGACAGAAAGAAATTGAAAGGAAAAGATAAAATAAAGAAAGACTGTAACAAAACAAATTATTAAAAGATAGTATATAGCTGTTTTAACAGACTATATCTGGTTGATTTCCTCCTCTTCATATTCAGATAATTCTGAATTTAGTCATTTTCTTGTAGCTGCTTGAGTTTCTGATAGAAAGTCTATTAAGTATTTAATTCCTGTCTCAGTTGAGAATAAGAATCTCATATTTAATTGATTTAGATCATACTTCTCTTTCAATCTGGCTTTGAGACTATTGTATAATGCACAGTGTATTACAATATACTCAGGATTCTCATTTGTATTACAGAATGAGCATTCTATTGAGTCAAATCTATCATCAAATCTTTGTATATAAGATTTGAAATAGCCATGTCCTAGTTTCAGCTGTATTATAGATGAGAATATTTTCTTTTTACATTTAATTGAACAAGATTTCCACTTGGGTTTTGTTTCAAATCTTGAATAATGTATACTCTTCTTTTGTTTCTGCCAGCTTTCATTTCACTTGTCTAAACAAGATTCTTTTATTTTTCTCTTTATAAAAGATCAGGATATAATTTTTTGAATAGATCTGCTTAATTCTGCACTCTTTTTTACAGCTGAATCAGCCAATTCATTGTCATGAATATTCATATGAGCAGGAACTCAGTGCAGATGAACTATCAGCTTTGATATTCTTCTATTATACATTCATCAATTTCAGATATGTAAAATCAGAAAATTACAGCTCAGAATACAAAAACTGTTTACAAATTGCAGTGTTTTAACATCTTTTGATACTTTGAAACCATTTGACAATATCATGACAAAAGAAAAGAGAAAAAGAACACAGTCTCAAAGATAGACACATTAAATAGATAGATAGAAAGAAATTGAAAGGAAAAGATAAAGAAAAGAATAAAGTAAAGAGAGACTATAATAAAACAAATTATTAAAAGAGAGTGTATAGCTGTTTTAACAGACTATATCTGATTGATTTCCTCCTCTTCATATTCAGATAATTCTGAATGTAGTTATTTTCTTATAGCTGCTTGAGTTTCTGATAGAAAGTCTATTAAGTATTTAATTCCTGTCTCAGTTGAGAATAAGAATCTTATATTTAATTGATTTAGATTATACTTCTCTTTCAATCTGACTCTGAGACTATTGTATAATGCACAGTGTATTACAATATGCTCAGAATTCTCATTTGTATTGCAGAATGAGCATTCTATTGAGTCAAATCTATCATCAAATCTTTGTATATAAGATTTGAAATAGCCATGTCCTAGTTTCAGCTGTATTATAGATGAGAATATTTTCTTTTTACATTTAATTGAACAAGATTTTCACTTGGGTTTTATTTCAAATCTTGAATAATGTATACTCTTCTTTTGTTTCTGCCAGCTTTCATTTCACTTGTCTAAACAAGATTCTTTTATTTTTCTCTTTATAAAAGATCAGGACATAATTTTTTGAATAGATCTGCTTAATTCTGCACTCTTTTTTACAGCTGAATCAGTCAATTCATTATCATGAATATTCATATAAGCAGGAACTCAGTGCAGATGAACTATCAGCTTTGATGTTCTTCTCTTTTGAATTTTCAAAACAGAGTTTAAGATCAGTTCAAGATTCATTTGATCATTATGAATCTGACTATTTCTAAGTCTTTTTAAAGCAGCTTGACTATCAGAGAATATTCATACCTCTTTCAAACAATTTTCTCTTTTATGAGATTTTATTTCAATGAGTTTGAAAGCTTTCACTATTACAAATAGTTCAGCATCAAAGACTTCACATTCAGAGCCTAGATTTCAGAAATCTGAGATAAAATTAATATTATCTTCAGTATAAGCAATGCCTGCATCTAATCTATTCAAGTTCTCATTTTTTGAGTCATCTGAATAAATCAGAATAGAGTCTTTTATATTGATTGTAGAAATTCTCTTCAAATACTGTTCATATTCTTTCTCTTTTGATAGTTCACTTATTTGTAAGTCTATAAGAGATTC
This sequence comes from Blastomyces dermatitidis ER-3, assembly GCF_000003525.1. Lineage (NCBI taxonomy): Eukaryota > Fungi > Ascomycota > Eurotiomycetes > Onygenales > Ajellomycetaceae > Blastomyces > Blastomyces dermatitidis. Next base: position 2,975,610 of record NW_025544776.1, on the reverse strand, counting down.
AAGCTTTTCTCTTCAGAGAGATAACTTCTCATGATCAACTTTTTCAACATTTAAAGAAGAAAATTGATTTTTAATCAGAGAGCATAGTCTGTACAGTTGAGAAGACATTTTCTTTGAAGAATTATTTTCATTTCAATCAAGAAATCTATTCCAATCCAGTTTATTTCCAGAGTTAATTAATGAAAATTAAGAAGAGACTCTTTCTCTGATTATATAATTTAAGCTCATCTTTACAACTCTCAGAGCATAGTTTATACAGGCCTTTTCAAATCTAATAGCAGGAGAAGGAATTGAAGCTTCAATTTCCATTACTTTAATAGAAGATGATTTGAATGCTTTCAGAATTCTTCTCAAGACTCTGTTTTGCAGACTTTGAAAGAGTTCAGTGAAATTCCCTTAATTATTCTATCAAACTTGAACTTCATAATCAGCTACTGATGTAATACAGGCTATATATAACTGTCTCATAGTCTGGAAGAATAGACCTCTCTCTGTATTTAATAGTCTGATTATGTTGTTCAATAGTCTTTCTGCCTTGACAGTTCTTTGTTGAATGTGATATTTAATATTCAACTTAGAGTTTAATCATACTTCTAATCATTTGACATTTACACTGAGTTTAATCTCTCTATTTAAAAGAGTTAGAGATAGTTCTTTCTCATTGAATCTAGAAAAGAAATGAATTAACTCAGTTTTATTCATATTAAATTGAATTTGATTGATATCTGCTTTAACAAAGATTTCCTTTACAGCTTCTTCAATTACTTTCAAATTCTCTTTGATAGTTTTTGAGCTGTAGACTAGATTAAGATCATTCACATAACTCAGAGATCACACTATTCTCATATTTCTATTTTTGAATAGATATGCAGTGTATACTGTAAATAAAATGAGTGAGATTGAAGATCTCTGTGATACTTCTATTTTTATCTCAGTCTTATCTTATTTCATTCCATCAAAGAAGAGTTATATACTTCTTTTAGACATAAAACAGTTAACTCATTTTATTAGAGAAAGTGACAGTTTTAATATCTTCAATATCTGAATTAACTTTGACTTTGAAACATGATTAAATGCTTCTTTTATATCAATAAAAACTGCAGTTGAGACCAGACTCTTATGCTTTGCTATTTAAATATCATGAACAACTGAGAGAACAGTGTCAATTGTAGAACACTGTTTTCTATCTCTCATTTATTCACTGAATAAAAGAGAATCATCTATAGAGCTTATAAAAAATAGTTGAGTAGCTATTATCTTTTCTAAAACCTTTTCTAGATAGTTCAATAGAAATATTACTCTATATGACTTAGGAATTGAAGTTTTTCTATTAGATTTTATAAGAATCACTTCAGTAGCTTCTCTCCAGCATTCAGAATAATATTCATTTTTCAAGAGATTGAAAAAGAGCTCAAAATATTCATTCTTTAAGTAGAAATATGTATTTTAAATAATCAAGTGATTAATTGAATCAGAACCTGCAGCAGTTTTAACAGAACTTGAGAAGATAGCTGACTCTAATTCATCTTGTGTAAGATCAGGCCATTCTCAGTCATTTTCATCAATGTAGTTGAGAAGTGATATATTCTCTTTCTCTGAATCTGAATCTGAATCTGATAAGTTCTGAAAGAGAATTCTCATGAAAGCTTGACATTTTTTCTCAAAAGAGTTTGCTGTATATGATTCATTCTGAAACTCATATTCTAAGACTGAAAGTTTTGCTACACTTCTTATTTTAGTATAGTTAAAAGCTTTAAAAACTTTCTTCTCTTATACTTCTTCAAGAAATTTATTTCAGCAGTCTGTTTTAGCTCTTTTAATATCTGAAAAATATTCATTTCTGACAGCTTTGAACTCTTCATCAGATATTACATCATTCTTTCAATCTCTTTTAGCAGTAGCTAATTCTTTTCTTTTAGATGAGATATTCTTATTTCATCAAGGTTTTAAATACTCAGAAGATTTTCTCTTTGAAATATTATCTCTAACACTTGTTAGAATAATAGATGTAATAAGCTTCACTCTATTCTCAAGCATTTCATTTGAGATATCATGATCAGAATTTCAACATAGCTTATTCTGTCTTTTAGATTTTAACAGTTTTATACTTTCTTCAACTGCTTTTCAATCAGCTTTTTCAAAGTTATACTGATTAGAGAGAAGAGGATTTTCACTCATTTATTTTTCACTCAGTTCAATATCAAATTGAATAATCTCATGATCTGATTCTGATGTCTCATTTAAATTAATAAATCAGTTTACAAGTCTTCTTTTCATTAGATTTTGTGATATGAAGATTAGATCTATAATAGACTTCTGTTTCATGTCTTTTCTAAAGAATGTTTATTGATCAGACTTATTAATCAAATCTATTAAATGCTCAAAGATTCATTCAATCAGATTATCAGCTCTCACTGCTCTCTTGCATTCTGAATTTTATCAGAGATGATGTGCATTGAAGTCTTCTGCAATTATAGAGTTTCTTGATGAAGTTATATTCAGAAATCCTCTATCAATTATTCAGATATTGTTATATTTCTTCAATGACTTTTCATTATAGATATTTATGAGCTGTATAGTATCAAACTTATTTTCTTTATCTATAATATCACCCACCAGAATATCAGAGTCAGACATGATATCAAATCTTAGATTAAATTGATATCTTGATCTCTTTCTTTCATAGATCACTACTCTTGACTTTATATCAGACTTTTGAGGTAAAAAGCAGTAGTAGCTTGAATGAGAAATGACATATTTTTGCTCAGCATCAAAATTCAGCTTCTGAAGCAGTATAAAATCAACTTTTTATTCAAATGCAATTTGAAGATAAGAATAAATACAATTTGAGTTTCTATTCACATTCTTTTGAATAAATGTGATTTTTGAAGAGTTTTTAAACTTTTTTTGTTGTTTTTGTTGTATATTCATACTAAAAGAGAGTAGAGTAGAATCTAATCACTATCATCAGATAGTAGATTATAACTGTTCTGAAAAGTAGAAATCTCAACTGCTTGCATTATATCTAGTTTATCATTAGAGTCATTTCTCAATTCTCTAATCTTAACAGAAGTTTGAGAATTCAAATTCTATTTACATTTAACTGAAGAATCAAAGTTTGAAGACTTAGATAGTTGAGAGTTTCTTCTTTTTAAGCTTACAGTTGTGAGTTTACTGACTTGACTATTCTCTTCAGTTCTAGATTTACTCTGAGCTTCATCTTTTCTTCAGTTCTTTTGAGTTCTTGAAGTAAATATACATTCTTTTGAGCTAGATGCATGTTTTTCTTTACAATTAGAGCATTTAAGCAGAGTGTGTTGACATATTTCATCTCTTTTTAAGCATGTTTCATATTTATGCTCACTAGTTTTATGATCTCTGATACAGAATGCACATTTTGAGTCTCTGAAATAGAAGATTATAAAGTGTTCATATCTTTGACAGTTTGAACACTGTGTTTGAGCTTTGAGATTCATTCTTGAGTCTTTGTATTCATGAACTTTTATTTTCAAATCTGTTACTCTTACTTCAGAGATCTTTGACTGTTCAATTGTTTTTGTATATACTAGAACAGAGACATTTCTTCTACTTTGTCTGAACTCAATTGAATTTAGTTATATAGGCTCTTTTCTCAGTTGAATAGAGTTGTATTCTTCTAATTCATTTTTGAGAAGTAGTATTTCTTCTTCACAGTCAAAAATTTCAACTGAAATATTATGAAGAATGAATTTGTCTCACTTTTCATCTCTCTCAGATAGAATTATTATGTTTAATAAAGATTCTACTGCTGATTTTCAGAGATTCTCATTCTGAATAAGAAATTCTGCACTGAATTCAGACATTGTGATCAGAATGATGAAGTTTTTAAAGAAGAATGACTCAATTGAAGCTATAACTGATTTTTGAACTTCAATATCAGTTATTAACTGAGAAAAGAACTGCTGATTGATTTCATTTCTAATTTTGAACATGAGGTTTGAGTTTAGCTTATTTCTCTGCAATATATCCTGATTTGAGACTTTGAGAATAAGTCTTCTATATCTGAAGATTTGAAGATTTTTCTCTTTTTACATTTTTTTCTCTACTCTTCTATCACTAGAAGTATAAGCAGTATTCTTCTCAGTTTTCTCAGAATTTTGAGCAGGTTTTGAGATAGTAGATTTAGAGATAACAGGTTTAGAGACAGCAGATTCAGCTGCTTAAGCATATATTTTCTTCTGATTTAAAGAAGAAGAAGAAGAAGAAGTAGAAAAAAAAGAAGAGTAAACTGAAGAGTCAGTGATTATATTAGAAATTTTCAAAGTTTTTTGAACTGTGTTTGAAATTCTAAGTTTGAACTTGATCACTTTCTATAGTTGTCTAGCCTGAGTATGAAGAATTAACAGAACTTCTTCATTTATCTCACTCAGACACTGCTTTTCAAGAATTTTACTTGCTTTTTCAAGTTTCTGTATTTCAAGAACTTGTTATTTCTCTATTTCTTCTTTCTTTCTTCTCTTCAGAATTTCAATCTCAGGAATAGCATTTGAGAAAGCATCTTTTTTCACATCAACTGAGTGTACTTTTGAACTCATTGTTCTTACTCAATGAAAAGTTGATCAGACTAATTCAATTGAGATATTTATTAAACTCTTTTGAATTGAAAAGTTGATCAGACTGTTTCAATTAAGAGGTTTCTAAGTCTGTTTTCAATTGAAAAGTTAATCAGACTATTTCAAAAGAAGAATAGCAGACTTTTATATATAAAACACCTGATTTTTTTCACACTAGTTCAGTAACTAGATTAGATTTTTGAAGAGAATCTAATAAACTAAAATTGATTTTTAAGATAAATCAATAAAATCTTTACAATCTCTTTCTTAGAATACAGTGAGAAAAAGTATGATATTAATTAATAGTAAATCAGATAATATGACAGTTTTTGAGAGAAAAACTGATAAAAAATAAATCAATTTTTTACAGAGAAATTGATTAAAACTATTCAATTTTATTCTAAATTATTCAATTCTTCTCACACAACAAGTGTGCAACTCAAATCAGTTAATAAAGAGTGTAAAAGAGAATTAAGTACTAATGAAAGCTCTTCAGTCACTGAAAAAGTAATTCTTACTTAAAAGAATATAAAATTATAACAGAAAACAACTCTGTTTTTAATTCTTTGTAAGAATATTGTATAAAATTCAGAGAAAAACATCTTACTTTTTCAAGAGAAGTAAAAAACTATTTCTAAAATCTTTTTTTTGCATTAACTGCTGCAGAAGAATGAGATAGAAACTGCTAAGATATATACTACTATATACTTTCTATCAAGACTTTCTCTCTTCAGAGTCTTGATATTATAGAGAATATAAGTCTGTTTCTATATAATAATATAAATATTGTCAGTGAGATGTAGAGAAACTGATTATTTATATCTCAAAATAGAAGACTTTGTCAATGATTATATTAATATAGAGTTAATTCTCAAATTCAATAGAAATCTAGTATTGCTGTTCTCAATCTCTTACAGAATCTATTGAATATTAAGATATTAAAACTAGATTTAATATATCTCACTGTGCAGAGATCAAAGGCTCAGTCAGATCTTGAAATATACTGATTTTATAGTTGTTATGTCTGCTGATTATGTATTGAGTACAGTTACTGAGGTATCTTTTTGTACTTTTCTGTCAGAGATGAGCCAGATTGAGAGAGGTGATACAAGGGCGAGACTTGACATTGATGTTCAGATATACTGAAGACAGACCACAGAGATTGCACTTCAGAAGTGACTGTTGATTATGTGCTTGATATTATCACTGAGATATCTTTTTGTATTTTTCTGCTGAGGATGAGCCAGATTAGAAAGGGCGGTACAACAGTGGGACTTGGCATTGGTGTTTTGAAATATCAAAGATGAACAGGGTTTTCATGAAGATCGCTCCTCAGATATCTCCACAACTACAGATCAGGGATCTTTCAAAATCAAGAAGATTGGTACATATGGCTAGGTCTCTTCACCTTACAATTTGTATGGCACTTTGGCCCGGGGTTGTGGTGTGATAGGGGAGAATGAGGGATACTCCCACACAGGAGTTTTGAACAACATCCGGTTCACATTTGGCTGGATAACTCCACAACCACACAGGGTATGCGGTCGGCGATAGGGTCAGAATGCTCATATGATCGAGGGCTTTTCGATGGATCTATCGGCGGGTTCTTATTCGAAAAATCGAGCGAGTTCGTGGTGGAGCGGTTGCTTCCTGGACTGAATTCCTTGTGCATGTACTAAGTCAGATGTGATTATATTATCAGATTGAACATGAACTCACAGACAGACAGTCAACAGAATTTCAACAAGTCTTAAGATCTGCTGCATTTCTACATGAAAAAGTGAAGTCATTATAAATGACTAATGAAAAGATGAATCTCACAGACTCAGAGTGATATTCATTCTCATAAATATGAAATAAGTTTTTCAAATGAATCTTGCACAACTTTGAGAAAGTGAATGTATGAGATAAGTATTATAAATACTTCACTGAGTGTAGATAAGTGAGTAATCTTACATTATACTTCACACACTTCAGCTTATACTATCTTATATTAAATGAAGAGCTTTCAATATCTTTCTGTTTACAGATCTTCATTCATAATCTTACATCTGAGTTGAGAGCAGAATGAAAATGCTTAACCTCACAGTCAGACACAGTGAAGAAAGCATACAATATTCTCATTGTACAGAAATAAGTGAGTCAATTGTAACAGAAAATACTGCAATTAAGTATACTTCAGTGAAGAACAGATAATCAGACTTCTATGATACAAGTTACATATCTGAACATGATGAATCTAGATCTGAATGCCATTGCTAAAGCACTGAATTATCTGAAAAAGATATTCTCTGAGTGAAAATCTTGATATTATAAGTATTGAGCTTGCTTCAACTGCAGATATTAAAATCATGATGTAAAAGATTGCACTCAGTGTACACAGTTAAGAGAAGTAAGAGAGTTAAAAAACTAGCAGAATCAGTGAGCTTGAAGACACTCACTGATATTCTATGAAAAGTCTTCAAAGTGAAAGAGATGTCTGTGTTAGATGATTCTCTGAATTCTGTAAATGTCAAGAGAAAGCAGGCTTCTGACTGAGGTGCGGGCGAGAATGAAGTAAATGCTCATCTCAATGTCTTGAGGCCTGAAATGTTAATGTATAAGAGACACTTGAGTAAGAATTGAGAGATGACTGTAAAAGTGTTAGCAGACACAGAAGCTTCTACATAATATATTAATAATTATATAATCTGAAGATTGAAAGAAGTCTGCTGAGTGAAGAATTCTCAATGTATAAGATTATCTGATAACTGATATTTGATATCATCTGCAAAAGTAAGAGTTCCCTTGCACTTCAGAGAATGATCTTGCTATATTTGAGCATGAGAGCTGCAGAATGTGAAATACAATCTTATTCTCAGACTCAATTGATTTCAAAGATTCAATCTGCAGATTCAATGATGTACATGTTATATACAGTTGACTGATAGGAAGAAAATGATTCATACAATTCTACTAACTGATATGAGAAGAACATTTCACATCTCTGATATAGAAGAATTAAATCTGCTTACACATTAACAAGTAAAGAGAACAATTTGCAAGATCTCATCTAAAAGCATTCTGTATGTCATACAGAACCCAGAAGCAGAGAAAATCAAGATAAAGAATATGTGAGAGAACAAGTGTATAAAGAAGCTTCTGAAGAAGTATAAAAAGATCTTTCAAACAGATCTTTCACTGAAATTGTCACTGGAATGAGAATTTGTACATGAGATTGACACAGGGAATGCAAAACCAGTTAATCAGAATATGTACTCTCTGTCACAAATGCATCTTAAAGAACAGAAGTGTCAGATCATCAATCTTCTAGAATGTGATCTTATATGACTCTCATCAAGCACATGAGGCTTTCCAGTTCTATTCATGAAAAAGGCAAGTGAGAAGTGATGAATGTGTATCAATTATCAAGCACTCAACAAGCTTATGATTAAGAATGAATATTCACTGTCACAGATTCAATAATAGTTGAATACAGTCAGAAATATCTGATATTCATTAAAGATCAATCTTCTCTCAGAATACTGGCAGATCTGTGTAGACAAACTGTCAGTTCTGTGAACTGCATTTAATATGCAATGAGAGAAGTTTGAATTCCTGATAATGTCATTCAGTCTGATAAATGCACTTATCATCTTTCAAACAATGATGAATATGATTCTTCATAAATAGAATGAAACCTCATGTCTTGTATATCTCAATGACATTCTAGTCTTTTCAAACTCATACAACAAACATCTGAAGCATCTCAATGAAGTGCTTATAACTCTGACAGAGTATAAGCTCTATATCAAATCAATCAAGTATGTGTTTGAAATAGAAGAGTTGAAGTTCATAGAACATGTAGTAAGTGATGACTGTATACATCTCATCTCAGAGAAATTGAATGTTATAGTAAATTAGCCGCAGCTGAGAAATATACATCATATATGACAGTTTCTTGAGTTAATCTCATATTACTGCAGATTTATCAAGGATTTTGCATGAATATCTGCATTACTCTCAGATCTCTTAAGAGAAACAGATGCAAATCTGTGAAAGAAGAAGTTTCATTCAATCATCTGAAATGCTGCATGCAAAGAGACTTTTCTCACACTAAGAGAATGTGTAATAATATCTTCAGTGCTTATTTAATCAGATTGTGATAAACCTTTCTATATCAAGATAAATGCATTTGAATGAGCTATCAGAGATGTTCTTCTACAGATGAGCAAGAATAGCAAGCTGCACTCAGTGACATATGATGATAGAAAACTATCAGACACTGAGCTCAATTACTCAGTGCATGAAAAGAAATTGCTAGTGATCAAGCATGCACTGGTATTGTGAGATAGATATATTGACAACAGATCTATAACAATGATAATCACAGATCACAAAAGCCTTATCTATCTATAATAAAATAATAAAACCTTTCAAACACTTAGCATGTTGAATCTCAGAGTTTCAAGTGTACAATCTTCATATCAAATATTAAAAGAGATCAGATACTGTGATATCTGATGCAATCAGTTACAGACCTGATTTCATGAGTGAGAGTTCTGTGAACTAGATATATGAAATATTCATGTTAAACACACTGAGAGAATACAAGAAATCAGAATGAGTAAACATCATAATCTCTCACTTGAAGAATGACAAGATGTTGAATGATAAGTATCTTATGAAAGTAGTAGAAGAGATGCTTCTGAACTTTAAGCTGAGAAAATTAAAAAATGATGTTGTGCTTTACTGTAATCTAGAATACATAGAAGCTCTCTATCTAGAATCTTCATTTCAATGTGACTTAGTGACTTATATACACAAGGAATTCAGTCACTTAGAAAGCTCTGAACTCATAAGTGTACTCAAATCAAGAGTATACTGACCAAGCATGACTGAGAATATTCAGGCATACACTCACAAGTGCCTGAATTGCCAGGTCGCGAAAGAATCTAAGAAAGAGTTAGAATGCAAGAAAGTGTAACATCAGATAAAGTATATAATACAATCATTTAAATGATGAAAGATGAATCTCATAGACATATTACTACAAACATCAAATGAAAACTGATGAATAATCACTGCTATTGATTACACTACTGACTGGTCAGTCATGAAAGCAGTTTCAGAGATGATAGAGAAGATAATGACAAAGTTTCTATATAATGAGATCTATATCAACTATGAAATACTGTGTGAGATTCTAATTAATAACAGTGTGAACCTCATAGAAGAAGTGATGAGACATTTCATGAGCCAGTTACAGATAAGACATTGTAGAACAATGTCATATCATCTGTGAATGAATAAAAAGATGAAATGCTTGAATGAAATCTTGAGCAACATGCTGATGAAATATCTAGTGAACAAGTCTATAAGATTATGAGATGAATATCTTGATCAGGCACTATTAGTCACATGAATTCAGCAGCATGCAGTCTTCAAGCATTCATCATTCTATCTGTTGTATGAATTGCATCCGCGCATCCCAGAGAATGCTTTGAAAAAGGTGAGAGAGGAAACAGCAGTTACAGATATAGCAGTAGCAGTTACAGATGTAACAGTTGTGAATATGAAATCAAGATTGAAAGAGATCAGTCACATATGTACAAAAGTTAATAAGTTACTCCTGAACTGAGCAATTCAATCAAAAAGAATATGAGACTCACTAGTTAAGAAATCAAGTCTCAAGATGAGAACATGAGTTCTTATATACAATGAGAGTTCTGAGAAGTTTCAATCTAGATGATTTGAGTTATATAAAATACTTAAATCACATTCTCTGAGAATGTATGCATTGAAAGAATCAGAGAAACAGATCTTACATAACTTAATCAATGATTTATAACTTATGAAAGTAAAGATGTAAGATCTGAGCAGATTATAATCATTCATAGCACTATTGTCAGCATTGAAAAAGAAGAGACTTACAATTGAAAAGTCTCACAAAGTAAGAGAAATCATAGACACTTATGAATCAGATGATCTCACTTATTTCAATCTTTTCATAATTATAAGAAAAGAATGAAAAGTAATGAAGAAATCAGATGAATATTATACTTCAATAAGTGATAAGACTGTAGCTGATTGTATGATAACATGTCACAGACAGCAGATGCAATATGACAAAGAGTGATCTCAAAGCAGCAGACTTGTATATGAATCAGATTACAGAAGAAAAAGAAATTCAGAGTTGAATTTAACTGTTTACACCAGTTTAATCACAGAGATCATAGAGAATGAACTATCTGAAACATTCACAGACACATGAGATCAACCTCTGAGAATACTCAGAGATCAGATAAGATTAGTTTTAATAAGCTGTTCACTGTAGTGATCTGAGCAGGCAAAGAGAGATAGTATAATACATGAGATAGAATTACAAAAGATGAAAGCTGCTGAATCTAGTCACTGAACACTGTATCATATAGAGATTGTGTAAGAGTAGTGACTAGCAGATAAAGAAAAAGTGTAAGAAAAGAAAAGAAATAATGAATTGATTATCAACTGTAAGAGTCAGCTGTAAAAGACAAATGTTATTATACACACTTCATTCATTTTCATATATCACATGTTTAATCTATTTTCAATATCATATCATCTGAATAACATCAAAAACAAAGGAAATCTCAAAACTCAAGATCTGTAAGATATTTGAGAGCTGCAAGCTGCTCTTGCAATAACACTGTACATGTCTCTGATTCCTCTATCACTCTGTGTACAACATTAATGTCATTTATCACAAGATTGACTGAAATACCAATATAGAAATGTGCACATGTATGTGTAGAGAAATTGAAGAAGAGTGCAGAACTCATAGAATCAGAAGTCAGAATAGAAGAAGTGAAGATGAAAGAAACAGAAGAAGAAGAAGATGCAGAATCAGATAAATGACAGCAGAAGTCACTCAGAGCTGAATGCTTATAACTCAGTGTGTGCATAATCTTTCCTGCAGAAGAGAAAGAGAAAGTAATAGAAGAAGCTTGAGAGTGAGAGAGAGTAGTTTCAGCAGTGTTATCATCTTCAATCAGAATGACCTCTGACATCAGAGCAACTAAGAACTATTATTAGTGTATAAAAATCATAAAATCAGAGATGAGAACAGTTACTGAATGAACACTCACTGATCTTAGAGTTGTATACATAATTACAACACATACAAGACTTCTCAGAAAGAGAGAGAGAGACATGAGAGAATACAGAAAGCAGAATACAGCATGCAAACAGCTCATTCTCACAATAATATCTCAGACAAGGTGTATGAGTCTTACACTCATGAGTGTAAAAGAGTACAATATCTGTGTTTCTGTTTCTGAAAACATGAATATTCTTCACCTGCATCACAAAGTTAGATGATAAATATCAAAGAATAGACTGATACAAATCAATCATTCTGAAGATATTTATCAGAGTGAATATACTTATAATATTGAATTTGATAATTGTGAAAAGTTTCTTGATATCTGTGAACATTATGACTTTATACACAGTAAAACTCATAATGATTTTCTCTAAGAATAGAAAAGTCAGTGTCAGAAAGAAAAGATCAAAAGAAAAAGACTTACAATCTTAATACTGTTGAGAAGAGAAGTAATTCTCTGATATAAATGAATAATTCTCTTATCATGAATATTTAAAATAAATATAATAATCAGTGTCTGTGACTGAGCTTCAGATAGTTGTGTTGTACACAGTCTTCATACAATAAATTATTCTAGAAGTCAGTAAGAAAGATGAGAGTGTATATGCTGATAAATATGATTCATTAAGCCTATACAATATCTTCTTGAAACAGGGAGAGCTGATAATGAAAGCAGAGACAGCAAAACCAGAAGTAGTGAGAGTGAGAGTCACAGAAACAGGGATAGCAGAAGCAGAAGAACCAGACACAGAAGCAAGTGTAGAAGATTGAGAAGTAGCAGAGAAAGAGACAGAGAAGAGAGCAGCAGAGAAAGAAGCAGCAGAAGAAGTAAGAGAGAACATAGAAGATTCAGTCACACATGACACAGACAATTTCTTCATTATTACATTCTTCAAGTTCTTGATCAATGATTCAACATCAGGTTCACTATTATCAGTGAACATGAATCTGTCAATATATGAAGATTCTATATGAATAAAAACAAACATATCAGCATCTGTGTTCATGCAAAATCATGTCAGAAAACACAATCAGAAACCTGCTGAAGAAAACAGTCAGAGGCATATAAGAAGATGAAGAAGATGTGTCATTCATGATAATATATTCTGATAATTGTTAGAAGATAAACAAGTTCTGATCATGTTTCACAACATATTACACTTACTGCTAATGAACTGTCTGATATAAGCACTACAATAACACTTGTTATGAGAATAGAGAGTCATTGTCAGAAACATGTATAATGTGATAGATGAACAGATAGAAAGAGTTGAATAGAAGAAGAAGTAGAAATCTTGAATAATGATAGCATTCAATGATGATGAAGAATATAGTTGAAGAATGAGAAAAGTTAGTGAATGAGTGATGTAATATAGTGAAAGTTTCTTTGTGAGAGTGTACACAGAATACTAGCTGAATCAGAGATAGATCACACAATCATGAAACACTAGTAGCAAGCTAATTGACATGAAGCTAGAGTGTACAACATGGTCACATAAATGTGACTGAATCTGATGAGAGAGAATGTGGTTCAGAAGAACATACAACTGTCAGATAATAACACAGCCGCTTCTGAACTACTAGTATATGAGCGTAAAGAGGTCATAGCGGCCGCTAATTAATTTAGTGTATGATATTACAATATATAAGAAGCCGGCGTACGCCTGTAATCATATGCTGGCTTAAGCAACCTTTGAATCACATAAATTACATATTTATTAGAGTTCTACTTGAAATCTTCTTCATGAAGCAGAGCAGTATAAATAAAATAAGAAATCTAAACTGTCAGAGCACTGCTTCTCAATGAAGAAGAAGATGATCTCTTTGACAATAACTGATATAACTATGTTAGTGAGAATGCATCAGAATTCTTGAGCTTGTATTTGAAGATGCTACACTCATTCTTGTATGCAATAATCTGACAGTGAGAACAAGAATTTTCAGACTTAGCTATCTGAACTCTCTTCTTCTCAGAGTACATTTAACATTTTTCATTATTCTCTTAATAGACAGTACATCTGTTCTTTCTCAGTAGCTGCTTACTCAGCTCTGTCTTCATTATCTGATTAATATAATCTCACACTCTCTGCTTCTATGAAGAGAAGCACTGAAACTTCTTATAAGAGACTAATCATCATTTCTCTGATTTCTGAGGCTGATAGAATGATGAGCTCTTACTCATTATTCAATTTCAATTCTGTTTTGACTGACTTGTTAGCTGTGTCTGCTCTCAACAAAAATGACTGACATATGAAGTATTGAGAGAAAGAGAGATACTATATAATATTGTTGATAATAATAGTAGCAGTCATTCAAAACATCTTCTATTAAAGTAATGAAAATTGAAGCTTCAATTCCCTCTTCTGCTATTAGATTTGAAAAGGCCTGTATGAACTATATACTCTGAGAGTTATAAAGATGAGCTCAAATCATATAATCAGAGAAAGAGTCTCTTCTTCATTTTCATCAATTAACTCTGAAAATGAACTGGATTGAAAGAGATTTCTTGATTGAAATGAAAATAATTCTTCAAAGAAAATGCTCTCTCAACTATATAGACTATGCTCACTGATTAAAAATCAATTTTCTTCTTTAAATGTTGAAAAAGTTGATCATGAGAAGATATCTCTCTGAAGAGAAAAGCTTGAATCTCTTATAGACTTGCAAATAAGTGAACTATCTAAAGAGAGAGAATATGAACAGCATTTGAAGAGAATTTCTATAATTAATATAAAAGACTCTATTCTGATCTATTCAGATAGCTCAAAAAATGAGAATTTGAATAGATTAGATGCAGGCATTGCTTATACTGAAGATAATATTAATTTTATCTCAGATTTCTAAAATTTAAACTATGAATCTGAAGTCTTTGATGCTGAACTATTTACAATAGTGAAAGCTTTCAAACTTATTGAAATAAAATCTCATAAAAGAGAAAATAGTTTGAAAGAGATATGAATATTCTCTGATAGTTAAGCTGCTTTAAAAAGACTTAGAAATAGTCAGATTCATAATAATCAAATGAATCTTGAACTGATCTTAAACTCTGTTTTGAAAATTCAAAAGAGAAGAACATCAAAGCTGATAGTTCATCTGCACTGAGTTCCTGCTTATATGAATATTCATGACAATGAATTGGCTGATTCAGCTGTAAAAAAGAGTTCAGAATTAAGCAGATCTATTTAAAAAATTATGTCCTGATCTTTTATAAAGAAAAAGATAAAAGAATCTTATTTAGATAAGTGAAATGAAAGCTGGCAGAAACAAAAGAAGAGTATACATTATTCAAGATTTAAAATAAAACTCAAGTGGAAATCTTGTTTAATTAAATGTAAAAAGAAAATATTCTCATCTATAATGCAGGTGAAACTAGAACATGACTATTTCAAATCTTATATACAAAGATTTGATTATAGATTTGATTTAATAGAATGCTCATTCTGCAATGTAAATAAGAATTCTGAGTATATTGTAATACACTGTGCATTATACAATAGTCTCAGAGTCAGATTAAAAGAGAAGTATAATCTAAATCAATTAAATATGAGATTCTTATTCTTAACTGAGATAGGAATTAAATACTTAATAGACATTCTATCAGAAACTCAAGCAGCTACAAGAAAATGACTAAATTCAGAAATATCTGAATATGAAGAGAAGGAAATTGATCAGGTATAGTCTGTTAAAACAGCTATATACTATTCTTTAATAATTTGTTTTATTACAGTCTCTCTTTACTTTACTTTTTTCTTTCTATTCTTTTCTATCTATCTATTTAATGTGTCTATCTTTAAGAATGTGTTCTCTTTTCTTTTGTCATGATATTGTCAAATGATTTCAAAGTATCAGAAGATGTTAAAATACTGCAATTTGTAAACAGTTTTTATATTCTGAGCTGGAATTTTCTGATTTTGCATATCTGAAACTGGTAAATGTGTAATAGTTGACTTTAGAGATATAGGAAAAACCCTGAGAACTAAAAGTTCTCAGATAGATGTCATAGTCTCTGACTGCATACATCTATAATTAAAGAATAATAATCATAATAATAATGACAGCAGCAGTGAGAGAAAGAGAGTACTCAACATAAGAAAAAGCTGAGAGAGTGAGAAAGATGAGCTCATTGATACAGAAAGCAGAAAGAGTGAGAAGAATCATAATAACTCTGAGAAGAGAAAGAGAAAGCTAATATGATATGTCAGTGATTAATTCTTTCTCTATCACATATATCTCATTCATATTCATATTACTTATCTAATTAATTCTGATGAAACTTCTTCCTCTGCAAAGAACAGAGAAGAGAAGAAGACTGAGAAAGAGAGAGAAGAATAAGAGTAAGAACTGCTATATAATAATATTAGCTTCTTATTATCTTATTATATTATACTTATTTAGAGAGAGCTTTTCATGTCTATCTAAACAAGTTCAGCTCATCATCTTCATTCTCTAAAGAAGAAAAAGAAGTCTCAGACACTTTCTCACTTTTATTCTCATAGACAAGAACAAGAGTGAGAGTGAGAGCAGAGAGATAAGAGCAGATACAGATATGAACACAGAGAGAAGAACTAATTATCAGAGTTAGTATTTCATTTCATTCTCATTATACTTTTCATACTGAATAGACACATACAGTGAGCAATGAACTCTGCCAGAGCAGAGTTATTCACACAGAATAGCTGTAGCAGCAGCAAGTATGTTCTTTTTACTAATGAGAAAGCAGAGTGAGTGCATTCTCATCAATGTTGTGAGAGAAGAGAATGCCATATTGATTTTTTTAAATTATGAAGAAGAAGAAAAGAAGAAGAGAAGAAGAGAAGAAGAGAAAGAAAGAAAAAAAAGATTTAAAAATATCAGTATAGTGTTATTCATTTCTTCTTTAATATAGTGAATTTATCTTCTCACTTATTAACTAATTTAATAGACTTAGAAGTTTATACAACTTCAAAGAAATTCACAGATGTTTATAAAAAATCAGTGAAGTTAAAAAAAAAAGATCAAAGATATGTATGAATATGAAGATTACTACTTCTTATACAAGATCTCATTGTCTTGCAGCATTATTTTCCTTAAAGATCTCATTACCTTGCAGCATCATTTCTCTCAAAGATCTCATTATCTTATGACTGTATGATGATCAGCATTTCCTCATTCTCATTCTTCACTAGTAATGAGAAGCTTTTCATACTCTTCAAGCTATGTGCTGTTTTTCTTCATCTAATTGATCTGGAAGTTCACAGAACTTTGAAGAAGTTCACAGATATTTACATGAGATTTCATTGCCTCAGAAGTTTACAGAAATTTGAAGATTATAATAACTTGAATAACTGACATTTTTATTCATTTGTAAGCTATAATTATTATTTCAACTCAGATGTCACTTCTTATTACTTATTTTACTGTCAGAGATAGAGAGTATAACAATCATGAAATTTAATGATACTTTTTTAATTGATCTCATATCATCTGTCAATGCTATACTTCTTTCCTCATTTGATGCAGTTACACTTGAACTGCTTTCAGACTGTGATCTTGAGTGTGTGAACTGCTAGAGCAAGATGCTATTTAAAGCTTATTAAGCTTAGAAGAAAATCTTTGATAGTCATTAAGTCAGTTATATAAGTTATATTCACTTTTTGAAGTGAAGTTCATATCTTTAAGATATTAAGATTCAAGTGATAAAATAATTCTATCATACTGCAGTATCTAGATTCATACATTAATTATCTTTAAAAGATAGTTCTGAGTTAGAAAGAAGCTGAGCTTTCATGATTATCATAGACTTAGAAATCTTTAAGTCATAGTCATTGAGAACTTTGTCAGTTGTATAAGCAAGATTGATTTTTGACTCTTCAACTGCTTTGCAACATTCAATCAGATATATAACAGCAATTTTGATCATTGACACAGTTTACAGCTCATTAAGCTTAAAAGAAAATCTTTGATAATCACACAGTAGAATTGAAAGAATAGTATTTTATTGATTATTTAAAATAAAGAAAAAAAGAAAAAGGAATAGAAAGAAGATATTAAGAGAAAAAAAAATAAAAACAAAAATAAAAGTAAAAGTAAAAGTAAAAACAGTAACAGTAACAGTAACAGAATACAAAGCTACTTCTCAATAATTTCTCTGTCAATCTTACAGTCAACAGAATTCATCAGACACAAAGAAAAACTTATTGATAACTTCTCATTGAAAAAACAGCTTGTATTATACAAGTCAATATTGTGATTCACACTGATGACAATCTGAAGACCTTCTTCAATAAACGATTTCAGTGTATAATCATGATAGAACCTGATTAATCAGTTGTTTATCATCAGCATGCTTCACAACTTCTTTATAATATAATAATAATTATTATCATCTTCTTGCTTATAACATATCATCTCTCACAATCTTCCAATATAATATTTCACAATGTAATAAGACTCTCTGAGAATCTATAATAATATGTATTAATATCTAAGCTTTCTCTAAAAATATAATGAACATACAGCATAGCATATTAAATTATAAAAATAATAATTATCACATGCCTTTCTAACATCAGAAACAATACATTTATACAACAGCTTAAATTCAGTTATATAAAGACAGCATGCACAGATCTCTTCAGACTTTATTATATAGTAAGTATTATAATGAGTTTTAAGAACAGTGAACTTGAGCTCATGAATAGACATTGTTATTTAACTAAACTGTTTAGTTAGAGATTGGTTTATACATCATCTATAATTAAGATTTAACTTACTTTTGTTGTATTAAAGAACACATGAGTGACTGAAGTAGTAGAGACAGTAGCAGAGACAGTGACAGATAGTGTCACAGAGAAATTTTCATATTGATAA
This sequence comes from Blastomyces dermatitidis ER-3, assembly GCF_000003525.1. Taxonomy (NCBI): domain Eukaryota; kingdom Fungi; phylum Ascomycota; class Eurotiomycetes; order Onygenales; family Ajellomycetaceae; genus Blastomyces; species Blastomyces dermatitidis. The sequence goes on along the minus strand of NW_025544776.1, from coordinate 2,957,046 downwards.
GTAGATTATTACTGATTGAAAGAAAGATGAAGAAAATGAAGTGAGAAACTCATATTTATACTTATAATATGAGTAAATAACACATGAGTAAGTTAATAATGTCTAGATGAATATATTTCTATTCACTTCTATAACTCTATAATTCATGATTGATTCAGAAGTTAGCAGAAGTTATTAGAAATTACAAGAAGTTTATAGAAGATTTATTACAGAAGATGTCTAACTACTTGATAGTGTTATTTTCTATAGAGAAGTTGTCTCTTTCTCTGTGAGAAGAAGTTTAAACACAGTTAAAATAAGATATTTTTGTGAATATAATATCTGTGTTTGCATTCTGTTCATCAAATGATGTTTATTTATAGAGAATTTGAATATCAATACTATTATTATTACTTCACTGCTTAAATGAAGTGTGAACTTGAGTAGTTATAGATATATAAACTCATGAACTTAAAGAAAAATGAACTCAGAAACTTGAAGAAGAAGTGAACTGTAAAGTAGTGAAAGCACTAATAATAGATATAACTAGAGTAGCAGAGACTTCAGTAGTAGTAATAGCAGCTGAAAGAGCTGTAGAGATCTCAGTGAAGATCTCATTAAGTTACTATACTTTTTTTACTGTGTATTAAGCAGCTATTCAGGCCAGATTATTATCTTTCACATATTATACAGCTGTGAGCTGCTGAGCTGCTGTCATTTCACTGATTAAATCACTACTTGTTATTTCAGTAGATACTGCAATCTCTACTGTTCTCTCCCTGTTTCTGATTGTCTGACATTGATATCTTTCTATGAGAATAGCTTCATATGCATTATTTACAGCTGTAATTTAACTTATTATTATTATTATTATTCTTTTATTATACTTATATGCAAGCGGAGCTTATGATGAGTCCTTGCGTGATGTTAAATACAGGCCAAGTGTTGATTATACAGGAGGAAATACAGGTGTTGAGACCACGCCAAGATAACAAGAACATAGAAAATACAAAGAAGTGACAATTAAATACATGTGATAATACTTCCCAGCCCAGGAACATAGAGCAATTTTATTGAAGCGATTTGTACACCTCTGTATTTATTAGGAATCTGAGAGAGGTGCTTGAGTTCCGGATTTAATGTATCTCCTGCGGGTTTCGAACCCACACGCCCTGGTTTCCCACGCCAAGGCGCTACCGGGTGGCCGCATTAACCATTCGGCCACCGGGGCTGTAATTTAACTTAATAGAAAGCTGTGAAGCTGATCTTCAAATTCATCTTGATAACTTCAAGTCTGAAGAAGATTGACAGTATCATATAATTCATTTTAATTGAATTCAAAGATGAATAGATGTCTTCTGATGAAAAAGAGCAGCTATCTGTCACTGATACTAAGTAGATATAAATTGTGAAGCTGATACTGAAAAGTCTTAATCATGATAATACTGTTTCTCTGTATATTTAATACATTAGTTCTTAAGTTCTGATAGTAGAATGACACTATGACTATTATCTTGAGATGTCTTGATGATGTTTGTAGTGAGTAACTATTTAAATACAGATCTATGACTTAGATTACATCTACTGCAGCATTTCTTCACAAAGTGTTCATTCTATTCATATCAAATGAGAGTTAATTCTTCTCAAGAGAGATCAGAAGAGCTTTTCAGTAATATAAGTTATTAATAATTCTCTTTCAGTTAACAGAGAGATTGACTTATCTTTGTATTTTATTCTCTATTCATGTCTTCACAGTGATTGTTCTACATTAACTTTGACTCTGACTTATCATATTTAATACAATATCTTCAGCATCAGATATATTCTTTAAGTTTATAAACTGTAATAGCTGACTAATCTGATATTAAGTTCTTTACTGAGATCTTTGTTTCACTGATAGTTGAGAAGATTGAACAGCTTTCTTTTCATAATCTTCAGAGTCAAATACTCAGTAGAGAAGAAGAATCAAGACATGACTTTTTCAATCTGATTTATCACTCTCTCACTCACATTATTACTAAATATTCATGATATCATCTCTCTCAATAGAAAATTCTTATACAACAGTACACTTAACATCTGAAATATTTATACTGATACTCAGTGAGATTATTATCATCATAATTTGTATTTTCAATGTTAATTTCATGAACTTCTCAAAGTGAATATTCTGATTCACTTCAGACACTTAAGATGTGAAATACTGAATAATATTATTAATGAAAGAGATATCAGTATTATTAATATTCTGTCTGTTATTCTGACAGATCTGAAGAAGTATTAATTGAAAATATTACACTACTTATTGAATCTTGACATGACTATTAATAAAGATAATACTCTTTAAAATATATTAAGATATGATCTTTCTATCTGTATCAGTAATCTTATTCAATAAAAAATATAACATATCATAGAATACAAGTTTATCATATGAAATCAGATGTATACTGATAAATAGACTGGTCACTGAGATTATGAATTTCATATTTGATCTCATTTGATCTGATCTTATACATTTTTTGATGTGAATCCCGCTGAGACTAGTCATTCAAAAAACATGTAAAGTGACCATATATGAGATCTTAAAATGAAACCATGACTTGAAAAAAATGAGAAAGTGATCTCATTTGGTTTTATTTAGTCTCATTCTTGACATAAAGTTACTATTTTTAGACATTTTAAGGTTTTTTTTAGAATATTTTTAATTTTTTAAAAAGTAATGCTTTTTGATAACACTCAAATGAGATTTAAAGTCATTTAAAGCAATAAAAATAATTTAAATTGAGAAGTGGAAATCATGATCTCATTTGAAAAATATGATAAGAGTAGACAGTAAGTCTCACTGAGACAGTATGAAACTACTATTGAATGTTAAAACCATGTAATAAGATCAGTCGAATTGATAATGAGACTATCAAAAAATCTGGTCCTGGTCTCAGACACGGTCACACGTAGACTGGCCGGTGAGACCATGAATTTCACATTTGATCTCATTTGATCTGGTCTCATACATTTCTTGATGTGAGTCCCATCAGGACCAAGTCTTAAAAAAATCTGAAAATGGACCATTTCTGAGAGAAATGGTGTGAAAAATGATCAGATTTAATTGAAGAACAGTGAAATGAGAGTAATTTCTCAGAATAAACTGTGAAAGATGATCATTCTTTCAAAATCAGAATGAGACTGAGACTGAAGATTAAAATCAGTCTCATTCAGTTCATTCAGTGATTGCTTATATAATCAGAATTTGATAATGATTATTAATAACACTCATGAAACAACTAAATACATTCTTATGTAAGTTTATTCTTCACTTTCTCATGAAAACTACACTTCTCTGATATACTGTGATCAGAGATATTAAACTGTCTGATAATTCCATGTTTTACAATCATGAGTTTCTTGATTGTTTCTTCTTATAATTGTCTCTGATAATAGTGATAAATATCTCAACTTGAGTTGAACTTTCACTTCATTCTTATCTCTGTCAATGAAATTGTTAGAATATCATGTATCATCAGTGCAACAGTTGAATATATACTCTCAATAATTTTTCATAACTCTAGAATTGATTTGATGTGTAAATTCATTGAATCATCTTAAAGATAGCAATTAAATTCAGTTTTACAAGCATGTAGTTTTGCCTGATTTTCAGTTGCAATCAATGTATGCAAGTTCTGTTTCAAAGTTAGTATTATAGTTCTATAGAATATGAAGTGGTATCAAAGATTGTTACTTACTAGAGAATTGTATTTCACTGTCTTTACATCTTGAACATCTGCTCATTCAAATCTCTGATAGTTGACATTGTAGTAGTCTCAGGCTAATTTGACATACAAGTCTCATTTCTTCTCTATTCAATCTTGAGAAGTGTAGATGTTAACTTAACAGAAGAGATCTAGTAGAGCTGCTATAGCATAGTACTCTGCAAAAGATTGTTCAGTTTTGCTGTAGTAATATGCCAGTTTATCTCTTACAGCAATAATAGCCTGCACTATAGCATCATCTCAGACTGAATTTCTTTTTAAGTGATTCAACTGCTTCTCAAGATAAGTAAATAAACTGTTATACACTCATCAGGCTGACTGCAGCATTGATGTATAAGTGATTGAGACTGTCTTTATTATCTTATAAAACTGAAACAGTAAATCAATCATATATTTCAACTGAGTTCACTTCATATCAGAAAGTTTTAATGTCTGAATCTTTTTTTGATCAGAGTGTTGCACTCAATGATCAATTGTCTGATGCAATTGAAGAGTCTGAACAGTTATCTCATATATTGAACTCTACTATATTCTAACATTCTGTATCATATTCAGTGATATGACTGATTTGTTTATTTGTTAAATATCATGAAATCATTATTGTTATTTAGAGAAGATACAAATCATATTAGCAATGTTTTAAATCTGTGATATTTAAATTATTAGTCAATCTATTCAAAATTAACAGTAGCATTATTAAAAAGCATTATTAAAAAGCAATATCAAAAAGTGTTATCAAAAAACATTATCTTTTGCAAAGTGAATGTAAAAGTTACTTGAGTAATCACTTTCATCTCATTCTCATCTCAAGAACCAGCTATCTCATTATTCTTCATCTCAATGTTAAGATTCTTTATCAGTGTTTGTATCATAAGTTGAACCACATGAGCAATGCAGAGAATATGACCTTGTTTATCATTTCAGAAATGCAAAGTCAATTTTTGCTTCAAGCTGTTCATTATAGTGTAGTTATTCACAGCATTGTCAGTTGTAATTGTAAGAAGACTGGAACTAATATCTCAATAGTCATTTTTAATCACAGTTATTAATATCTCTGTTATATAATCCTCAGTATGACTACTGATCAATGATTCAAATTCAATTAATGTCTCTTGATAAGTTCAGTTCTCATCAATATAATAACATATAACTCTTATAAATGTAAGATTGTTTATACTAGTTCATGCATTCACTGTGAGAGACACTCTTCAATGATTCTTCAACTCTGATTCTAGATATTATATATTAACTTTGTAGTGTATCTCAAGATTGAACTGAAGACAGCATCAATGTGAAATATGAAGATTTGAATTAAGTATTTGAAGAAGTGTTCAGAATTCGGGGTTTTCAATTGATTGAAGAGAAAGATTCAGAGATATACATATATGAAGTAATTATTCACAGAAGTTATCAGATAAGAGTTGTGAAATCAGAGTACTGATATATGATTATTTTCACATGATTTTCTTCAAATTAGAAAGTTAGTATTATCAAAAATCATTATCTGATAGAGTAACTTATCAGCTCAGTAGTAATTTTCTGATTATTTTTCTTTTATTATCTGCATTCTGATGACTTCAGATGTTGAGAAATTTCTTCAGAGCTATGATCAGTTCATGATGAATGTTTCTGAATGAAGTTACAGTGATTGTAGCAGAGAGATGACTCTTCAGTAATCTATAATACAACCTGTTGATAATTATTTCATAGTTCATCTCAGTATTTGTGTTGAGTTTTTCATAAATTTCATGACCTGAAATCAGATGTGAAGAATGAAGTGATTATTCATTATAATTGAAAGAGAGTATTCTGTGTTGAATTGTAAACAACATAGACTTTGTGATTCACAGTGATTTCTTGAAGAGTTTGTGAATCTTCAATAGAAGTAAAAGAAGTGAAAGAAGTGAATTTAGAAGACATGATAATAATTTAAGAAAGATAATAATTTATTTTTAATAACTGATCACTGATGTGTGTAAGAAGAATTAATATAAGAGAAAATAATCTTCTTTTTTAGCTTAGTTATAATTTTAGTACTAACTCAGATTGAATATCATTGATGTATAAAAGTAAATAAACAATCTTGATTAATCTCTGTCATATTTCTTGAAATATATTAATATTATGAAAGAGAGTGTTATCAAATTGCATTATCAGATAATATCATTAAAAATATATTAATATTATGAATATCAATGTTGAAAAAATATTGATACTTATACATTATAGTGACATGATAGTTGAATATATATATATATATTATTCCTGACATTGATAATTGATTACAACTTGTACAATAATTTTTGAAAACTCAAAATTAATTTCAATTATTAACTAATAGTTATGAACTTATAACTAATTAATATAAAAAGAAAAAAACTTTTTCTACTCATTATCTTTCTTCTCTTTCTCATTCTTCTCATCATTCTTTATAATTCACTTCTCATTCTTATTCTTCTTCTTCTTCTTCTCATCTGAGATGATAATCATCTCAAAATCTCTCTCTGCTGTCTTCTCAGAGAAGAGTTCTCACTGCTTCCTCTCAGCCAGGTCAATCTGTGTCTTAAAATCCCGCATTTCCTGATCTGCTGTCTCCGGTTCTATCTCAGCAGCAAGCAGATTGGCATGCTCAGAGAGCAGGGCTGTCTTCTCAATGTTCTGAATCATAGAGCACATTCAAGACCTGAACAAGGCCTCAATTCCCTTCTCTGTCAGCTTCTGCTAATCAATTAGAGAACAGAAGTATTATCAAAAATTGTTATCTTTTAATAAAAAACTTATCAGTTTTGACTTCTTTATCTCTTACTTCAATATCTTCTCAATCTTCTTCTGCTACTACTTATTTACAGTAACACTCTTCTTCTTTTTCTCTCTCTTCATCTTAGTCTTAAATTATTCTCAGAACTTCTCCTAGTCTCATCACTGCTGTATAAGACTCTTTACTATATTCTTTTTCAATCTCTCACAGACAGCATCATTCACATTATTTCTATACTTAGTTCAGTCTAAATCTATCAGAAGTGTTATTTAAAATTGTTATTATTCTACTCTCTTACAGAGCCTCTTCAAGGCATTATAACATGTCTTACAATCTGTCTTCTTATACTTGAATGTCTTCTTCTTCTCTCTCTTCAATCTGTGACAGTGCTCACACGCCTTGATGATTCACAGGACCGCAGAATATTTGAAGAGAAATGACATGATTGATTTTAATAAGTGTTGAGAGAGAGATAAAGGCAGGCAATGATATGATAATAATGATGATAATAATAATGATGATAATAATAATAATAATAATAATAATGATAATAATGATGATGATAATAAAAGAAGAAGTACACCAGAATATATTATTAACTTACTAAACATAAAAAGATAAAGAAACTATTAACAGCTTTCAGAGATGTACAGAAACAGCTACAGTGTTATATAGCAACATTATCTTTATTCAATACATGCACTATTGATATTCTTTGTATACATTTATCATATAAGAGATACATGCAGAAAACAGATCTTTATTACTAGAAAGAATAATTACAGTGATTCTCTGTTTTTATATTATAAAGATAAGTTATTCTCATTTCTTTCTTCTCTCTTTTCTCTTCTTCTTCAACTCATCACTAAGTTCAAGCTGGTATAAAAACTATTAAAACACTCATAGAAATTCTCAAATTGAAGAGTATAGACTAATCAAATTTTAAATGTAGATAAATTAAATTAATTCAATAATACTAATTATTCATCTCTCTTTTAATAAAACAACAGTTATATCTTTCTCTTCTTTCTTCTCAAACAAAACATGGCTCATGAAAAGTAAGTATCATACCAGGTCATAATGATCAACACAGCCTCAGTATACAGAACTGTATACATGTAGTGTGTGCTGAACTGAGAGACTGTGTGAGTTGCAAACTGACAGCAGCATTTCAGAGAGAGCTGTGTGATGTGAGAAAGCTGCAACTCTCAGTCACATGCATAGAGAGTGAATCACTGCAGTAAGTGCATGTGCATTGCATGAAAGTAATACTTTTTAATAACACTCAGTCTCTGATATTATGAAAATAGAGTCTCTCTGTGAGATTCATTTTTATCAGAAGTTAAGAAATTTTATATTTCTCAAGATCATCTTCACATGCCTTGTCTGTGAAATTAATGAGAGAAATCATTGATTTCAGTATTCTATTCTTGATGTTATTCAAGTGACAGCAGAGTTCATTCTGGCCACACTTTTTAAGTGTATATTTTCTAATTATTCACATTTATACAGATATATACTGATTATTTATTAGATAATGTTAAGACAATAGCTCATTATAACTGTGTTACTCTCACTGTGAGATACACAGTTGATAATGAACATTGTAAAGACTCTGAGAAGTGAGTATTTTAAGAGGTCACATTACATAAGCGGTCTTGGCTCCGAGACCGGAAGCTGCGAATGTTTTTCCAAGATTTCGGTTTGAGTTTGAGATAGAGAGGAAAGATTTACTTTTCCACCAGCAATAGCTCTACCATGATGGCTGCCAGAACACTGAGAATAGGTCAATTGCCTTCTATACACCCCTCCATTGATGTTTACTGCTACTAACAAATTTATATAGGCCTCATCCCCGGTGACGGGATTGGAAGGGAAGTCATCCCGGTATGCTGATCCAATATCCTTGCTACGATGACTTGATATGAACTCCAAAAGAGAGAGAAAGAAAAAAAACATCTATTGAAGATTTAAAATACTGAGCGAAGTTATAATAACAGGCTGGTCGCAAACTCCTTGAATCCTTACCTGCGTCTCTGGGTTTAAACTTCTCCTTTGTCGACCTCGAGGCGGGCTATAATACCTTCAAGAAGACGGGGACCGCCCTCCCTGATAAAACCGTCGAGATCCTCAAGAAGGAATGTGACGGTGCGCTGTTCGGGGCTGTCAGGTAGTTATCTAGCTTATCTATGAATACCTCCGACTTGTGAGAACTGTATGCTTATGAAAACCTCCAGCTGCTGCAGCTCTGTGATCTTGATTTTTTTTTATTTTTATTTTTTATTTTTTTCTTTTTCTTTTCTTTTTTTTTTATTGTGATTTTTTCTTATATTTGTTTTGTTTTTTGTTTTTTATTTTTTTTTTGTATTTTATGTTTTTTTCATAATTAAAATTATATGAATTATAATCTGTATTCAGAAAAGTAATAATATTTAATAACACTTTCTATTGAATTTTCAACAAATGAGCACTATGTTATAATATTATGTAAGTGAGAAATGATTTCATAATCTCATTTAATGTCATTCTCAATAATGAGATCAGAATGAAAATATGACTAAGAATTCAAACATATTCTTTATCTGAGACTAGATTTTTATTTGAAAAGTGAATCTGAAATCTTTAATATTTGAAATAATATGATTTGAGATTAATGTGATAAACACAAATCATGATCAGAAGTAATGCTTTTAGACAATGTGACAACTGTAAAGTTTAATTCTGATCTTAGACACAGTCACACAGTCAGTCTAGTTACACGGTCAGTCTACTAGTAAAGATATCAGAACAGTTAATAAAAGTTTGAATAATCTAAGTCTGCTATGAGGTTATATTAATAGAATGAAATTCAGTCTCTTAAAGAATGATATTCTCAGCTTTACTACTGAGAGTTATGAAACAGTCAAATCAGACAATATTCTTATAAAGAAGCAATCTCAGATGCTTCAGTCTAATAAACTGACTACAGAATTAACTTCACTGTGTGATAAAATAACACTTATTAATAGTTACAAGCTCAATCTTTTCTTGTAAAGTAGAGTCTTGAAGAATATACTGAAATTACTTACAAAGAGCTTACTCTGAACTGAGCAGTATATATGTATACTCACTCTGTTAAATGCATTTGAGTAAGTCTTCTTATCTCTGAAGATTATCAGCACTGATCAGATAAGAGTTAATACTGAGAAATCATACTATATCTCTTATTTACTGATTATCAAGCTTGTTTAGAGAAATCAGTTGAATGATTATCTTTTCTGTCAGAATTGTATAGAATTGAAGAATAAGACTCTTTTCATAGTCAGTTCTGACAATGAATAAAGTATCACTATATTCATATATTATACACTGAAGTATATGAACTTGTTCTATATATAACTGAAGAGTACACTCAGAATCTAAATACAGATCTTAAAGTATTCATTGAAGATAATACTGAATAATATTCTATTGCTTATCAATACTATTTAATTCATTATAGCTTATAATAAGTTATAATATATCTTCAATATTCTGTGATTCGGAAGAACGTACGACCGTCGGATAATAACGCGGCCGCTTCCGAACTTGCTTACGAATGTAAAGGGGCCATAGCGGCCATCAATTAATTTAATGTACAGTATATAAGAAGCCGGCGTACATCTGTAATTATACACTGACTTAAGCAACATTTGAATCACATCTGATAGCATGTCTAAAAACCGGTGAGAAGTGCAGGCTTCTTCAGAACATGATAATTCTGTCTACAAAGTGATTCATAGTTATCATGCCAGTGTGATTCTAAAAACACCTCAAAAGATAGCATATAAAGAGTGATGAGCAGAAGAGCATCTGATTGATACTACTTCACTTATTAAGAGAAAACTTCACATTCAGACAAATGCTATGTATGATATACAAACAGATGAGATGTGAGAAAGAGAATAAAAGCAGTGAATCAGATTCAAAGAAGTTTGCTCTCTATCTAAAAGAATAAAAAGAGAGATAATCATCATCAGAGTTATATAATAATAACAGATAGCAATATAATAATATAGTGATATAATAATAGACATTATACAATTAATAAGAAATTATTAAAATGAACATCTTCTCTAGTTAATATAAACAACAACACTCTTCTCTGCTACCTGAACTGAAAGATATATGAAACCTCTCAAAGAGTTTACTTAAAGCAGTAAGAAAAGCAGTTGAAATCACTGAATCAGAATTAAAGCTCTGTACATAAACAAGAATTCTAAATGAGATCAAAGCATTGCATACACAGTGACAGACTGAGACAGAAGTTAAATAACAATTGATATTCACTGCAGATCAAGCATTTATAATAAAGAGCTTCACTGACATAATTATCATCATCAATAAGAATAGAGAAAACTAGGTCTTAGACCTGCAGCAGAAGATTAAATGTTTACACAGATAGATAATCACACTGAATCTGAAATTCATATTACAATCATTTATAATCTCTTCAGAAGTGTACACATTATCAGAGACTACTGTGTAGAATAAGAATCTGAATATAAGATATATCAAGCTAAGAGATCTGTCAGAGTTATTAAGTTTCAATAGTAACTGAAAAAATAATGCTACAATCAGCTGACTAAGTCAGATATAATTATATTATCAGATTGAATGTGAACTTACAGACAGATAGTTAACAGAATTTTAACAAGTCTTAAAATCTGCTGTGTTTCTATATGAAAAAGTAAAGTCATTATGAATAACTGATGAAAAGATAAATCTCACAGATCTGAAACAATATTCATTTCTATGAATATAAAATGAGTTTTTCAAATGAATTTTGTATAACTTTGAGAAAGTGAATATATAAGATAAGTATTATAAACACTTCACTGAGTGTAAATAAGTGAGTAATCTTACATTATACTTTACACACTTCAGCTTACACTATCTCATATTGAATGAAGAGCTTTTAACATCTTTCTATGTACAGATCTTCATTCATGATCTTATATCTAAGTTAAAAGTGAAATGAAAATGCTTAATCTTATAATCAGACACAGTAAAGAAAGTATATAACATTCTTATTATACAGAAATAAGTAAGTCAATTATAATAGAAAATACTACAATCAAGTATATCTTAACAGAGAATGAGTAATCAGACTTCTACAACACAAGTTACACACTCAGACACAATGAATTTAGATCTGAATGTCATTGCTAAAGCACTGAATTCTCTGAAAAAGAAATTCTCTGAGTGAAAATCTTGATAATATGAGTATCAAGCTTGCTTTAACTGCAGACATCAGAATCATAGTGTAAAGAATTACACACAGCATACACAGTCAAAGAAAGTAAGAGAGTTAAAAAACTAGCAGAATCAGTGAGCTCAGAAACACTCACTGATATTGTATGAAAAGTCTTCAAAGTAAAAGAGATATCTGTATTAGATAATTCTCTGAATTCTATGAATATCAAGAGAAAGCAGACTTCTGACTGAGATGTAAGTAAGAATAAAGTAGACACTCATCTCAATGTCTTGAGATCTGAAATGTTAATGTATAAAGAGCACTTGAGTAAGAATTAAGAGATGACTGCAAAAGTGTTAACAGATATAGAAGTATCTATATAATATATTAATAATTATATAATCTGAAGACTGAAAGAAATTCACTGAGTGAAGAATCTCTGATGTATAAAATTATCTGATAATTAATATTTAATATTATCTGTAAGAGTAAGAGTTTCCTTGTACTTCAGAGAATGATCTTGCTATATTTAAGTGTGAGAGCTGCAGAACATGAAATATAATCTTATTCTTAAACTCAATTAATTTCAAAGATTCAATCTGCAGATTCAATAATGTATATATTATATACAGTTAACTGATAAGAAGAAAACAGTTCATATAATTCTATCAACTGATATGAGAAGAACATTTCATGTCTCTGATATAGAAGAATTAAATCTGCTTATATATTAATAAGTAAAGAGAATAATTCATAAGATCTCATCTAAAAGTATTCTGTATATCATACAGAATCTGAAAGTGAAGAAAATCAAGATAAAGAATATATAGAAGAATAAGTGTATAAAGAAGCTTCTGAAGAAGTATGAAAAGATCTTCTGAACAGATCTTTTATCAGAATTGTCACTGAAATGAGGACTTATACATGAGATTAACACAGAGAATGTGAAATCAGTCAATCAGAATGTATACTCTCTGTCATAAACACATTTCAAAGAACAGAAGTGTCAGATCACAGACCTTCTAGAACATGATCTCATACAACTCTCATTAAGTGCATGAGGCTTTTCAGTTCTATTCATGACAAAGACAGGTGAGAAGTGACAGATGTGTATTAATTATCAAGCACTTAACAAGCTTATAATCAAGAATGAATATTCACTATTATGAATTCAACAGCAGCTGAATATAGTTGAAAATGCCTGATATCTATCAAAGATTAATCTTCTCTCAGAATACTGATAGATTCATGTCAAGAAAGACCCCGGTGGCAACAGGTCTACCACCACGAACTCGCTCGATTTTTCGAATAAGAACCCGCCGATAGATCCATCAAAAAGCCCTCGATCATACGAGCATTCTGACCCCATCGCCGACCGCATACCCTGTGTGGTGGTGGAGTTATCCAGCCAAATGTGAACCGGATGTTGTTTGAAGCTCCTGTGTGAGATTATCCCCTGTTCTCCCCTACCACACCACAACCCCGGGCCAAAGTGCCATACAAATTGTAAGGTGAAGAGACCTAGCCATATGCACCAATCTTCTCAATTTTGGAAGATCCCTGATCTGTAGTTGTGAAGATATCTAAGGAGTGACCTCTGCGAAAACCCTGTTCATCTTTGATGTTTCAAAACATCAATGCCAAGTCTCACTGTTGTATCATTCTTCCTAATCTGGCCCATCTTCAGCAGAAAAATACAAAAAGATATCTCAGCAATAATATCAAGTATATAATCAACAGTCACTTCTGAAGTGCAATCTTCATGATCTGTCTTCAGTATATCTGAATATCAATGTCAAGTCTCGCCCTTGTATCACCTCTCTCAATCTGGCTCATTTCTAATAGAAAAGTACAAAAAGATATCTCAGCAACTGTACTCAATATATAATCAGCAGACACAATAACTATAAAATCAGTATATCTTAAGATCTGACTGAGTCTTTAATCTCTGCACAGTGAGATATATTAAATCTAGTTATAATATCTCAATATTCAATAGATTCTGCAAGAGATTGAGAACAGTAACACTAGATTTCTATTGAATTTGAGAATTAACTCTATATTGATATAATCATTGACAAAGTCTTCTATTTTGAGATATAAATAACTAGTTTCTCTACATCTCACTGATAATATTTACATTATTATATAGAAACAGACTTATATTCTCTATAATATCAAGACTCTGAAGAGAAAAAGTCTTGATAGAGAGTATATAGTAGTGTATATCTTAGCAGTTTCTATCTCATTCTTCTGCAGCAGTTAATGCAAAAAAAAGATTTTAGAAATAGTTTTTTACTTCTCTTGAAAAAGTAAGGTGTTTTTCTCTGGATTTTATACAATATTCTTATAAAGAATTAAAAACAGAGTTATTTTATGTTATAATTTTATATTCTTTTAAGTAAGAATTACTTTTTCAGTAGCTGAAGAGCTTTCATTAATACTTAATTCTTTTTTACACTCTTTATTAACTGATTTGAGTTGCACACTTGTTGTGTGAGAAGAATTGAATAATTTAGAATAAAATTGAATGATTTTAATCAATTTCTCTGCAAAAAATTGATTTATTTTTTGTCAGTTTTTCTCTCAAAAACTATCATATTATCTGATTTACTATCAATTGATATTATACTTTTTCTCACTATATTTTAAGAAAGAGATTGTAAAGATTTTATTGATTTATCTTAAAAATCAATTTTAGTTTATTAGATTCTCTTCAAAAATCTAACCTAGTTACTGAACTAGTGTGAAAAAAATCAGGTATTTTATATACAAAAGTCTGTTATTCTTCTTTTGAAATAGTCTGATCAACTTTTCAATTGAAAACAGACTTAGAAACCTCTTAATTGAAACAGTCTGACTAACTTTTCAATTCAAAAGAGTTTAATAAATATCTCAATTGAATTAGTCTGATCAACTTTTCATTGAGTAAGAATAATGAGTTCAAAAGTACACTCAGTTGATATGAAAAAAGATGCTTTCTCAAATGCTATTTCTAAGATTGAAATTCTGAAGAGAAGAAAGAAAGAAGAAATAGAGAAATAATAAGTTCTTGAAATACAGAAACTTGAAAAAGTAAGTAAAATTCTTGAAAAGCAGTTATTATTATTATTATTCTTCAATTATAGATGTATGCAGTCAGAGACTATGACATCTACCTGAGAACTTTAGTTCTCAGGGTTTTTTCTATGTCTGTAAAGTTAACTATTGTACATTCATCAATTTCAGATATGCAAAATCAGAAAATTCCAGCCCAGAATACAAAAACTGTTTACAAATTGCAGTGTTTTAACATCTTTTGATACTTTGTAACCATTTGACAATATCATGACAAAAGAAAAGAGAGAAAGAACACAGTCTCAAAGATAGACACATTAAATAGATAGATAGAAAGAAATTGAAAGGAAAAGATACAGAAAAAGAAAAAGTAAAGAGAGACTATAACAAAACAAATTCTTAAAAGAGAGTGTATAGCTGTTTTAACAGACTATATCTGATTGATTTCCTCCTCTTCATATTCAGATAATTCTGAATTTAGCCATTTTCTTGTAGCTGCTTGAGTTTCTGATAGAAAGTCTATTAAGTATTTAATTCCTGTCTCAGTTGAGAATAAGAATCTCATATTTAATTGATTTAGATCATACTTCTCTTTCAATCTGGCTCTGAGACTATTGTATAATGCACAGTGCATTATAATATGCTCAGGATTCTCATTTGTATTGCAGAATGAGCATTCTATTGAGTCAAATCTATCATCAAATCTTTGTATATAAGATTTGAAATAGCCATGTCCTAGTTTCACCTGTATTATAGATGAGAATATTTTCTTTTTACATTTAATTGAA
>NW_025544776.1:2937512-2941379 GCF_000003525.1 Blastomyces dermatitidis ER-3 | reverse complement strand
TGAATAATGTATACTCTTCTTTTGTTTCTGCCAGCTTTCATTCCACTTGTCTAAACAAGATTCTTTTATTTTTCTCTTTATAAAAGACCAGGACACAATTTTTTGAATAGATCTGCTTAATTCTGCACCCTTTTTTGCAGCTGAATCAGCCAATTCATTGCCATGAATATTCATATGAGCAGGAACCCAGTGCAGATGAATTCTCAGCTTTGATGTTCTTCTCTCTTGAATTTTTAAAACAGAGTTTAAGATCAGTTCAAGATTCATTTGACCATTATGAATCTGACTATTTCTAAGTCTTTTTAAAGCAGCTTGACTATCAGAGAATATCCATGCCTCTTTCAAACAATTTCCTCTTTTATGAGATTTTATTTCAATGAGTTTGAAAGCTTTCACTATTGCAAATAGTTCAGCATCAAAGACTTCACATTCAGAGCCTAGATTCCAGAAATCTGAGATAAAATTAATATTATCTTCAGTATAAGCAATGCCTGCGCTCAATCTGTTCAAGCTCTCATTTTTTGAGCCATCTGAATAAATCAGAATAGAGTCTTTTATATTGATTGTAGAAATTCTCTTCAAATGCTGTTCATATTCTTTCTCTTTTGATAGTTCACTTATTTGTAAGTCTATAAGAGATTCAAGCTTTTTTCTCCAGGGAGATAACTTCTCATGATCAACTTTTTCAACATTTAAAGAAGAAAATTGATTTTTAATCAGAGAGCATAGTCTGTACAGTTGAGAAGGCATTTTCTTTGAAGAATTATTTTCATTCCAATCAAGAAATCTATTCCAATCCAGTTCATTTCCAGAGTTAATTGGTGGAAATGAAGAAGAGACTCTTTCTCTGATTATATGATTTGAGCTCATCTTTACAACTCTCAGAGCATAGTTCATACAGGCCTTTTCAAATCTAATAGTAGGAGGAGGAATTGAAGCTTCAATTTCCATTGCTTTAATAGGAGATGATTTAAATGCTCCCAGAATTCTTCTCAAGGCTCTGTTTTGCAGACTTTGAAAGAGTTCAGTGAAATTCCCTTGATTATTCCACCAAACTTGAACTCCATAATCAGCTACTGATGTAATACAGGCTATATATAACTGTCTCATAGCCTGGAAGGATAGACCCCTCTCTGTATTTGATAGTCTGATTATGTTGTTCAATAGTCTTTCTGCCTTGACAGTTCTTTGTTGAATGTGATATTTAAAATTCAACTTGGAGTTTAATCATACTCCTAACCATTTGACATTTACACTGGGTTTAATCTCTCTATTTAAAAGAGTTAGAGATAGTTCTTTCTCATTGAATCTAGGAAAGAAATGAATCAACTCAGTTTTATCCATATCAAATTGAATTTGATTGATATCTGCTCTAACAAAGATTTCCTTTGCAGCTTCTTCAATTACTTTCAAATTCTCTTTGATAGTTTTTGAGCTGTAGACTAGACCAATATCATCCACATAACTCGGAGATCGCACTATTCTCATATTTCTATTTTTGAATAGATATGCAGTGTATATTGCAAATAAAATGGGTGAGATTGGAGACCCCTGTGGTACTCCTATTTTTATCTCAGTCTTGTCTTGTTTCATTCCATCAAAGAAGAGTTGTATAATTCTTTTAGATATAAAACAGTTAACCCATTTTATTAGGGAAAGTGGCAGTTTTAATATCTTCAATGTCTGAATTAACTTTGACTTTGAAACATGATCAAACGCTCCTTTTATATCAATAAAAACTGCAGTTGAGACCAGACCCTCATGCTTTGCTATTTGAATATCATGAACAACTGAGAGAACAGTGTCAATTGCAGAACACTGTTTTCTACCTCCCATTTGTTCACTGAATAAAAGAGAATCATCTATAGAGCTTATAAAAGATAGTCGAGTAGCTATTATCTTTTCTAAAACCTTTCCTAAACAGTTCAATAGAGATATTACTCTATATGACTTAGGAATTGAAGTTTTTCTATTAGGTTTTGCAAGAATCACTCCAGTGGCTTCTCTCCAGCATTCAGGATGATATCCATTTTTCAAGAGATTGAAAAAGAGCTCAAAATATTCATTCTTTAAGTAGGAATATGTATTTTGAATAATCAAGTGATTAATTGAATCTGGACCTGCAGCAGTTTTAACAGAACTTGAGAAGATAGCTGACTCTAATTCATCTTGTGTAAGATCAGGCCATTCCCAGTCATTTTCATCAATGTAGTTGAGAAGTGATATATTCTCTTCCTCTGAATCTGAATCTGAATCTGGTGAGTTCTGAAAGAGAATTCTCATGAAAGCTTGACATTTTTCCTCAAAAGAGTTTGCTGTATATGATTCATTCTGAAACTCATATTCTAGAGCTGGAAGTTTTGCTACACTTCTTGTTTTAGTATAGTTAAAAGCTTTAAAAACTTCCTTCCCTTGTGCTTCTTCAAGAAATTTATTCCAGCAGTCTGTTTTAGCTCTTTTAATATCTGAAAAATATTCATTTCTGACAGTTTTGAACTCTTCATCAGATATTACATCATTCTTCCAATCTCTTCTAGCAGTAGCTAATTCTTTTCTTTTAGATGAGATATTCTCATTCCATCAAGGTTTTGAATACTCAGAAGATTTTCTTTTTGGAATATTATCTCTAACACTTGTTAGAATGATAGATGTAATAAGCTTCACTCTATTCTCAAGCATTTCATTTGAGATATCTTGACCAGAATTCCAATATAGCTCATTCTGTCTTTCAGATTTTAACAGTTTTATGCTTTCTTCAACTGCTTTCCAATCAGCTTTTTCAAAGTTATACTGATTAGAGAGAAGAGGATTTTCACTCATTTGTTTTTCACTCAGTTCAATATCAAATTGAATAATCTCATGACCTGATCCTGATGTCTCATTTGAATCAATAAACCAGTTTACAAGTCTTCTTTCCATTAGATTTTGTGACATGAATGTTAGATCTATAATAGACTTCTGTTTCATGCCTTTTCTAAAGAATGTTTGTTGATCAGACTTATTAACCAAATCTATTGAATGCTCAAAGGTCCATTCAACCAGATTATCAGCTCTCACTGCTCTCTTGCATTCTGAATTTCACCAGGGATGATGTGCATTGAAATCTCCTGCAATTATAGAGTTTCTTGATGGAGTTATGTTCAGAAATCCTCTATCAATTGTCCAGATATTGTTATTTTCCTTCAATGACTTTTCATTATAGATATTTATGAGCTGTATAGTATCAAACTCATTTTCTTTATCTATAATATCACCCACCAGAATATCAGGGTCAGACATGATATCAAATCTTAGATTAAATTGATATCTTGATCTCTTTCTTCCATAGATCACTACTCTTGACTTTATCTCAGACTTTTGAGGTAAAAAGCAGTAGTAGCTTGAATGAGAAATGACATATTTTTGCTCAGCATCAAAATTCGGCTCCTGAAGCAGTACAAAATCAACTTTTTGTTCAAATGCAATTTGAAGACAAGAATAAATGCAATTTGAGTTTCTATCCACATTATTTTGAATAAATGTGATTTTTGAAGAGTTTTTAAACTTTTTTTGTTGTTTTTGTTGTATATTCATACTAAAAGAGAGTAGAGAAGAATCTAATCACTATCATCAGATAGTAGATTATAACTGTTCTGAAAAGTAGGAATCTCAACTGCTTGCATTATATCTAGTTTATCACCAGAGTCATTTCTCAATTCTCTAATCTTAACAGGAGTTTGAGGATTCAAATTCTGTTTACATTTTGCTGGAGAATTGGAGTTTGAAGACTGAGATAAGTGAGAGTATCTTCTATTTGAGCTTGCAGTTGTGAGCTTACTGGCTTGACTCTTCTCGTCAGTCTAGAGTGACTTTGAGCTTCATCGTTTC
>NW_025544776.1:2703403-2936184 GCF_000003525.1 Blastomyces dermatitidis ER-3 | reverse complement strand
CTCATTGTTTTCACTCAATGAAAAGTTGGTCAGACTGTTCAATTGAGATATTTCTAAGTCTGTTTCAATTGAAAAGTTGGTCAGACTGTTTCAAAAGAAGAATAAAAGACTTTTGTGTATAAAACACCTGATTTTTTTCACACTAGTTCAGTAACTAGGTTAGATTTTTGAAGAGAATCTAATAAACTAAAATTGATTTTTAAGATAAATCAATAAAATCTTTACAATCTCTTTCTTGGGATACAGTGAGGAAAAGTATGATATCAATTGATAATAAATCAGATGATATGACAGTTTTTGAGAGAAAAACTGACAAAAAATAAATCAATTTTTTGCAGAGAAATTGATTAAAACTATTCAATTTTATTCTAAATCATCCAATTCTCCTCACACAACAAGTGTGCAACTCAAATCAGTTAATAAAGAGTGTAAAAAAGAATTAAGTATTAATGAAAGCTCTTCAGCCACTGAAATAGTAATTCTTACTTAAAAGAATATGAAATTATGACAGAAAACAACTCTGTTTTTAATTCTTTGTAAGAATATTGTGTAAAACCCAGAGAAAAACACCTTACTTTTTCAAGAGAAGTAAAAAACTATTTCTAAGATCTTTTTTTTTGCATTAACTGCTGCAGAAGAATGAGATAGAAACTGCTAAGATATGCACTACTGTATACCCCCTACCAAGACTTTCCCTCTTCAGGGTCTTGATATTATAGAGAATATAAGTCTGTTTCTATATGATAATATAAATATTGCCAGCGGGATGTAGAGGAACTGGTTATTTATATCTCAAAATAGAAGACTTTGTCAATGATTATATCAATATAGAGTTAATTCTCAAATTCAATAGAAACCTAGTGTTGCTGTTCTCAATCCCTTGCAGAATCTATTGAATATTGAGGTATTAAAACTAGATTTAATATATCTCACTGTGCAGGGATCAAAGGCTCAGTCAGACCTTGGGGTATACTGATTTTATAGTTGTTGATGTGCTGTTGACTCGTTGTCCACTGGTTATGTATTGAATACTGTTGCCGAGGTATCTTTTTGTATCGTTCTGCTGGGGATGGGCCAGATTGAGAGGGGTAGTACAGGGGTGAGACTTGGTGTTGAAGTCTAGATACACTGGCGGCGGACCGTGGAGGTTGCACTTCAGAAGAGTCCGTTGATTATGTGCTTGATATTATCGCCGAGGTATCTTTTTGTATTTTTCTGCCGGGGATGGGCCAGATTGGGAAGGGCGGTACGAGGGTGAGACTTGGCGTTGGTGTTTTGGAACATCAAAGATGGACAGGGTTTTCGCGGAGGTCGCTCCTCGGATATCTCCACAACTACAGATCGGGGGTCTTCCAAAATCGAGAAGATTGGTGCATATGGCTAGGTCACTTCACCTTACAATTTGTATGGCACTCTGGCCCGGGGTTGTGGTGTGGTAGGGGAGAACGGGGGATAATCCCACACAGGAGCTTCGAACAACGTCCGGTTCACGTTTGGCTGGATAACTCCACCACCACACGGGGTATGCGGTCGGCGATGGGGTCAAAATGCTCGTATGATCGAGGGCTTTTCGATGGATCTATCGGCGGGTTCTTATTCGAAAAATCGAGCGAGTTCGTGGTGGAGCGGTTGACTGCTTGAAAAGCAGTGTCTGAGTGAGATGAATAAAGAAGTTCTGTTAATTCTTCATACTCAGACTAGATATCTATAGAAAGTGATTAAGTTCAAACTTGGAATTTTAAATACAGTTTAAAAAACTTTGAAAATTTCTAATATAATCACTGACTCTTCAGTTTACTCTTCTTTCTTTTCTACTTCTTCTTCTTCTTCTTCTTTAAATCAGAAGAAAATATATGCTCAAGCAGCTGAATCTGCTATCTCTAAATCTGCTATCTCTAAATCTGCTATCTCAAAATCTGCTTAAAATTCTGAGAAAACTGAGAAGAATACTGCTCATACTTCTAGTGATAGAAGAGTGAAGAAAAAAATGTAAAAAGAGAAAAATCTTCAAATCTTTAGAAATAGAAGACTTATTCTCAAAGTCTCTAATCAGAACATATTACAGAGAAATAAGCTAAACTCAAACCTTATTTTCAGAATTAGAAATGAAATCAATCAGCAGTTCTTTTCTCAGTTAATGACTGATATTGAAGTTTAAAAATCAGTTATAGCTTCAATTGAGTCATTCTTCTTTGAAAACTTCATCATTCTGATCACAATGTCTGAATTCAGTGCAGAATTCCTTATTTAGAATAAGAATCTCTGAAAATCAGCAGTAGAATCTTTGTTAAGTATAAAAATTTTATCTGAGAGAGATGAAAAGTAAGACAAATTCATTCTTTATAATATTTCAGTTGAAATTTTTGACTGTGAAGAAGAAATACTACTTCTTAAAAATGAATTAGAAGAATACAACTCTATTCAACTGAGAAAAGAGCCTGTATAACTAAATTTAATTGAGTTCAGATAAAGTAGAAGAAATGCCTCTGTTCTAGTATATACAAAGATAATTGAACAATCAAAGATCTCTGAAGTAAGAGTAGCAGGTTTGAAAATGAGAGTTCATGAATACAAAGACTTAAGAATGAATCTCAAAGCTCAAACACAGTGTTCAAACTGTCAAAGATATAGACACTTTGCAATCTTCTATTTCAGAGACTCAAAATGTGCATTCTGTGTCAGAGATTACAAAACTAGTGAGCATAAATGTGAAACATGCTCAAAAAGAGATGAAATATGTTAATATACTCTGCTTAAATGCTCTAATTGCAAAGAAAAACATGCATCTAGCTCAAAAGAATGTATGTTTACTTCAAGAACTCAAAAGAACTAAAGAAAAGATGAAGCTCAGAGTAAATCTAGAACTGAAGAGAATAGTCAAGCCAGTAAACTCACAACTGCAAGCTCAAAAAGAAGAAACTCTCAACTATCTAAGTCTTCAAACTTCAATGATTCAGCTAAATGTAAACAGAATTTGAATTCTCAAACTTCTGTTAAGATTAGAGAATTGAGAAATGACTCTGATGATAAACTAGATATAATGTAAGCAGTTGAGATTTCTACTTTTCAGAACAGTTATAATCTACTATCTGATGATAGTGATTAGATTTTACTCTACTCTCTTTTAGTATGAATATACAATAAAAACAACAAAAAAAGTTTAAAAACTCTTCAAAAATCACATTTATTCAAAAGAATGTGAATAGAAACTCAAATTGTATTTATTCTTATCTTCAAATTGCATTTAAATAAAAAGTTGATTTTATACTGCTTCAGAAGCCGAATTTTGATACTTAGCAAAAATATGTCATTTCTCATTCAAGCTACTACTGCTTTTTATCTCAAAAGTCTGATATAAAGTCAAGAGTAGTGATCTATGAAAGAAAGAGATCAAGATATCAATTTAATCTAAGATTTAATATCATGTCTGACTCTGATATTCTGGTGGGTGATATTATAGATAAAGAAAATAAGTTTGATACTATACAGCTTATAAATATCTATAATGAAAAGTCATTGAAGAAATATAACAATATCTGAATAATTGATAGAGGATTTCTGAATATAACTTCATCAAGAAACTCTATAATTGCAGAAGACTTCAATGCACATCATCTCTGATAAAATTCAGAATGCAAGAGAGCAGTGAGAGCTGATAATCTGATTGAATGAATCTTTGAGCATTCAATAGATTTGATTAATAAGTCTGATCAATAAACATTCTTTAGAAAAGACATGAAACAGAAGTCTATTATAGATCTAATCTTCATATCATAAAATCTAATGAAAAGAAGACTTGTAAACTGGTTTATTAATTTAAATGAGATATCAGAATCAGATCATGAGATTATTCAATTTAATATTAAACTGAGTGAAAAATAAATGAGTGAAAATCCTCTTCTCTCTAATCAGTATAACTTTGAAAAAGCTGATTGAAAAGCAGTTGAAGAAAGTATAAAACTGTTAAAATCTAAAAGATAGAATAAGCTATGTTGAAATTCTGATCATGATATCTCAAATGAAATGCTTGAGAATAGAGTGAAGCTTATTACATCTATTATTCTAACAAGTGTTAGAGATAATATTTCAAAGAGAAAATCTTCTGAGTATTTAAAATCTTAATGAAATAAGAATATCTCATCTAAAAGAAAAGAATTAGCTACTGCTAGAAGAGATTGAAAGAATGATGTAATATCTGATGAAGAGTTCAAAGCTGTCAGAAATGAATATTTTTCAGATATTAAAAGAGCTAAAACAGACTGCTGAAATAAATTTCTTGAAGAAGTATAAGAGAAGAAAGTTTTTAAAGCTTTTAACTATACTAAAATAAGAAGTGTAGCAAAACTTTCAGTCTTAGAATATAAGTTTCAGAATGAATCATATACAGTAAACTCTTTTGAGAAAAAATGTCAAGCTTTCATGAGATTTCTCTTTCAGAACTTACCAGATTCAGATTCAGATTCAGAGAAAGAGAATATATCACTTCTCAACTATATTGATGAAAATGACTGAGAATGATCTGATCTTATACAAGATGAATTAGAGTCAGCTATCTTCTCAAGTTCTGTTAAAACTGCTGCAGGTTCTGATTCAATTAATCACTTGATTATTTAAAATACATATTTCTACTTAAAGAATGAATATTTTGAGCTCTTTTTCAATCTCTTGAAAAATGAATATCATTCTGAATGCTGGAGAGAAGCCACTGAAGTGATTCTTATAAAATCTAATAGAAAAACTTCAATTTCTAAGTCATATAGAGTAATATTTCTATTGAACTATCTAGAAAAGATTTTAGAAAAGATAATAGCTACTCAACTATTTTTTATAAGCTCTATAGATGATTCTCTTTTATTCAGTGAATAAATGAGAGATAGAAAACAGTGTTCTACAATTGACACTGTTCTCTCAGTTATTCATGATATTCAAATAGCAAAGCATGAGAGTCTGGTCTCAACTGCAGTTTTTATTGATATAAAAGAAGCATTTAATCATGTTTCAAAGTTAAAGTTAATTCAGATATTGAAGATATTAAAACTGTCACTTTCTCTAATAAAATGAGTTAACTGTTTTATGTCTAAAAGAAGTATATAACTCTTCTTTGATGAAATGAAATAAGATAAGACTGAGATAAAAATAGAAGTATCACAGAGATCTTCAATCTCACTCATTTTATTTACAGTATACACTGCATATCTATTCAAAAATAGAAATATGAGAATAGTGTGATCTCTGAGTTATGTGAATGATCTTAATCTAGTCTACAGCTCAAAAACTATCAAAGAGAATTTGAAAGTAATTGAAGAAGCTGTAAAGAAAATCTTTGTTAGAGCAGATATCAATCAAATTCAATTTAATATGAATAAAACTGAGTTAATTCACTTCTTTCTGAGATTCAATGAGAAAGAACTATCTCTAACTCTTTTAAATAGAGAGATTAAACTCAGTGTAAATGTCAAATGATTAGAAGTATGATTAAACTCCAAGTTGAATTTTAAATATCACATTCAACAAAGAACTGTCAAGGCAGAAAGACTATTGAACAACATAATCAGACTATCAAATACAGAGAGAGGTCTATTCTTCCAGGCTATGAGACAGTTATATATAGCCTGTATTACATCAGTAGCTGATTATGAAGTTCAAGTTTAATGAAATAATCAAGGGAATTTCACTGAACTCTTTCAAAGTCTGCAAAACAGAGCCTTGAGAAGAATTCTGAGAGCATTCAAATCATCTTCTATTAAAGTAATGGAAATTGAAGCTTCAATTCCTTCTCCTGCTATTAGATTTGAAAAGGCCTGTATAAACTATACTCTGAGAGTTGTAAAGATGAGCTCAAATTATATAATCAGAGAAAGAGTCTCTTCTTAATTTTCATTAATTAACTCTGGAAATGAACTGAATTGGAATAGATTTCTTGATTGAAATGAAAATAATTCTTCAAAGAAAATGTCTTCTCAACTGTACAGACTATACTCTCTGATTAAAAATCAATTTTCTTCTTTAAATATTGAAAAAGTTGATCATGAGAAGTTATCTCTCTGAAGAGAAAAGCTTGAATCTCTTATAGACTTACAAATAAGTGAACTATCAAAAGAGAAAGAATATGAACAGTATTTAAAGAGAATTTCTACAATCAATATAAAAGACTCTATTCTGATTTATTCAGATGACTCAAAAAATGAGAACTTGAATAGATTAGGCACAGGCATTGCTTATACTGAAGATAATATCAATTTTATCTCAGATTTCTGAAATCTAGGCTCTGAATATGAAGTCTTTGATGCTGAACTATTTGCAATAGTGAAAGCTTTCAAACTCATTGAAATAAAATCTCATAAAAGAGAAAATTGTTTGAAAGAGATATGAATATTCTCTGATAGTCAAGCTGCTTTAAAAAGACTTGAAATAGTCAGATTTATAATAGTCAAATGAATCTTGAACTGATCTTAAACTCTATTTTAAAAATTCAAAAGAGAAGAACATCAAAGCTGATAATTCATCTGCACTGAGTTTCTGCTCATATGAATATTCATGGCAATGAATTGACTGATTCAGCTGCAAAAAAGAGTGCAGAATTAAGCAGATCTATTCAAAAAATTATGTTCTGATCTTTTATAAAGAGAAAAATAAAAGAATCTTGTTTAGACAAGTGAAATGAAAGCTGGCAGAAACAAAAGAAGAGTATACATTATTCAAGATTTGAAATAAAACCCAAGTGAAAATCTTGTTCAATTAAATGTAAAAAGAAAATATTCTCATCTATAATACAGCTAAAACTAGAACATGGCTATTTCAAATCTTATATACAAAGATTTGATGATAGATTTGACTCAATAGAATGCTCATTCTGTAATACAAATGAGAATTCTGAGTATATTGTAATACACTGTGCATTATACAATAGTCTCAGAGTCAGATTGAAAGAGAAGTATGATCTAAATCAATTAAATATGAGATTCTTATTCTCAACTGAGACAGGAATTAAATACTTAATAGACTTTCTATCAGAAACTCAAGCAGCTATAAGAAAATGGCTAAATTCAGAATTATCTGAATATGAAGAGAAGGAAATCAACCAGATATAGTCTGTTAAAACAGCTATATACTATCTTTTAATAATTTGTTTTGTTACAGTCTTTCTTTATTTTATCTTTTTCTTTCAATTTCTTTCTGTCTATCTATTTAATGTGTCTATCTTTAAGACTGTGTTCTCTTTTCCTTTGTCATGATATTGTCAAATGATTTCAAAGTATGAGATGATGTTAAAACACTGCAATTTGTAAACAGTTTTTGTATTCTGAGCTGAAATTTTCTGATTTTACATATCTGAAATTGATGAATGTATAATAGTTAACTTTACAGATATAGGAAAAACTCTGAGAACTAAAAGTTCTCAGATAGATATCATAGTCTCTGACTGTATACATCTATAATTGAAGAATAATAATAATAATAATAATTACTTTTTCAGTGACTGAAGAGCTTTTATTAATACTTAATTCTTTTTTATACTCTTTATTAACTGATTTAAGTTACACACTTGTTGTGTGAGAAGAATTGATTGATTTAGAATAAAATTGAATAGTTATTCTGATAATTATTAGAAGAAAACAAGTTCTGGTTATATTTCACAAGATATTACACTTACTGCTAACAAACTGCTCAGTATAAGCACTACAATAACACTTATTATGAGAATGAGAGATCATTGCCAGAAACATGTATAATGTGATAGATAAACAGATAGAAGATATTAAATAGAAGAAGAGATAGAAGTCTTGAATAAGATAATAATATTCAATAATGATAATAATAAAGAAGATAATTGAAGAATGAAAAAAGTCAATGAATAAGTAATATAATATAGTGAAAGTTTCTTTATAAGAGTATATAAGAAGTACTAGCTGAATCAGCAATAAACTGTATAATTATAAACACTAGCAGCACACTAATCTGCATGAGACTAGAGCTTATATCACAGTTACATAAATGTGACTGAATCTAGTGAGAGAGAATATAATTCAGAAGAACATACAATTACTGAATAATAACACAGATGCTTTCTGTGAGAGAGGTTGAATGTGGTTGATTGTTGTTGTTATCTAACTAGTAGCTAGTGAAAGCTAAATATATGTGTGTGGGTCACGTGGGTTAGGGCTTGTGTAGTAGCTCCAACACCCCCCCATGCTACGCAGGCCAGTTAACCCACGCAGCCAAAAGCGCCCAAATCATTCAAATCTGCAATAATAATTAATTACACAAAGTAGAGTCTAGTTTTCTCATAAGGACTAGCTCCATACATGCAAATACACGCGAATATGCAAGAAAAAACGCTCAAATCCGTCCTTCCTGTATCTGTATTACCCCCAGTTGTTCTAACGCCGCGGGATCTCATTCTTATTATTTTTGTGGTTTTCATCGTCATAGGCATAGGCATAGGTCATCGGCATAGGTCATCGGCATAGGTCATCATATGGGCAATCGGTGGCCCGGCATCATATAGGCACTGGGGCCTGGCATCGTAGGCACTGGGGCCTGGCATCATATAGGCACTGGGGCCTGGCATCGTAGGCACTGGGGCCTGGCATCATATAGGCACTGGGGCCTGGCATCGTAGGCACTGTGGCCTGGCATCATATAGGCACTGTGGCCTGGCATCATATAGGCACTGGGGCCTGGCATCGTTATCGGTATTTCCATCGTTTTGGCGTCGATATTGGTGGTTATGGTTATGATTATGTCCGTGACATCGTTGACACCACGGGTTATGGTTATATTCATGATATCGTTGATACCACGGGGTTATGGTTTTGATTATGGTTATGGTTTTGTGAAATCTGACCTCCGGATCCACAGTATTTTTGATATTGATATTGTTATTGGCATTGTTATTGAGCATCATTATCAGGATTTTTGGTGTTCTTGTCATTCAACTGAGCAATATGCTGTCTCAGAATGGCGGCTTCATTGCAGTCTGTCATATCTTCGTGTTCTGGAGGATTATCTTGGGCTTGATTATTCTTGTTGTCTTCGCGCGGTTATTGATGTTGGAAAGGATCCAGCTATCTGATTCTCTGGGATCTCTTTGCTGTTGATTGATCTCGTATTGACAGGCATTTGATATGAGGTATTTGAATGAAAAAAAAAGCAGCTATTTGAAAAGCTTATTGTATGATTATTGCATGGTTATAACACTTTGTAGAAGTGCAAGGGCTTCATAACCTGTGAGAGAGGTTGAATATGATTGGTTGTTGTTGTTATCTAACTAGTAGCTAGTGAAAGCTAAATATATGTGTGTGGGTCACGTGGGTTAGGGCTTGTGTAGTAGCTCCAACACTTTCAAACATGCTTACAAATGTAAAGAGGCTCTAGCAGCCACTAATTAATTTAGATATCATATATAAGAAGCCGGCGTACGCCTGTAATTATACACTGACTCAAGCAATCTTTGAATTACATGTAGAGACTCTCTGTTAACAGAGTTTTTTCAGTTGTAATTCAAGTTCTAGAACTTTATATCTCTTCTTCTTTATTTTAAATATTATCTTAAGATGTTTTATCTGCTAATCTGATATTATCTTATCTGAATAATAAATATCTGAGTGTTTATTATTCTTATCAAGAGAATCAGCTTTATTAAGTTATTAAGTAAATTAAGAGACTGATCTAATCATGTTAGAAGCTGTATTCAAATCAGCTTTGAATTGAGAGAGTGTTTTAAGATGTTTATTAATGAAGCTTTCAAATGCTTCAGAAGAATGTTCACTGACAGAGTATAAGTATAAAGAATTATTATTAACTGAAACTGATTCAGTAGAAAGAATGTAAGATTACAAATGTATATATAAGCAGAATTGTGTTAAATTCATTATCTTGATATTTATTTCTTAAATTCTTACTAATATTGTTCTCTTTCTTTTCTTACTTTTTTACAATGTAATATGTTTTCTGTAAGCCTCTTTTTTTTTTTTAAGCAAGTAGTAGTATTATTAATCAACAAGATCTTAAACATGTTAATACTGATAGAATAAGATAATTTTAGCACCTGATAAATGTATTGAATAAAGCAGTAGTTAAATAATAATTATATTAATAAGAAATTCTGAATTAACAGTGTTTTTGCATAAAACAGGTCTCATAATCTATAAAGCTTGTGTGATTGAAAGGTTGCTAGCTTGTAAGAAGTTATATAATGAAAGGATTAGTAAGTCAGATCACGTGACCTGACAGGTTCTTGAAGAATAATATTGTTATGTTGTGTGTAATCTATCTACGCGAGTTACACTAAATGAATAGGTTGAGATAGCATATGACTAGAGTAGATGTAGTAATTATCAACACTTTCCCTTGCTACGCCGTGATCTATAAGTCATCACCCTGAGTCTCTCTCATTCTCAAATCTTTCAAAAATGCAATAATAATTAATTACATTAATTGAACTCTGATTTCCTCATTAGAAAAGGTGTCTATATGATAATAACTGTAAAAATTAAGAAATATATGTAAAATTCATTGATCTGCTGTATCATTATTATCATTCAATCATTTCTTCTTCTCAATTTTCTGAATGTCAATTCTTTTGACAAAATCTTCAAATGTAGGCTTTGCTAGTGACTTGATAAGATTATCAGCTATGTTCACTGTAGAATTAACATGTTTCATTATAATTTCTTCATTTTCAATCAAATTGTGAAGAATATAATATCTGATCTCAATGTGATATAATCTTCATGTTAAGAATTCTCTCTTTGCTAGATTAATTGCTTTCTTATTATCAACTTATAGATGTGAGTATATTTTCACTTTTTCATCATTTAGTAATCTGATGTCATATAACATATTATTTAATCAGATTATCTTATAAGCTATCTCACTAGCTGTAATATACTCAGCTTCTGTGATTAATTTAGTAATAGATATCTGTCTCTGCAACTGTCATAAGATCAGTGACTTATTAATCAATATAATATAGTCAGTAGTCAATTTGTATTAAGAATCTGCCCTCACTCAGTCTGAATTACAGTATATTACAGAACTCAGATTCTCATCACTGATCTTCTTTCTGTATAATATATCATAGTTTTTTGTCTTCTTAACATAATATAGAACATGCTTCAATACTGCTCAACATGTCTTGTGTGAACATGAGTTAAAATATGAGAGATAGTTGACTGTAAATACCAGATCTGATTAGCTACTTGAGATCAAATACTGCAATGATCTCAATTCTTGACAGTATCTCATAGCTGTAAAGTTATCATTCAATTCATCATTCTTATCAGGTGAAAATTTCAGTTATATATCTGTTATCATTGAGATCTTCACAGAATTCATCTTATTTATACTGAAATCTTCAAGAATCTTCTCAATATAATAGCTCTATGTAACTGCTAGATTGTCATTTCTCTGGTATTTAATCTTCATTTCAAGATATGACTTAGTCTCTTTGACATTCTTTGTTTCAAATCTCTTTGCAATTTTCTTTAATACTTAGTCTAATTGCTGTTCTTGAGATTCTGTCATCTGATAATTATTAATATGCAATGTCAGATAGATCTTGTGAACAGAGTAATATAGAAATTCATCATTATAAGATGATATCTTGAATCTCAATATAGTCAGATACTCTGTTACAAGAAATTATCATATTCTTACAGCTTGCTTCATTTCATATAAACTCTGGCAAAGAAGTCTCATCAAGTCTCTTCTGTCATGTTTAACATCTGTGAGCAGTTGTATATAGATTATCTCACTCTGAGATAATATATCATTCAAAAACACAGACATATAGTCAATCAATTTAACCTTTCATTCTTTAGCAGTTAATATAGTAAATAGACTATGTGATATAGACTCTGATATCACTGCAGTATACAATCTCATATAATAAATATTTTACTATTGCAAGAACTCTCTAATCACTTAGTAAGTTTTAAAGTGAATGATTTCTCTCTTATTATTGAATTTTCAATTATATACTCATTTATCTGTAAGAATATTCATTTCTGAACTCTTCTTAATAACAATATATATCTTCTTCTATTCAAATAGCTTAATCTTCTTTTTCATTGTCTCATGTTATTATTATTATTATTATTATTCAATTATAGATGTATACAGTCAGAGACTATGACATCTACCTGAGAAATTTTAGTTCTCAGGGTTTTTCCTATATCTGTAAAGTTAACTATTATACATTCATCAATTTCAGATATGCAAAATCAGAAAATTTCAACCCAGAATACAAAAACTGTTTACAAATTGCAGTGTTTTAACATCTTCTGATACTTTGAAACCATTTGACAATATTATGACAAAGAAAAAGAGAAATAGAACACAGTCTTAAAGATAGACACATTAAATAGATAGATAGAAAGAAATTGAAAGAAAAAGATAAAGTAAAGAGAGACTGTAACAAAACAAATTATTAAAAGATAGTATATAGCTGTTTTAACAGACTATATCTGATTAATTTCCTCCTCTTCATATTCAGATAATTCTGAATTTAGTCATTTTCTTGTAGCTGCTTGAGTTTCTGATAGAAAGTCTATTAAGTATTTAATTTCTGTCTCAGTTGAGAATAAGAATCTTATATTTAATTAATTTAGATCATACTTCTCTTTCAATCTGACTCTGAGACTATTGTATAACACACAGTGTATTACAATATGCTCAGGATTCTCATTTGCATTGCAGAATGAGCATTCTATTGAGTCAAATCTATCATCAAATCTTTGTATATAAGATTTGAAATAGTCATGTTCTAGTTTCAGCTGTATCATAGATGAGAATATTTTCTTTTTACATTTAATTGAACAAGATTTTCACTTGGGTTTTGTTTCAAATCTTGAATAATGTACACTCTTCTTTTGTTTCTGCCAGCTTTCATTTCACTTGTCTAAACAAGATTCTTTTATTTTTCTCTTTATAAAAGATCAGAATATAACTTTTTGAATAGATCTGCTTAATTCTGCACTCTTTTTTGCAGCTGAATCAGTCAATTCATTACCATGAATATTCATATAAGCAGGAACTCAGTGTAAATGAATTATCAGCTTTAATGTTCTTCTCTTTTGAATTTTCAAAACAGAGTTTAAGATCAGTTCAAGATTCATTTAATCATTATAAATCTGACTATTTCTAAGTCTTTTTAAAGCAGCTTGACTATCAGAGAATATTCATACCTCTTTCAAACTGTTTTCTCTTTTATGAGATTTTATTTCTATGAGTTTGAAAGCTTTCACTATTGCAAATAGTTCAGCATCAAAGACTTCAGATTCACAGCCTAGATTCCAGAAATCTGAGATAAAATTGATATTATCTTCAGTATAAGCAATGCCTGCGTCTAATCTATTCAGGTTCTCATTTTTTGAGCCATCTGAATAAATCAGAATAGAGTCTTTTATATTGATTGTAGAAATTCTCTTCAAATGCTGTTCATATTCTTTCTCTTTTGATAGTTCACTCATTGTCTCATGTTAATAGTCTCAGTCTGAGCTTCTCTTGACTTTCATCAGTGTAGTTAATTAATCTATCAGAATACTTAGAACAGAATTATTCTCATTAACAGAGTCTTCAGACTAGACTGACCGTGTGACCGTGTCTGAGACCAGGACCAGAATTTTTGATAGTCTCATTGCCAGTTCGACAGATTCCATTACACGGTTCTAACATTAGATAGTAGTCTCATACTGTCTCAGTGAGACTTACTGTCTACTCTTGTCACATTTTCCAAATAAGATCATGATTTTCACTTCTCAATTTAAATTATTTTTATTGCTTTAAATGACTTTAAATCTTATTTAAGCATTATCAAAAAGCATTACTTTTTAAAAAATTAAAAATAGTCTAAAAAAAACCTTAAAATGTCTAAAAATAGTAACTTTATGCCAAGAATGAAACTAAATGAGATCAAATGAGATCACTTTCTCATTTTTTTCAAGTCATGGTTTCATTTTGAGATCTGATATATAGTCACTTTGCATGTTTATTTAATGATTAGTCTCAGTGGGATTCACGCCAAGAAATGTATAAGACCAGATCAAATGGGATCAAATGTGAAATTCATGGTCTCAGTCATCAGTCTACTTCAGACTCTTCATTCATAACAAGCTGTGTCTTATTATCTAGAAGATAGATTGAATTAATTACACTCTCTAAGTTTTCATTGATAATTATCTTCAAAACATCTGATTTATTCTTTACAAGTCTTTTCAGAGAGCAGTGTTATCATCTCTCTCTGATATTCAGAATATTCAATTCATTAGACAATTCATTGAATTCTCTCACTGTATTTACAGATGTATTTGCACTCATGTCAAGAGCTTCATTAAATATGACATCTCACACAATCTCAAGACAATATGCAACAGAATTTCACACATAATATTAATATAATTTTTAATATTCAATCAGCTGTTATTTCTTACTGTCAGTTCTATTCATAATGTGATTCAAAGGTTGCTTAAGCCAGCGTACGATTACAGGCGTACGCCGGCTTCTTATATATTGTAATATCATACACTAATTTAATTAGCGGCTGCTATGGCCCCTTTACACTCATACGCGTACACTAGTAGTTCAGAAGCGCCGTGTTATTATCTGACAGTCATACATTCTTCCAAACCACATTCTCCCTCACCAGATTCAGTCACGCTCACATGACCATGTTGTACACTCTAGCTTCATGCGGATTAGCTCATCACTAGCATTTCATGATCATGTGATCTATCTCTGATTTAGCTAGCATTTTGCATATACTCTCACAAAGAAACTTTCACTATATTATATTACTCATTCACTAACTTTTCTCATTCTTTAACTATCTTCTTCATTTCATTATTATCAAACATCACAATCATTTAAGATTTCTATCTCTTCTTCTGTTCAACTCTTTCTATCTATTCATCTATCACATCATACACATTTCTGGAAATGGCCTCTCATTCTCACAACAAGCATCATCATAGTGCTCATACCAGGCAGTTTGTTAGCAGTAAGTGTAACATGTTGTGAAACATGATCAGGACTTGTTTATCTTCTAACAATTGTCAGAACATACTACTATAAATGGCATATCTTCTTCATCTTCTCATACACTCTCTTCATCTTCTCATACACTCTCAACTATTTCTCTTCTCAGCGGGTTTCTGATCATGTTTTCTGACATGATTTTATGTGAACACAGATGCTGATATGTTGTTTTTATTCATATAGAATCTTCATATATTGACAGATCTGTGTCTGCTGATAGTAGTAAACTCAATGTTAAATCATTGATTGAGAACTTGAAGAATGTGATAATGAAGAAATTATTCATGTTATATGTGGCTGAGTCTTCTGTATCTCTTCCTGCCTTCTCTGTTTCTTTCTCTGCCACTCTTTCTCAATCTTCTACATCTGCTCCTGTGTCTGGTTCTCCCGCTCTCACTACTTCTGTTCCCATGACCTCTACTTCTGTCACTTCTGGTTTTACTATCTCTGCTTTCATAACCAGCTCTCCCTGTTTCAAGAAGATGTTGTATAGACTTAATGAATTATATCTCTCAGTGTGTACACTTCTGCTCTTCTTACTGACTCTCAGAATAATTTATTGTATAAAGATAGTATATAACATAACTATCTAAAGCTCAATTACAGATATCAATTATTACATTCATTTTAAATATTCATAGTGAGACAATTATTCATTTATATCAGAGAATCATCTTCTCTCTTAACAGTATTAAAATTATAAGTCTTTTTCTTTTTCATCTTTTCTTTCTGACACTGATTTTTCTATTTTTAGAGAAAATCATTATAAGTTTTACTGTGTACAAAGTCATGATATTCACAGATATCAAGAAGCTTTTCACAACTGTAAAGTTTAACATCATAGAAATATCTACTCTGATAAATTCCTTCAGAATGATAGATTCATATCAGTCTATTCTCTGATATCTGTTATCTGACTTCATAATGCAGGCAAAGAATATCTATGTTTTCAGAAACAGAAACATAGATATCATACTCTTTTACACCTGTGAGTATGAGACTTGTACACCTTGTCTGAGATGTCATTGTGAGAATGAGTCATTCACACACTGTGTTCTGCTTTCTGCATTTCTCTGTGTCTCTCTCTCTCTTTCTGAGAAATCTCATGCATGTTGTAATTACATGTACAATTCTAAGACCAGCAGATGTTCATTCAGTAATTATTACCTCTGCTTTTGCAATTTTCATACACTAACAATGATTCTTAGTTGCTCTGACATCAGAGGTCATTCTGATCAAAGATAATAATATCACTGAGACTACTCTCTCTCATTCTCAAGCTTCTTCTGTCACTTTCTCTCTCTTCTCTGTGAGAAAGGTTGTGCGCACACCAGATTATAAGTATTCAGCCTCAGATGACTCTCATTGTTTGTCCAGTTCTATATCTCTCTCTTTCATTTCTTCTGTCTCTACTCTCTCTGCTCTGACTTCTGATTCTGCAGGTTCTGCACTCTTCTTCAATTTCTCTACACATACATGTATGCATTTCTATATTGGCATTCCAGTCAATCTTGCAATAAATGACATTAATGTCATACACAGAGTGATAGAGAAATCAGAGACATGTACAGCATTGTTGTAAGAGCAGCTTGCAGCTCTCAAATCTCTTACAGATCTCAAGTTTTGAGATTTCCTTTGTTTTTTGATGTTTTTTCAGGTGGTGTGACAGTGGAAATAGATTAAACATATGATGTATGAAAATGAATGAGGTGTGTATAATAACATTTGTCTTTTTACAGCTGACTCTTATAGTTGATGATCAATTCATTATCTCTTTTCTTTTCTTACACTTTTTCTTTATCTGCTAGTCACTACTCTTACACAATCTCTATATAATACAGCATTCAGTGACTAGGTTCAGCAGCTTCTATCTTTTATGATTCTGTCTCACACATTATACTGTCTCTCTTCACTCACTCAGATCACTACAGTAAACAGCTCATCAAAACTAATCTTATCTGACCTCTGAGCATTCTCAGAGATTGAGATAACTTAGTCTTATATATTCATAAATGTTTCTGATAGTTTGTCCTCTGTAGTCTCTGTGATTGAACTGATGTAAACAGTTGAATTCAACTCTGAATTCCTTTTTCTTCTACAATCTGACTCATGTACAAGTCTGCTGCTCTAAGACTGCTCTCTGCTGTATTGCATCTGCTGTCTGCAGCATATTATCATATGACTGACTACAGTCTCATCACTTATTGAAGTGTGATGTTCATCTGATTTCTTCATTTCTTCTCATTCTTTTCTTATAATCATGAAAAGATCAGAATAAGTGAGATTATCTGATTTATAAGTATCTATGATTTCTCTTACTTTACAAGACTTTTCAATTGTAAGTCTCTTCTTTTTCAACACTGATGATAGTGCTGTGAATAACTATAATCTGCTCAGATCTTGCATCTTTACTTTCATAAGTCATGAATCATTGATTAAGTTGTATAAGATCTGTCTCTCTGATTCTTTCAATGCATACATTCTCAGAGAATGTGATTTGAGTATTTTATATAGCTCAAATCACCTAGGTTGAAACTTCTCAGAACTCTCATTGCATATAAGAACTCACATTCTCATCTTGAGACTCAATTTCTTAATAAGTGAGTCTCATATTCTTTTCAATTGAATTGCTCAGTTCAGAAGTAACTTATTAGCTTTTGCATGTGTGTGACTGATCTCTTTCAATCTTGGTTTCACATCTGTAACTGTTGCATCTGCAACTGCTACTGCTGTGTCTGTAACTGCTGTTCCTGCTGCATCTGCAACTACTGTTTCTGCTGTGTTTATAACTGCTCCCTCTCTCACCTTTTCTGAAGCATTCTCCGGGATGCGTTGATACAATTCATACAACAGGTAGAATGATGAACACTTGAAGACTGCATGCTGTCAAATCCATGTGATCAATAGCACCTGCCCAAGATATTCATCTTATAGTCTCATAGACTTACTCACTAGATATTTCATCAGCATGTTACTCAAGATTTCATTTAAGTGTTTCATCTTCTCATTCATCTGTGAATGATATGACATTGTTCTACAATGTCTTGTCTGTAACTGACTTATGAAATGCCTCATCACTTCTTCTACAAGGTTCACACTGTTATCAGTTAAAATCTCACACAGCATTTCATAGTTAATATAGATCTCATTATATAGAAACTTTGTCATCATCTTCTCTGTTATCTCTGAAACTGCTTTTACAACTGATCAGTCAGTAGCATAATCAATAGCAGTGATTATTCATCAATTTTCATTTGATGTTCATAATAATATGTCTATGAGGTTCACTTCTCATCATTTGAACAGTTGTATCATATACTTCATCTGATATTGTGCTTTCTTATATTCTAATTCTTTCTTAGATTCTTTCATGACCTGGCAATTCAGACACTTATGAGTATACATCTGAATGTTCTCAGTCATGCTTAGCCAGTATGCTCTTGATTCAAGTACACTCATGAGTTCAGAGCTTTCTAAGTGACTGAATTTCTTGTGCATGTGAGTCACTAAGTCACATCTAAATGAAGATTCTAGATAGAGAGCTTCTATGTATTCTAGATCACAGTAAAGCACAATGTCATTTTCATTTCTCAATTTTCTCAGCTTAAAGTTCAGAAGCATCTCTTCTACTACACTTGTAAGACACTTATTATCTGACATCTTGTCATTCTTCAAGTGAGAGAACATGATGTTCACTCATTCTGATTTCTTGCATTTTCTCAGTGCATTTAACACAAACATTTCTTATGCCTGATTCACAGGACTCTCACTCATGAAATCAGGTCTGTGACTGATTGCATCAGATATCACAGCATCTGATTCCTTTCAGTATTTGATATGAAGATTATATACTTGAAACTTCAAGATTCAATGAGCTAAGTATTTGAAAGGTTTTATTATTGATTATAGATAGACAAGGCTTTCATGATTCATGATCACTGTTGTCATATATCTGTTGTTGATATATCTATTTCACAACATCAGTGTGTGCTTGATCACTAGCAATTTCTTTTCATGCACTGAGTAATTGAGCTCAGCACTTAATAGTTTCCTATCATTATATATCACTGAGTACAGCTTGTCATTCTTACTCATCTGTAGAAGAGTGTCTCTGATAGCTCATTTAAATGTGTCTGTCTCAATGTAGAAAGGTTTATCACAATCTGATTGAATAAGCACTGAGAATGTTATTATATGTTTTCTCAGTGTAAGAAAAGCTTCTTCACATGCAGTATTTCAGATGATTGAATAAAACTTCTTCTTTTACAGATTTGCATCTGTTTCTCTTAAGAGATCTGAGAGTGATGCAGATATTCATGTGAAATTCTTGATAAATCTGCAGTAGTATGAGATCAACTCAAGAAACTGTTATACATGATGTACATTTCTCAGCTGCGGCTAATTTGCTATGACATTCAATTTCTTCAGAATGAGATGTATACAGTTATCACTCACTACATGTTCTACAAACTTCAACTCTTTCATTTCAAACACACACTTGATTGATTTGATGTAGAGCTTATACTCTGTCAGAGTTATAAGCACTTCATCAAGATGCTTCAGATATTCATTATATGAGTTTGAAAAGACTAGAATATTATCAAGGTATATGAGGCATGAGGTTCTATTCTGTTTATGAAGAATTGTATTCATCATTGTTTGAAAGATGACAGGCATATTTATCAGACTGAATGACATTGTCAGGAATTTGAACTTTTCTCATTGCATATTAAACACAGTTCATGAGACTGACAGTTCATCTACACAGATCTGTCAGTATTCTGAGAGAAGATTGATCTTTGATAGATATCAGATGTTTTCAACTGTATTCAACTGTTATTGAATCTGTGACAGTGAATATTCATTCTTGATTGTAAGCTTATTGAGTGCTTAATAATCAATACATATCTGTCACTTCTCACTCATCTTTTTCATGAATAGAACTGGAAAGCCTCACACACTTGATAAGAGTTGTATGAGATCATGTTCTAGAAGATCTGTGATCTGACACTTCTATTCTTCAAGATATGTTTGTGACAGAGAATACACATTCTGATTGACTGGTTTTGCATCCCTCATGTCAATCTTATGTACAAATCCTCATTTCAGCAGTAATTCTGATGAAAAATCTGTTCAGAAGATCTTTCTATACTTCTTCAGAAGCTTCTTCATATGCTTATCCTTCTGCATATTCTTTATCTTGGTTTTCTCTGCTTTCAGATTCTGTATGATATACAGAATACTTTCAGATGAGGTCTTGTAAATCATTCTCTTTGTTTGTTGATATATAAGCAGATTTAATCCTTCTATATCAAAGGTGTGAAATGTCCTTCTCATATCAGTTGATAGAATCATATGAATCATTTTCTTCCTATCAGTCAACTGCATATGACATGTACATCATTGAATCTGCAGATTGAACCTTTGAAATCAATCAAGTTCAAGAATAAGATTGTATTTCATGTTCTGCAGCTCTCACACTCAAATATAGCAAGATCATTCTCTGAAGTGCAAGGGAACTCTTACTTTTACAGGTGATATTAAATATCAGTTATCAGATAATCTTATGCATCAGAGATTCTTCACTCAGCAGATCTCTTTCAATCTTTGAATTATATAATCATTAATATATTGCATCAAAGCTTCTGTATTCACTAACACTTTTGCAGCCATCTCTTGATTCTTACTCAAGTGTCTCTTATACATTAACATTTCAGGCCTCAAGACATTGAGATGAGTGTCTACTTCATCATTCTCATTCACATCTTATTCAGAAGCCTGCTTCTTCTTTGTATTTACAGAATTCAGAGAATCATCTAACATGAGCATCTCTTTCACTTTGAAGACTTTTCATAGAATATCAGCAAGTGTCTCTGAGCTCACTGATTCTGCTAGTTTTTTGACTCTCTTGCTTCTCTTGACTGTGCATGCTGAGTGAAATCTTTTATATCATAATTTTAGCATTCACAGTTGAAGCAAGCTCAATACTTGTGATATCAAGGTTTTCACTCAGAGAATTCCTTTTTCAGAGAATTCAGTGCTTTAGTGATAGCATTCAGATCTAGATTCATTATATTCAGATGTGTGACTTGTGTTATAGAAGTCTAATTATCTGTTCTTCACTGAGATATACTTGATTGCAGTATTTTCTGTTGTAATTGACTCACTTATTCTCATATAATGAAAATGTTGTATGCTTCTTTCATCATGTCTGATTACAAGGTTAAGCATTTTCATTTCACTCTTAACTCAGATGTAAGATTATGAATAAAGATCTGTAAACAGAAAGATGTTGAAAGCTCTTCATTCAATGTGAGATAGTGTAAGCTGAAGTGTGTAAAGTATGATGTAAGATCACTTACTTATCTACACTCAGTGAAGTATTTATAATACTTATCTCATGTATTCACTTTCTCAAAGTTATGCAAGATTCATTTGAAAAACTCATTCCATGTTCATGAGAATGAATATCACTTCAAGTCTGTGAGATTCATCTTTTTATCAGTCATCTATAATGACTTCACTTTTTTATATAGAAACACAGCAGATCTTAAGACTTGTTGAAATTCTGTTAACTGTCTGTCTGTGAGTTCACATTTAATCTGATAATATAATCACATCTGACTTAGTGTAAGAATAAGTGCTCGCAGGCGATTATTCGGGTGTTTGCAGCTTGGCGTGATATGTACTGTTAACTACTAGAAGTATTTGCAGTAGGAAGATAAAATGTAGGGGTCAAATGTATAATAGCATTCAAGCTGAGTTGTAAATAGTATTCATGAACTCCAGTCTATATAGTTGTGTGTAGCCAAGGGCTGCTAGCTCTATTAATTACATGAGAGATAGAAATAGAGGTAAAGAATCTGCAAGAAGCGGGATTTCTTACATATCTCTTCCTCTCTAAGGCTTCATCTGTGAAGCCTTTCACTGAGTGACTTTATAAAATCAGCTCAGCACTGCAGTGATACTCACTAAAAATTCTTCACATCTATAAAAAATCTCAGTGAGGAAAAATCTCTTATTACTGTGAAGAGAAAAGAGTCTATCACTCAGTTTCTTATTTCATAAGATTCTTTATAGTCTACAGATTCTTCTCTGACTATTACACAGATTCATCTCACATCTTTCATATAGAAGAATTTCAGTTAACTCTCAATCATTTTCATAAGATTCTTGTGTGATCATCACACAGATTCATCTCACAGATGAATCACTCTCTGTGAGATCATTCTCATTAAAGAGAAATATTTGCAAGTTGATCTTTCACTTATTCTTATAAATCATTGTTCTTTAACACTGTAGAATTGTGAGGAATTTTTCATTCTTTCACTAACTCTGTAGAATTATAGAATCAAGATGTTCACAGTCTGTAATCACTCTTTATAGTCATATAGAAAGATTCAGATCTGTGATTCACAATTACTCTTATTTACTAGAGTGATCTAGCTGTTTCATAGAATTACTCACAGTGTAAGCAAACCTCTCTAGAGTAGTATAAATATCTCAGATCTGTTTATAAAATCTCATCTTCTTTTCTCTTTTCTATAACAGCTCTCATTCTTATAAACTGTGAGTATTCTCATTCATCTGCAAAGTATTTTCAC
Source organism: Blastomyces dermatitidis ER-3 (assembly GCF_000003525.1). Lineage (NCBI taxonomy): Eukaryota > Fungi > Ascomycota > Eurotiomycetes > Onygenales > Ajellomycetaceae > Blastomyces > Blastomyces dermatitidis. The sequence continues at coordinate 2,913,541 of NW_025544776.1, read as the reverse complement.
TCAGATGACAGAGAGAGAGTATTCCTGACAATATTTATATATTAATTCAAGAACTTCTCAAGAATAAAAATTTTTTTAATTTTAATATCTTTATAAATAATGTCTGATCACTACTGAGCTTCTTGTGAGTGTCTTTGTAACTTCTCTGATCACTTTTTATCAGCTGATGAAGCAGGAATATTATCACTCATAACTGTGCCTTTATCTCTCTCAGCTCTGTCACTGCATCTGATCTTCAGACCAGTGACTCATCTCATTCCTTTCTCAGATCAGTCCCTGGCTTTAAGCAGTGCAGTTTCTTTCTTTGCTATAAGTCTTCTCATAAGTAATTTCTTACAGATTCTAGCTAACAGTTCTTATAAAGCTCTCAGTGTTGTCAGTGTCTTCTGCAGCTCTACAGGCCTACAATCATTCTTCCCCTGCTCACACAATCTCTGACCAGATATATATGAATATGTCTAGGTTCTCTATCAATGATTCTCACACCGCAGTGCATTTCTGCAATTTCATTGTCAATAAAAGATGAGTCTCTGAGTACCTGCAAAATTCAGGTAATTAAGGCAATATGAATATCATGAATTCATAACAGAAGTTGATCTGAACAGATGAGTCTTCTCTCTGTGTCTTAATTATTTTCAGGCTGAATACTTCAGCATAACTGAGAGAGTAGACACAGCTTTGTAAGAAGTATCTGATCACACACATAGATGACCAGCTTTCAAGATTCTGCTGCAACTGTATGCACTCTTATATCTGACTTTTCTGAAGTCTGTGCATTTCTGATGATCTTTATATTAAATGCAACAATTGTCTGTATCACAGATATGATACTCTCTACTTCTTTGAAGAGAGAAATTGATAGTTGTAAGAAGATTAAGTGTTACAGATATTAAGAATATAAGTATGAATTTTCTTTATTTTTTCTTTATTAATCTCTAAATTGTGTTCACAGCCCTGTTTATTTTCTATTTTTTAGTTTTAATAAGAATATAATTTCTTCTTCTCTTATATACATCACAGACTGTTCATCTCAGTAGAAACTCATTATCTTATAGACTAGAATTTGTAAATAACAGTATTAATATCTTTATTATAATCAGATTCTTAGTGAAGACTATATCATTCTAACTTATCAGAATTCATAGTATAAAAGTCATGTCTCAGCTTCTGCAGATATCTTATCTGTCTGAATAATTCTTAAGTAAACTCATTCATCTTGTCAGAATACTCTTATCACTGAACCTTGAATCAGAGCTTACAATCTCACTTCTCTGAGTCAACAATCTCTTTGATCTGATATTCTCTTTTACTCTCTAGTGCTTCACAGATGAAGTGATGAGTCACAGAATTCTCTTCTGAGAATTCCTTATATTCATAAAGTAAAGAGACATGAAAAACATTATATATCTGCAACTCAGATAGCAGTTTCAATCTGTAGAACTGTAAGCTAACTTTCTTTATAATCTTATAAGACTCTGTCTATAAGAGATTCAGCTTCTTACTAGATCTCTGCATAGTAATATTTTCTAAACTCAGTCAGACTCTATTATCTTTCTTGAAACTCTTTATAATATACTTGAAGTCATAGTATCTCTTCTGATACTCTTAGATCTTTCTTAAGAATTTATGAGCTTTCTTCTGAATCTTCTGAATTCTCTCAGCCTGTTCACAGGCATTATCACACTCTATAGTGTACTCTCACAGGTTCATCAAGATCATCTGCAGATAAGTCTCAGTGAGTATCTCAAAGAGAGTTTTATCTATACTAACATGTTTTAAGTTGTTGTATATGAACTCTATAAGTGATAATCAATACACTCAGTCATTCTGATTGTAATTGACAAAGTATCACAGATACTGTTTTAATATACTCATTAGATATTCTGTCTGATTATCTGTCTATTGATGAAAAGCTGTGCTTAGATCTCATAAGATCTTCAGTATAGTTATCAGATTAGATCAGAACTCTTCTATGAAGATTGATTCTTTATCTGAGATAATATTCACAGATAATTCATGCAATCAGATCATATCATGAACAAAGATATAAGTCAAATTCTTTGACTTCAAGTTCTTGTGAGTAAGTATAAAGTATATCATCTTGATAAAGTGATTCACTATCACCAGTACACTGTCAAAGCAGGCATCATATATGTTCTTACTTTCAGAGAGGCTCATAAGAGCATTCATTTCTAGCTGTTCTCAAGGTTCTCATAGAATGAGTAGAGAAGTAAGTTCTTTATATAATCTGAACTGCACTACTCATAAACTCTGATAAATAGCATAAGAATTCACTATCTTCTTCACAAGTTCTTGTATCTTCAGTCAGAAGTATTTTCTTATAAGCAACTCATAAGTTCTAGTATCTGTAAAATGACTCACTAGAGAAGAGTCATGATATCTTTTGATAAGTTCTATGTGTAGAAACTTATTCACAGATATATAAATTCAGCTCTCTCTTTGCAAGAGATTATTTAAGTCTCTTCAATTCTTTATTTCTGCAGGATTGATCTCTGCTGTGAGCAGTTTCTAAATATACTGAGTATATTCATTCTTCAGTTGTAGTTCAGACAATCTGAATAGAAGATCTTGCAAAGACTTATACTCTGTTTTCTCTTATATCAGGTCTTCTGCAGTGCTTCTTGAAGCCTGCAAATTCTTCAGATTATAGATACTCTCTTCAAGAATTCTTATGAAGATTCTCAGAGTATTAACTCTCAGTGTTGTAGAGAGTAGTTGTACAGACTTCTTCTCTCTCTTCTCTCTCTTCTCTCATAAGGGATTAAGAGACTCTTCAGTCAATCTCTTCATAATACTCAGTCTGAGCATTCTGTGAAGCTTTTCTATCTTCTCTAGTCTCTCTATATCTGTCATTCTGATCTTCTTAATATAGTCTGATCTGTGAAAGAGTCTGTCTGCTGAGTTCTTAGTTCTCTTAATATATTCTATCTTGAATCAGAACTCACTCAGTCTCTGAGCTCAGTGAATCTGCTGCTGTAAGAGTTTCTTGATTGAAGTAAACTGTTATAAGCTGTTATAATCAGTTCTAACAGTAATCACTGTTATAAGACTCTCAAAGTAGTGACACTAGTGATAGAAGAATTTCACTATTATAAGAAGCTTCTGATTATAAATGTTATAGTTGATCTCTGCAGATTGTATCTTCTGTGAGAAAAAGATCACTGAAACTCAGTTCTCATTTAACTGTAGTTATAAGACTATTTCTGAAATTGTAAAGAAGAAGATATCTGTCTTCAATCTGATTAAAAGTAAGAGATTAAAGTGAAACAGTATCACTGTATTTATGAATATCTATTTCAATCTTGTAAAGACCTCATAAGCTTCTGAGATAAGAAAGTTCTTACAGTTCTCTCTTCTTAACAATCTTTTCATTCTCTATTCACAGAATAACTTCTTCTTATTTTCACTCTTCAGCATGTCTGTAAGAATCAAGAAGATTCTCATGAATACAAAGATAAACTGTCTATAGAAATTCACAAAGCTCAGAAAGATCTGAATCTTATGAATACTAGTTAACTCTGACTATAATAGAATAGTTTTAATCTGTGAAGATTTCATCTGAATATCATCTGTGATAATTACATATTCTAGAAAATTAATTCAATAAGTACTGAAGTTGCACTTTATAAGCTTAATATACAGTTCTGTCTCATCTAAGATCTTCAACACACTTCATACATACTCAGTGTGTTCTTTCTTCTTTATGAAGTACATTATCACATCATTCAGATATATTATTATGAAGACATTCAGATATATGTGAAGTGTTTTATTAATGAAAGACTGAAATATTATGAAGACATTAATCAGATTAAAAGACATTACTAGATATTCAAACAATCTCAGTGCAGTTTTAAAGACAGTCTTTCATTCATCTTCAGACTGTATTTACAGCTGTGTATATACATTGATCACATTCAGTTGTGTGAATATGACAGCTTCTGTGAGACAGTTGATCACATTCTCAATCAGAGATAGAGAATAGCAGCTCTTTATTATCTTAAAGTTCAGGTTATGATAGTTTACACACAATCTGAGATCTTCATTCTTCTTCTTCATAAACATCACAAAGACTTCTGTGAAGGCCTGTGAAGATCAGATAAAGTCATTCTTCAGATTCTTCTTCACATAGATCTGCAAGATCTCTGTCTTATAATGAGAGAGCTTATAGATTGATTGTCAGAAGAGTTTCTACTCTTCTATCAAATCTATTATCAGATTCTTCTTATGATGAGAAGAAAGCTCAGCTGTCTTAGCTAAGCTGAACATCTCTGTGAGATCTCAGTATTTCTCTGATATCTGAAGCTCAGTTTTCATAACTGTGAGATTCTCAGATACTTGTAAAGTTATTATATAAATGAGCTTGTCTTCTCTAATCAACTCTACAGCATCAACTGATTCTATCTCTGTAAGTGAGTCTGTCAATACTGATTGAAAGTATAAACCTGACTTGTGAACAGCTATGTGTGAATTGTGTCTTTGAAGTCATGCAAGTTCTAAGTACATATTATCTGTGATATCTGTGATAATCACAGTTTCTGCAAATCTTCTCCAGGTTTCAGAGAGATCTTGCAATTCAAAGATGACTTTTGTAAGTCTCTCAGCTCTCAGATCTGAGTTCTTATATTCTGCTTATTATAAGAGCAGGTTCTCAGTTTTCATCTTTCAGCTCATTTACTTCATGAGCTTTAGAGACATCACAGTGACCTGACATTCTGAGTTCATCAATGCTTTTCATGCTTGCAGAGCAGCAGTATTATGATATAATCTCTCTCTGTAAGCAAGTATTTTCATTGAGAGAGTAACAGATTCAGATATCAGCTTCAAGACTCTTAAGAAGACTGTTACTGACTCTGTCTACAACTTCTCAAATTTCTATTTTAATTTATTCAGACAGTTTGTATGAAGATGTTCTGATTTTGAATAGATGAAGCAGAGTCTCTTTTTCTTAATCTCTCTGTTATACACTCTATTTATAGAAGCTTATAAAGCTCTCTCTCTCTACTCAGCAGTCAGATATAAATCTCTCTGTGTCTTATTATCTTTTTCTGATAAATCTGTTCTCTGTTATTCTGACTCTCACAGAGCTGATTAATAATTCACTCTTTACAGATCTGTGACTCTCACAGTGATCTGTAAGTGATGAATAAGAGTTATCAGTTTCTTCAGAATTAAGAACTTAGAGTCTCACTCAATGAGCTTATTCTGCATATCTTTATTCAGTCTCTTTATAAATATCATTATTCAGATCTTGTTTCAGAGCCCTGTTTTCACAGATCTTAATTCATATCATAATTTTATAAAGTGCTGTGAGTAGTCTTCATCAGATTTCTTATCTCTTTTTCTAATATTAATGATTATAGCTCAGATGTTCTCTGTCTGACTTATAAAGTCTCTCAACTTATTCTCTAGATAGATCTTGAGAACAGATCAGTGAGATCTCTCATGATTATTCTCTAGATAATTCAGTCAGTTCTTGACTTCAGTGTAATAGAGATCTGTTATCATGTAGATGATGACTTCTTCATCTTTCATATCACACAGTCAGGCTTGTAAGTCAATTTCAAATACAAACTTGTAAAAGCTTTTATAGATTATAGTTCAATAAGTAATCTTAAGTGATTATAACTTAAGAAAGTTTCTTTTTGATTTACAGATGTCTCTGAAGATCATGTCTAGAGACTCAGTTTGAGAGTGTTTACAATTAGCAAGTATTTCTTGTAGAAAAATAGCTTGATTCTGTGAGAGATGCTCAAGAATGTTCTTCACTGAGATTGATTCATTCATGAATTCAGAGAGTTTCTCTGTCTGAGATGTAGAGAATAATATCTTATAAGTAATTAATAAGTTCTCTGAGACTTCTTTCACAGAGATTATTCATGATTCAGATAACTGCTTCTGAGTATCTGTAGTAGAGTTCACAGAGATGAAAGTATATAAGTTTCTAGTTCTTTCAGTCATAATAAGTGATTGCTGACTGACTGAGCTTGAAATGTAAGAATAAGTACTTACAGATAATTATTCAGATGTTTGCAGCTTGACATGATATGTACTGTTAACTACTAGAAGTATTTATAATAGAAAGATAAAATATAGAGATTAAATGTATAATAGCATTCAAGCTGAGTTGTGAATAGTATTCGTGAACTCCAGTCTATATAGTTGTGTGTAGCTAAGAGCCGCTAGCCCTATTGATTACGCGAGAGATAGAAATAGAGGTAAAGAATCCGCGAGGAGTGAGATTTCTTACACTTAGTTAGCTGATTACAGCATTATTTTTTTCAGTCATCATTGAAGCTTGATGACTTCAGCAGATCTTCTGACTTAATGTATTTCATGCTCAGATTCTCATTCTGCATAGTGATCTCTGATGATGTGTACACTTCTGAAGAGATTGTGAATAATTGTAATAAGATCTTTATATTCAGTATAGTCATCTATCTGTGTAAATATTTAATCTTCTGCTGCAGGCCTAAGATCTAGTTTTCTCTATTCTTATTAATGATGATGATTGCATCAGTGAAGCTCTTCATAGTGAATACTTGATCTGCAGTGAATGTTAATTATTGTTTAACTTTCATCTCAGTCTGCCACTGCATACACAAGATCTTAATCTCATTTAGAATTCTCATACACATACAGAGCTTCAATTCTGGTTCAGCAGTTTCAGTCACTTTTCTTACTGCTTTGAGTAAACTCTCTAAGAGATTCTGCATATCTTTCAGTTCAGGTAGCAGAGAAGAGTGTTGTTCATATTGACTAGAAGAGGTATTCATTTCAGTGATTTCTGATTGATTGTATGATGTCTATCATTATATTACTTGTATCATTATATCGCTATATTGTTATATGATTTCTGTTATCATTATATGACTCTGATGATAGTCACTCCTTTCTTTTTATCCTTCTTTTGAGTAGGGAGCGGACTTCTTTGAATCTGATTCACTGCTCTCATTTCCTTTCTCACACCTCATTCATTCGCGTCTCATATGTGGTATTCATCTGAGTGTGAAGTTTTCCCTTAACAAGTGAAGCAGCATCAATCAGATGCTCTTTCACTCATTACTCTTTATACACTATCTTTTGAGACATTTCTAGAACCACACTGACATAATAACTATAAATCACTTCATAGATGAAATTATCACACTCTGAAGAAGTCTGTGCTTCTCACTGATTTTTAGACATGCTATCAGATGTGATTCAAAGGTTGCTTAAGCCAGCATACAATTACAGATGTACACTGACTTCTTATATATTGTAATATCATACGCTAATTTAATTAGCAGCCACTATGGCCTCTTTACACTCATACGCGTACACTAGTAGTTCGGAAGCGGCCGCGTTATTATCCGACGGTGGTACATTCTTCCGAACCACAATAAGCTTATTCAACACTTTTAAATTCTTTTTGTAGATCTTGCATTCTCATCTCTATATTCAATGAACAGAAGATTACATCTCAGTTCATACTTTAAAAAATATAAGTGATATTTCTTTCTTACATTTAAATATCTTTGTTGATATTGAGAATGTGTTGATTATTATAATCACAGCTTGTATTACTTCATCTTAAAGTTCTTTTTCTAATTCACTATTAAATAGTAGACTTTGTGTCTTTTCTGTAACTATTTAATTCACACATTTCACTGAGTCATTTGATTATGATGTGTCAGATATAGTCATTTCATACATTATTTCTTTACTTTGACAGTAGGTCTTAAGTTCTTGACTTTTGAACTGTTCTTCATAATTTCAGTGTAGAGTTCTAACTTAATATTATATAGTTATCTTAATATCTGTGATGAAGTTCATTAATCTTGCAGTAGATTCTTTCTTTCTCATTATAAGAATTACTCATCTATAACAGATTGCATTATCTATTATACTTAATCAGTAGCTTACACTCTCTCTAGTAAGAGTGTTATTTCTATTGAAAAGTGTTTTTCCATCTTCTGTCAGATTGATGAAGAATCTCATTACTGACTTAATAGCTTATATTATAGATGCAAAGATTAAATGTGTCATTTTTATCTGAATACAGACTTTGCAGAATAATAAAGCACATTAACTAATAATTCTTATCTCTACATGTGAATCTGCTATCATTTTTATAATATTCATAAGATTTAGATATTCTAGCTTTTAATACTATTGCATCATCATAAGTTCGAAAAGCTTGAATCTCTTATAGACTTACAAATAAGTGAACTATCAAAAGAGAAAGAATATGAACAGCATTTGAAGAGAATTTCTACAATCAATATAAAAGACTCTATTCTGGTTTATTCAGATGGCTCAAAAAATGAGAACTTGAATAGATTAGACGCAGACATTGCTTATACTGAAGATAATATTAATTTTATCTCAGATTTCTGAAATCTAGGCTCTGAATGTGAAGTCTTTGATACTGAACTATTTGCAATAGTGAAAGCTTTCAAACTCATTGAAATAAAATCTCATAAAAGAGGAAATTGTTTGAAAGAGGCATGGATATTCTCTGATAGTCAAGCTGCTTTAAAAAGACTTAGAAATAGTCAGATTCATAATGATCAAATGAATCTTGAACTGATCTTAAACTCTGTTTTGAAAATTCAAAAGAGAAGAATATCAAAGCTGATAATTCATCTGCACTGGATTCCTGCTCACATGAATATTCATGGTAATGAATTGGCTGATTCAGCTGCAAAAAAGAGTGCAGAATTAAGCAGATCTATTCAAAAAATTATGTCCTGGTCTTTTATAAAGAGAAAAATAAAAGAATCTTGTTTAGACAAGTGAAATGAAAGCTGGCAGAAACAAAAGAAGAGTACACATTATTCAAGATTTGAAACAAAACTCAAGTGGAAATCTTGTTCAATTAAATGTAAAAAGAAAATATTCTCATCTATAATACAGCTGAAACTAGGACATGGCTATTTCAAATCTTATATACAAAGATTTGATGATAGATTTGACTCAATAGAATGCTCATTCTGCAATACAAATGAGAATCCTGAGTATATTGTAATGCACTGTGCATTATACAATAGTCTCAGAGTCAGATTGAAAGAGAAGTATGATCTAAATCAATTAAATATGAGATTCTTATTCTCAACTGAGACAGGAATTAAATACTTAATAGACTTTCTATCAGAAACTCAAGCAGCTACAAGAAAATGGCTAAATTCAGAATTATCTGAGTATGAAGAGGAGGAAATTAATCAGATATAGTCTGTTAAAACAGCTATACACTCTCTTTTAATAATTTGTTTTGTTATAGTCTCTCTTTACTTTATCTTTTTCTTTATCTTTTTCTTTCAATTTCTTTCTATCTATTTATTTAATGTGTCTATCTTTGAGACTGTGTTCTTTTTCTCTTTTCTTTTGTCATGATATTGTCAAATGGTTTCAAAGTATCAAAAGATGTTAAAACACTGCAATTTGTAAACAGTTTTTGTATTCTGAGCTGGAATTTTCTGATTTTGCATATCTGAAATTGATGAATGTATAATAGTTAACTTTACAGACATAGAAAAAACCCTGAGAACTAAAGTTCTCAGGTAGATGTCATAGTCTCTGACTGCATACATCTATAATTGAAGAATAATAATAATAATAATCATCATAAGTTCTATAATCTTTGTATTATTTCTGTCAGATAGTCTTAATATTATATCATCTTTCATCTGTAATATGTTTGCAGGTTCAAAATTATTATTGAGTATAGCAAACTAGATCAAGTCTCTGTATGTAACTAGTCTTTTCATCTCATAGATATCATTCTCATTTAATCTTGCTGTAAATGAGAATATGCAGTCAGAAGACATAATCAACATAGTATAATTATTCTCATATATCAACTGCTTATAGATATAACTCTGATATACAAGCTTACTCATACTCATGAGATTCACTTCTAGACTGGCCGCCGGGACCATGAATTTCACGTTTGATCTCATTTGGTCTGGTCTCATACATTTCTTGGCATGAATCCCGCTGGGACTAATCATTAAATAAACATGCAAAGTGACTTTATATCAGATCTCAAAATGGAATCATGACTTGAAAAAAATGAGAAAGTCATCTCATTTGATTCCATTTAGTCTTATTCTTGGCATAAAGTTACTATTTTTAGACATTTTAAGATTCTTTTTAGACTATTTTTAATTTTTTAAAAAGTAACACTTTTTGATAATGCTCAAATGAGATTTAAAGCCATTTAAAGCAATAAAAATAATTTAAATTAAGAAGTGGAAATCATGGTCTCATTTGGAAAATGTGATAAGAGTAGACAGTAAGTCTCACTGGAACAGTATGAGACTACTATCTAATGTTAAAACCGTGTAATGGGATCTGTCGAATTGACAATGAGACTATCAAAAATTCTGGTCCTGGTCCCAGACACGGTCACACGGTCAGTCTATTCTGAATCACTTCTAACTTTTAGACATAGCAGATATTATTTAACAGCATATCTATTTCTTTCACTGAAATATTTATATCTTCTATAGCTACAGCAGAGACTATCATTTTATTTATTATTTTTAACATTACTTTCAGCTTCTGAGATTTTATCATGACAAGATCTCTGTAAGATGTGATATAAGCACTTAATTCAGAGTCTAGAATTCAGATATCTTTTTCTATCTGATCACTTATATAGATCTTTTCTTTGATACAAAATACTTACTTTATAACATTGTGAATAGAAGTAGTATCTGTATTCTTCACATTCTTGTCTTTATTCTTGTTTCTATTGATGTTGAAATTCAAATTTAAAGAATATTTCTCAGAGTATTTCTTTCAACAGTCAGTCTGAATATGACTAATCTTTTGATAATAATAGTATGTCTTTGTGTCATTACTTCTATGTTCAGATTTGAATTTAATATTCTTGTTCTTATCTTTCTCTTTGTTCTTGTCTTTCTTATTCTTGTCTTGTATGTTGTTGATAGAGTTTTTAGATATATCAGTACTTATCTCATTGACAGCAGAGAGCTGTAAAAGAATATTATAACACAGACTTATAAAATTATTCTCTAAGAGTTGAGTATTATTCTTATTAATTTAATTTATTCAATTTCTTATAAATGAGACTTAATCTCTGTTGACTTCTGTAAGCAGTCTATTGAAAAACACAATATCTGAAATCTTATATTCTAGACATATATAGTCAGTTCTTATAATAATTAATTATTTAAGAAAAACTGTGTCAGATTCTTTACTTTTAAAAGTTATTTTAATAAGCTCTTTAAATAAATAAGTTCTATGTATAACAGATCTCTTAGAAAAGTTATTCTCTATAATAGTTTATAGAGTATAAGCTGATAATTTGAACTTCTTAAATATAGTGAAATAAGTCTTGATCTGCAGAGTAATTACAGATTATATATAATTATATAATTAAAGATTGCATTCTTTTCAGAAATATTATATATTCATAGTAATATTCTCATTAAAATTATTATCTTTAAGAATATTATCAGTTTCAGACTATTCTATAGTTAAAAGAATTTTCTCTCTTTATATTAAGTAGTTAATGAATTCAGTGAGAACTATTAATCTTTTAATAGATCTTACTTAACTTCTGAATTCTTTAAGAACTTTTATTATAATAGATATCTTCTCTTTTTATTGAAGATATTCTTTTAGATCTGCTTTTATTTTATTATCTACAGAGTTATCTCTACTGATCTTTATTTATTCAATCTCATACTGAAGTCTTGTAATTGCTAGTCTTATACAAGTCTTCTTACTCACTGAGCTATTATTATTTCAGCTACTTAAATCTCTTACATTATCTGACATCTTACTAATATCTTCAACTGAGTCTTTATATTTATTAATCTCATCAGACTGTTTCTCTGTAATGCTTTTATTCAGCTCAAACACTCTGAGAGCTGTCTTGTAATTTGTTATTAATGTTGACAGTGATCTTTGATCTTGTGTTTACTGCTCTAGCATTTTCTCATTTCTTCATCTTAAAGACATGTATTCTTTTATTAAGTTAGATATCTCTCTGAATCTTAGATTAATTATGAGTTTAATTAATTAATAAATCATCTAGACACAATTGTAATGCTGTGTGAAGATGTCAATTTAGCACATTATTACAGTTATTTATTACTTATGAATAGCTTCATAACCTCTTGAAGAATAATGTTATTATGTTATGTGTAATCTATCTACGCGAGTTACACTAAATGAATTCATATGAGAAGAACGTAGAGTTAATTTACAGTAACTACACTGTGAATTCATCATTTCACCCGTGTCACGTGTCACTGATTGTAACACATGTTTCATCATTATATTCAGTGACACATTGCTGAATATTAAATGTCAAGATAATATTGAGATAGTGCAGAACTTTCTAACATCATTATAACACTACTTAGTAACTGTGTAATTGACAGATGCTATTATCAGAATACTACTAAGATACTACAAGACACTGTATACTGTTCTGTCAGTGAAATCAATACTATTAAGCTAGTTAGTTATCTATTACTCAGTATAACAGCTGCTATTCATTAACTATCTATTCTATCTAAAGAAATGAGACATTTCAATTGCAATGCAAATATCTTATTATCTGAGACTCATATATTAAACAATCATCATTTTCATCACTATTCTGTATCAGAATGTTATACAATACTGTCTTTCAAACTGCTGACAGTCTGATAATAGTGTAATTATCAGAATTCTCTTACAAAATCAGCAGATTCAGTAGATAATTATGTATGACATGATGTAGAGAAATAAGTGTAAAGAAAATTCACTTGACTTCTCTTATTTCATGAATAAATATGATTGTAATCTGGCTAAGCTCTGCCTCTTAATATTGAATGATATCTCCTTTCATAAGGGAGATTCAGTGAATGTGATTTCTAGTTTATATATTAGTAAGTCAATAACTGATTAATTGATTGATTAATTGATTAATTGATTGATTAAACAGACATACTGAACTGAAAATATTAACCTATTATAGAAAAGTATTGAACAGTGATCTGGTTTCAAAACTGAGAGCTTATTTCAATCAGCATCATAGAATTCTCATAGCTTATTGAGAAATAAATGAAGTAATTCAAGCTTAAAGAGATTTGTAAATTGTATACTAACTTTCTCTGATATCTTACTTAATAATAGATAATCAAAAATCTTCAGAGTAATATAATCTTTTATTAACTTTAACTTAATAGAGTAGTTCAGTGAATTATCATTCTCATCTTCAGCTTCTTCATTCATTCTCAGCAGATTATTGAACAGTGCTGAACAAACTGCATATAAATCTTGAATCTTCTGCATCAGATATATGTCAGAGCTGTCAAAGAAATCTCTTAATACTAATTACAAAGTTCAGTGAAAGCTCTTCTATAAGAGCAGTGTCTTTTTCATATCTTGATAATTTGTTTACTGCACTAGATTCTTATAGTCTTAATACTTGTTCTCTTCTGTCAGAATAATTACAGTGATTGAATACTGTATATTCTTTAATCTACTTAATATAGTGTAAATTAATATATATATTCAGTCATCTCTTCATATATTATATAAGCTTTGCTTTTTTTATATAATCACTGATATGTGTGATGACAGTGTTCATAGTTGAAGCAGGAAATGACTGATGACTAACAACTGAATCAGTTTAAAATAGCTTAAATATCATCACTACTCTGACTGCTGCTTCAATAAGAAATTGTAGTTATTAGTGAGCTCTTAGTATGATTTAATAAGTCACTTCAGAATCATTTTCTCTTAGTAATTGAGAAATTAATAGACTATTACTTCTTATAATAGCTGCATATATCTGAATGATAAGATCAATGAGTAGACTGACCGTGTGACCGTGTCTGAGATCAGGATCAAACTTTACAGTTATCACATTGCCTAAAAGCATTACTCCTGGTCATGATTTGTGTTCATCACATTGATCTCAAATCCTGTTATTTCAAATATTAAAGATTCCAGATTCACTTTTCAAATAAAAATCTAGTCTCAGATAAAGAATATGTTTGAATTCTTAGTCACATTTTCATTCTGATTTCATTATTGAAAATGGCATTAAATGAGACTATGAAATCATTTCTCACTTACATAATATCATAACATAGTGCTCATTTGTTGAAAATTCAACAGAGAGTGTTATCAAATATTATTACTTTTCTGAACACAGATCATAATTAATATCATTTTAATTAAAAAAAAAAATGTATAATATAAAAAATAATGAAAAAATAAACAATAAAACAACAAGAAAAAATCACAATAAAAAAAAAAAAAAAAAAAAAAAAAGAGAAAGAAAAAAAGAAGAGAAAGAAAAAAAGAGACAGAAAGAGAAAGAAAAATAAAAAAAAAAAAAGAAAAGAAAAAGAAAAAAACAAAAAACAAAAACAAAAAAAAATCAAGATCACAGAGTCATAGCATTCTTAAAATACTCACTTCTCAGAGTCTTTACAATGTTCATCATTAATCATGTATCTCTCACAGTGAGAGTAACACAGCTGTGATGAGTCATTGTCTTAACATCACCTAATAAATAATCAGTATATATCTATATAAATGTGAATAATTAGAAAATATACACTTAAAAAGTGTGGTCAGAGTGAACTCTGCTGCCACTTGAATGACATCAAGAGCAGAACACTGAAATTGATGATTTCTCTCATTGATTTCACAGACAAGGCATGTGAAGATGATCTTGAAAAATATAAGATTTTCAGACTTCTGATAGAAACAGATCTCATGAAGAGACTCTATTTTCATCATATCAGAGACTGAGTGTTATTAAAAAGTGTTACTTCAATACACATGCACTTACTGCAGCAATTCACTCTCTGCACATGTGACTGAGAGTTGCAGCTTTCTCACACTGCACAGCTCTCCCTGGGATGCTGCCGCTGGTTTGCAACTCACACAGTCTCCCAGTTCAGCACATGCTGCGCATATGCAGCCCTGCGTGCTGAGGCTGTGTTGGCCATTATGGCCTGATGTGGTACTCGCTTTTCACAGGCCATGTTTCATTTGGTTGAGGGGGGGGAGGGGGACACGACTGCTGTTTTATTTGAGAAGAAGTGAGTAATTGAATCTGTAGAAGGTAATTTAATTTCTTCTGCATTTAAAATTTGATTAGTCTATACTCTTCAATTTGAGGGTTTCTGAGAGTGTTTTAATAGTTTTCATACCAGCTTGAAATTAGTGATTGATTGAAGAAGAGAAAAGAGAGAAGAAAGAAATGAGAATAACTTATCTTTATAATATAAAAACAGAGAATTGCTGTAATCATTTATTCTAGTAACAAAGATCTGTTTTCTGCATGTATCTCTGATACAGATTATATAATAACTGCATACAAAGAATATTAACAGTGTATGCATTGAATGAAGATGATGTTGCTATGCAACACTGTAGCTGTTTCTGTACATCACTGAAAGCTGTTAATATTTTCTTTGAGTCTCTTTATATTTGATAAGTCAGTAATATATTTCAATGCACTCTTTCTTTCATTATCATCATCATTATCATCATTATTATTATTATTATCATCATCATTATCATCACTATTATTATCATCATTACTATTATCATTATCATCATTATCATCATCATTATCATTATTATTATTATATCATTTCTAATCATCTCTTCTGCCTTCACTCTTCTTCAACACTCACTGAAATCAATTATGTCATCTCTCTTCAAATATTCTACAGTTCTGCAGATCATCAAGGCGTGTGAGCACTGTCACAGATTGAAGAGAGAGAAGAAGAAGATGTTTAAGTGAGAGGAGACAGATTGTAAGATATATTATAATACCTTGAAGAGGCTTCATAAGAGAGCAGAATGATAACAATTTTAAGTAACACTTCTGATAGATTTAGACTGAACTAAGTATAGAAATAATGTAGATGATGCCGCCTGTGAGAGATTGAAGAAGAAGACAGTGAAGAGTCTCATACAGCAGCAGTGAGATCAGGAGAAGTTCTGAGAATGATTTGAGACTAAGATGAAGAGAGAGAGAGAGAAGAAGAGTGTTGCTGTAAATAAGCAGTAGCAGAAGAAGATTGAGAGAGTATTGAAGCAGGAGATAAAGAAGTCAAAACTGGTAAGTTTTTTATTTATTGAGAGATAATAATTTTTAATAATGCTTCTGTTCTCTAATTGATTAGCAGAAGCTGACAGAGAAGGAGGGAATTAAGGCCTTATTCAGGTCTCAAATGCACTTCATGATTCAGAATATTGAGAAGACAGCTCTGCTCTCTGAGTATGTCAATCTGCTTGTCACTGAGATGGAACCCGAGACAGCAGACCAGGAAATGCAGGATTTTGAGATGCAGATTGACCTAGCTGAGAGAGAGCAGCAGAAACCCTTCTCTGAGAAGGCAGTGAAGAGAGATTTTGAGATGATTATCATCTCAGATGAGAAGAAGAAGAAGGAGAAGAAGAATGAGAAGTAAATTATAAAGAATAATAAGAAGAATGAGAAAGAGAAGAAAGATAATGAGTAGAAAAAGTTTTTTTCTTTTTATATTAGTTAGTTGTAAGTTCATAATTATTAATAATTGAAATTAATTTTAAGTTTTTAAAAATTATTGTACAAGTTGTAATCAAGTCAGGAACAATATATATATATATATATATATTTAACTATCATGATTCACAAATCACTATAATGTATAAGTATCAACATTTTTTCAACATTGATATTCACAATATTAATATATTTTTAATGATATCATCTGATAACATAATTTAGTAATACTCTCTTTCACAATATTAATATATTTCAAGAAATATGACAGAGATTAATCAAGATTATTTGTTTACTTTTATACATTGATGATATTCAATCTGAGTTAGTACTAAAATTATAACTAAGCTAAGAAACAAGATTATTTTCTCTTATATTAATTCTTCTTACATACATCAGTGATTAGTTATTAAAAATAAATTATTATCTTTCTCAAATTATTATCATGTCTTCTGAATTCACTTCTTTCACTTCTTTTACTTCTATTGAAGATTCACAAACTCTTTAAGAAATCACTGTGAATCACAAAGTCTATATTATTTACAATTCAACACAGAATGCTCTCTTTCAATTATAATGAATAATCACTTCATTCTTCACATCTGATTTCAGGTCATGAAATTTATAAAAAACTCAACACAAATATCAAGATGAACTATGAAATAATTATCAACAGGTTGCATTGCAGATTACTGAAGAGTCATCTCTCTACTGCAATCACTGCAACTTCATTCAGAAACATTCATCATGAACTAGTCATGACTCTGAAGAAATTTCCTGACATCTGAAGTCATCAGAATGCAGACAATAAAAGAATAATAATCAGAAAATTACTACTGAGCTGGTAAGTTGCTCTACCAGATAACAATTTTTGATAACACTAACTTTCTAATTTGAAGGAAATCATGTGAAAACAACCTCATACCAGTACTCTGATTCCACAACTCTCACCTGATAACTTCTGTGAACAATTACTTCACATGTGTATATCTCTGAATCTTTCTCTTCAATCAATTAAAAACCTCAAATTCTGAACACTTCTTCAAATGCTTAATTCAAATCTTCATATTCCACATCAATTCTGTCTTCAGTTCAATCTCAAGACACACTACAAAGTTAATATACAACATCTAGAATCAGAGTTGAAGAATCATTGAAGAGTGTCTCTCACAGTGAATGCATGAACTAGTACAAATAATCTTGCATTTATAAGAGTTACATGTTATTACATTGATGAGAACTGAACTTATTGAGAGACATTAATTGAATTTAAATCATTGATCAGTAGTCATACTGAGAATTATATAGCAGAGATATTAATGACTGTGATTAAAAATAACTATTAAAATATTAGTCTCAGTCTTCTTACAATTACAACTGATAATGCTGTGAATAACTACACTATGATGAAGAGCTTAGAGCAAAAATTGACTTTGCATTTATGAAATGATAAACAAGGTCATATTCTCTGCATTGCTCATGTGATTCAACTTGTGATACAAACACTGATAAAGAATCTTAACATTGAGATGAAGAATAATGAGATGACTGATTCTTGAGATGAGAATGAGATAAAAGTAATTACTCAAGTAACTTTTGTATTCACTTTGCAAAAGATAATGTTTTTTGATAATACTTTTTAATATTGCTTTTTAATAACACTTTTTGATAACACTACTGTTAATTTTGAATAGATTGACTAATAATTTAAATATCATAGATTCAAAACATTGCTAATGCGATTTGTACCTCTTCTAAATAATAATAACAATTCCATGATATTCAACAAACAAACAAATCAGTCACATCACTGAATATGATACAGAATGTTAGAATACAGTGAAGTTCAATATATAAGATAACTGTTCAGACTCTTTGATTGCATCAGATGATTGATCATTGAGTGCAACACTCTGATTAGAAAAAGATTCAGATATTGAAACTTTCTGATATGAAGTGAACTCAGTTGAAATATGTGATTGATTTACTGTTTCAGTTTTATAAGATAATAAAGACAGTCTCAATCACTCATACATCAATGCTGCAGTCAGTCTGATGAGTGTATAACAGTTTATTTACTTATCTTGAGAAGCAGTTGAATCACTCAAAAAGAAATTCAGTCTGAGATGATGCTATAGCACAGGCTATTGTTGCTGCAAGGGATAAACTGGTATATTACTACAGTAAAACAGAACAATCTTTTACAGAGTACTATACTGTAGTAGCTCTACTAGATTTCTTTCATTGAGTTAATATCTACACTTCTCAAGATTGAACAGAGGAGAAACAAGACTCATATATTAAATTAGTCTGAGACTACTACAATACCAAGTATCAGAGATTTGAATGAGCAGATGTTTGAGATATGAAGATAGTGAAATACAATTCTCTAGTAAGTAACAATCTTTGATAACACTTCATATTACATAGAACTATAATACTAACTTTGAAACAGAACTTGCATATATTGATTGCAACTGAAAATCAGGCAAAACTACATGCTTGTAAAACTGAATTTGATCACTATCTTCAAGATAATCTGACAAATTTACACGCCAAATCAATTCTAGAGTTATGAAAAATTGTTGAGAGTATATATTCAACTGTTGCACTGATGACACGTGATATTCTGACAATTTCATTGACAGAGATGAGAATGAAGTGAAAGTTCAACTCAAGTTGAGATATTTATCACTATCACTGAGAACAATTACAAGAAGAAACAATCAAGAAACTCATAATTATAAAACATGAAATTATCAGACAGTTTAATACCTCTGATCACAGTATATCAGAGAAGTGTAGTTTTCATGAGAAAGTGAAGAATACACTTGCACAAGAATGTATTTAGTTGTTTCATGAGCATTATCAATAATTGTTATTAAATTCTGATTATATAAGCAATCACTGAATGAACTGAATGAGACTGATTTTGATCTTCAGTCTCAGTCTCATTCTGATTTTGAAAGAATGATCATCTTTCACAGTTTATTCTGGAAAATTACTCTCATTTCACTGTTCTTGAATTAAATCTGGTCATTTTTTACACCATTTCTCTCAGAAATGATCCATTTTCAGATTTTTTTGAGGCTTGGTCCTGGTGAGACTCACGTCAAGAAATGTATGAGACCAGACCAAATGAGACCAAATGTGAAATTCATGGTCTCAGCGGCCAGTCTATCAATGAGTGATTGATTTACTGCTAAAAATATCATAGAAATAATCAGCTTAATTATCAAACTGAGTCATTCCTCTCTGAGCTCACACTGTAAGATAAGAGATATAATGATTGAGACTTGAGTATACTTCTGAAGTTGATACTTCTTGAGATGAGTGATCAGTAACTGTAAATGATTTTAATTATGAGAAAAAGAAAATATCTGCAATATTTAAAAGTATTCTAGCTGACTATGTAATGATAAGACACAGCAGATCAGTAATAAGTATGAAATTTCTGATATTTCAGTGAACTCACTATGATATGAATCAGAAGAAAAAAACAAGATTAAATTCAAACTTAAATACATTTGAAAAAGAGATACTGTCTGTGCTGTTATACTCTGCTCTTAACACATTTACTCTCTATATGTGAGATTTGACAGATCATTCAGTTTAGACTAAAGATATTGCATATAATGATGAAATCAGCTGTTATTGTATAGATTATAGTTCAGATTCAGTCAATTTTTATTATTAATAAAGCAGCTTCAGTATAATCTTCTTACAGTTGATTCTTTGATTTCTGCATTGCTATTTTACTGCAGCATATTTTCAAGAAATGCAATATAAGATGTAATAATTCTCATTTTTTCTTTACTGATATTTATTATAACTCTCTCATAATTCAATGTAGATAAGTCATGTGACAATACATTTATTATTATTATTATTATTCTTTCATTATACTTATATGCAAGCGGAGCTTATGATAAGTTCTTGTGTGATGTTAAATACAGGTCAAGTGTTGATTATACAGGAGGAAATACAGGTGTTGAGACCACGCCAAGATAACAAGAACATAGGAAAATACAAAGAAGTGACAATTAGATACATGCGATAATAACTTCCCAGCCCAGGAACATAGAGCGATTCATTGAAGCGATTTGTACATCTCTGTATTTATTAGAAACCTGAGGTGCTTGAGTTCCGGATTTAATGTATTCCCTGCGGGTTTCGAACCCACGCGCCTTGGTTTCCCACGCCAAGGCGCTACCAGGTGGCCGCATTAACCATTCGGCCACCGGGGCCATGTGACAATACAGTGACAGTGTCAGAAAAATTGATATTATGAGAATCAAAGATTAAAATAAAAATATTGTTTCACTTCAAGTACTCAACAGTACTTAGTGTAGAAATTATATAAAAACTCATCAAGCTTCAGTACATGTTTCAATATAAATCAAATTTATCAATAAATAATTAATATGATAGGGAAATAACTTGTGTATTAGAGTAAAATATACTTTTCAAAAAATCTCAATCATGTGCTGCAATTTTCAACTCAGTCTGAATTAGTGAAGATTTGCAATATAATCATATCTCAACAACTTCAGTTTTGATTCTCATGACTCAGTGAAGAAAATACTGATCTTGACTCTCATATACTGATAGATCAAAACCTGATTCAAATACTGTATTTATATGAACATTAAGTTGATTGAGAACTTGAATAATTGAGATATATTTCATCTCATTCTTCATTGCAATTATTTTGAAGAGACTAAATAATGAATTCAAGAACAGTAATCTTTGTGCAGTCTGCAGAGTATAGTGAACAGCTTCTTGAACTTTTAGAACTATCATATAAGATCTCATGTCTGAATGTCAGCAATCACATCTGATAAAATACACTCTCTCAATGTGAGATATATCATTCAACTCTGATTTATAAAAGTATTCAAGATTCTCACACTTATACTGAATAAAATCAGAAGAAAAAATAGGTTTATTTAATAAATATCATATAAAGTCATCAGAACAATATTTGACTGAGCTTTCTCAACTGTGAGATTGTTATAACTCTGTGAGATTGTTGACAATTTGTGTCATTTCTATATACATTTATCACTGAAAAGTTGAGGATTTTAGAAGAGCAGATATCAAGAGAATCAGATTTTAAAAGTAAAGTAATCTCATGAAGAATTCAGTGAGATTTTTCTGAGCAGAACTCAGAGTTAGTATTTACATTAATAACACTATTGAAATTGAGATTTTCTTGACTGATAAAATCAGAAATTATGCTCTGCATTGTTTTTTCAGAGTTGATAGATCTTCAGAGAGCAGACTTATCAGTGATGTATTCTTCAATAAACACAGAATTTATAGTAGTGATTTGTAGTTTTTTCAGGAAATATCTGACTCTTCAGCTCATAGTCTCATTATAAGAATAAATGAATTCATTTCAAAGTTACTGTATTTGTGAGATATATCAATTACTGAATCAGAATTAATAAATTGATCAGTAATAGTAACAGCAATTACATCAGCAGCTGACATTTCAATATTATTAGTAACTGACTCATCAGAATTCTCTTAATCATCATTTTCAGAAATATTCTTCTCAGTAGCTACTTTTAAAAGTCACTTAATATACTCAACATTATCAGCAGCATTCTCATTATATAACTCTGTCTTTAGAGAATGTTAGTTTTTATAATAATAGAGATATCAAAAGTAATAAACTTACTGAGAATAGTAATACTTCTTCACTGAGAGTATCATTGTCTGAATCACTGTCAGTGAAATCTTCATTTGCAGTTTTCAGAAAAGAGAGACTCTGATGTTGAAATTTCAATTAATCATTCTCATATTCTTGTCTAGAGACAGATAGCAGATAGTGTTTCAGATTTCAATTAAACAGACATAATATTCTACTTTCTGATATGATTTGTAGAAAAAGGTTGCAAAGTTGAAAAGATATGAATAAAGTGAATAAGCAGTCTTGATAAAATAAAGAGATGAGATTGAATTACTGAAAAGAAATATATTAATATGAGCTGCAATCAGCAATAATCTACATTAATTTAATATTAAGAATCAAATTACTATATTTCTATTCATATCACAAATTTACCAGAGTTCTATCAAGATTCTGAAAATGAACATTGTCATGAATTCTGCTCTACTAGATCTCTCTGAACTCTCTCATCTAGTAGGTTTAATGTGATAAATCACTGATTTCAAAAGAAATCTGATATTGATATATCTGAATATAGAATGAACATAATAACAGCAATGACAAATATCAGTCAGATGAGAAGAAGTCAAACTTATCACTGATATCAAGCAGTCTATTAAAAAGGCATCACTGAACCTGGCATTTGAATGCAGAAATGTATGAGAAGGAAATTCAGCTGATAGAGCAGTGTCTGTGTCTGGAGATAAAATGAATGTATTTTCTTTCTTTCAATAAAGATAATTTGAATTGAACAGTTACAAGTGTGATAAAAACAAAGAATAAAATATTATACATCTTTTCATTCAGCAGAATGATAATGCTGAATGCAATTAAAACATGAAAGTCTCAAACTCTCAAAGAAATGATGACAAGTAGTATTAGATTTTAGCAAATATATCAACTTTTCAGTGAAATATTAAAAAAATTTTGATCAACTTAGCTAATCATTTATTAATATAGAATTATATTCAATGAGAGAATATAAAGAGTAGAAAAAGTTCAGTGATAATCAGATTGTATAACTGTTATAAAGAATTAATCATCTTTGAATACTTCTGTAATTCATTTATCACTAAAAAGTTCTTTCTGGTTTTTTACTGAGTGTGAGAAATCATCAACTTTGATCAATTCTCTGAGTGAGAACAATGATATATGAAACATAAGTTGAATATTCATTAGTTAAAGATATTGAATTGAAAACTTCAGATTGAAAAACTAGAAACTGATTCTAAAAAATAAAGATATATGTCAATCTTGTAACTCAGGTCAAAATATTTAATAATACTGACATAAATGAAAATTTCACTGCAGCTATGTTACAATGATAAAATATTCTGATATTCTGAAATCTGATGAGTGATATTTCTGAATATCAGTAAATTATCAAAGATGACTTTACTGAGATAATTCAGAATATCTCAACAGTAAAAAAGAGACATCTGATGAAAGATATGTGAGAGAAGATGCAGAAAAAGATTGAATTTTCAGAGACACTTTCAGTGAAAGACAGATCAGTGATGTAGAGATTTTCAACACAATTCATTTATATTTCAATATATTTAGTTTTCTATGAGTTTTATATATAAATTAGTTAATATATACTTTAATACACATAATTAGAATATACCTGTCTTGATATTCACTGAAGAAAGTTGTTATATTCTCTATCTTGTAATTTGTATAGTAATAACTGCAGAGAATTCATCAATTTTACTGTATCAGAAAATCTTAAATTCTGTAGATATATTTCTAGCAGTGCATTGAACACTTATTTCTAGTTAATAGAAATGATTTTATATTTAAAATAGCTGTAATTCAATCAGTGATAGCCTGTATAGAAAGTATTAAGATATGAATGAAATTCATCAGATGCACTGATTACACTCAGAGATGAAATATGAAAGTATTTGCATTCATTGTATAATAATCTGCAAAGATGAATTAATAACATCTATAAAGACTTATATTTTTCTTTTTCTTCTTTTCTTCTTTCTTCTTCTTGCAATAATAATACATTACAAAGATTATTCTCAGCTTACTCAGCTTCTTCTGTTCTTCTTCATTTCTCAGCCTGGTTAGTATTCTGTCAGTTGCAATAGAAAGCTTTTAATCAGAAAAGTTCTAATCAAGATATCTTATCTGTATAGTATACTAAGAATATCAGCAATTTATCACATCAGCATCAATCATAGCAACAATAATAACAGCGGTAGTATCAATCACAGCAACAATAAGAACAGCAGCAGCACTAAAATAACAAGTAACACTCTTAAGTATACCTGTGCTACTGCTGCAAAGACTTAAGAGAAGAAAGCAAGCAGCTGTCTGAATATCTTAACAAAGCAGTCTAGCAAACTGACAATGTGTGAGTATTGTATTGAGTATATTTTTCTCTGTCATTTGAATGTCACTTGTGATAAGATGAAGAGAAGCTTAAAGTCTTGTATAAATTATAATTATGAGAAAAAGAAATACATAATTATCTCTGAAGAATTAAAAGAACAAGTTGATAGTCTGATTCAAATTCATGAATTTTATCATTCTTCATCAGATCAATTTAAGATAATAATAAAGAAGACTATATTAAAATCAGCAAAGAATCTCTTAAAATAAATTAAGAAAGTCAAGACTCAGTGACAGAAAGCAGAAGCTCAATACATGAAAAGTATTAATATTACTCTGAAAGTTTCAAATGTCACAATCAGTGCTGCTGAAAAGACAAAAATTGAGATTGAAAAGATAAAACTGAATATTGAAAAGACAAAGCTTAAGCTCAAAAAGAAGAAAATCACTGTTAAGAAGAAAAAAGTTGTCATTAAGAAGATTAAATTAAAAATTAAGAGAAGCAGACTTGCAGTGCAGTATGAGATTTTAATAATAGTAAATCACTATATTGAAGCTTAAAAACAAGCAATGATAAATCTCATAAATGTTATGAATAATATTAATCAGAATGCATTGAATATTACTGTTAAGATATATAAAATATTGAAGTAATTCAAGAGATTCACTAATCACTGATAGAAGTGTGATGAGAAATCTGATAACAGTGATAATTCTCTTTCTATCTTTACTATTAATACTGATGCTGATATTAATACTGATATCTCTGCTACTGCTGCTGATCTTTCTCTCTTTCTCTTCTCTGATATTCTGACTTTAGTTGATTCTCTGGCTATGAGCAGCTCTGAACCTCTCAACATTCTCAGAGAAAAAGTAAGTTAGAATCAGTGAAATGATTCTCAGATTTATACGGAAGTTGATAATAATATAGATAAGTAAATACACTGCTTCTAATTCTCTCTCTGAAATTTTCTCTTTTAAACAGTGAATGATCATTGACACTGACTCTTCAAAAACTTCAATATTAATTTGCAAGTTTGCAGAAATGAATAATACTGATGTGAATATAACAGAAAATGATGACAATGAGAGAGAGATGATTCAGAGAATTCAGAAGAAATTAGATAGAAATGTAACAGATTTTCAATAGAGAATAATTTCAGTGAATGAGACATTTTTTAGAATTAGTGATTATGTAGATAGAAATCAGTGACATTATTAATATAATTATAATTTTTTCCTGTTCATAACTTGTTTATGATGATTTCACAGTGATTTTATCATTATATTAAGATTTACAGTTCAGTGACAGTGTCAGTGACTGATATGATGAAATAATCATAACTTAGTTGTATAATAAGCCTACGTTTTTCCGGTAAGAATAGGTTGAGGTGGCACGTGACTAGAGTAGATGCTATATCGGAAAAATGTAGACTTATTATACAACTGAATTATAATTGTTTCATCATTTCAATTGATGAACACTGTCACTGCACTGTAAATCTTAATATAATGATAAAATCACTGTGAAATCATCATAAACAAGTTATGAACAGAAAAAAATCATTATTATACTAGTAATATTACTGATTTCTATCTCTTTAACTACTAACTTAAAAAAACATCTTCTTTACTGATATTAACAATCTCTAGTGATAACTCAATTTCTTACAGATTTTCTATATTATTTTCTGTTCTTTCTCATCATTCTCTGTCACCTGCATGTTCTTGTTCTTGTCAATGTCAGTGAACTTGAGAATTCTGATTGAAATTTTCTCAGAGAGAGAAGCAGAGTTAATATAATATTTAAGCTGAAGAGTTTCTGAATATTCATAGACAGTTTATTTATTTATCTATATCATCATTATCAACTTCTATATATATAAATGTGAGAAGTATTTCACTGATTCTAACTTACATTTTTTTCATTGTGGAAAACATTCAAATTAGAGCTGATTATCAGAATCTCAGAGAGAAGGTAGAAAGAACTAGCAGAAGTAGCAGCAGCAGCAGCAGAGGCAGTGATAAGACAGATAGCAGAGAGGGTGAGAGAAGCAGCATCAGCAGCAGAAACAGCAACAAGATAGACAGCAGAGATAGTAGAGAAAGCAGAGAGAGCAGAGAGAATGAGAGAGAGAGAATTGTCAGTATTATCAGCATTGTCAGACTTCTCATTCTCATCAGTGTTCTGTTAAGTATCAGAGAACATTCTTACTCAGTTCAATATTTGACACATCTTTATCACAATGTTGAAGATATTTTGATTCATCTGATTCATTATATCTGTCAGACATACTATTGCCCAGTTCTGATCTTTCATATGATAATTAACTGTCATCAGAATTTCATGCTGAATCATCAATTTGAATTTTTCAATTATCAATTTCTCCTGCTCAACTGTTAATTTAAACTTTTTAATCACTATTTTCTTCTACTCAACTGTCAATTTGATCTATTCAATATTTATTATAGCTTTTTATATCTTGATTCTGGCCTTTTCAGTGACACTGATAATTGTATTTGATAACTTGATTATAACAGTCATACTCTTTATTTTCTGACAGTGTACTCTAATCTTCTTGATTTATTTGATCAGATTCTTCACTGTCTTCAACATTGATCTTTTGACTGATTTCTTGAAATCATCTGATAAAGTAATATAAAAATCATGAGTTCAGATCAGCTTGTTAACATACTCTTTTAATTCAGAGAGAAGAATTATGCATTTGTTTTTATCATGATTACAGTTCTTGCACAGTTTCAAGCTTTTCTTCATCTTATCATAAGAAACTTTGAGATGATGAGAGAAAATTCATTCAATACAGTGTTCACACATAGTCTTTTTATCTGACTGCTTCATCAGAGTATTCTGCTGACTTGTCTTCTTCTTCTAAGCTTTTGCAACAGCTGCATGTGTACACTTTGATATTTCACTGATCATTTTTGCTGCTATTGTTATTGCTGTTATTGCTGTTATAAATCACTGATATTCATGATATTCTGTGAATAAGATATCTTGAAATCAGAACTTGTCTTATTAAAGCTTTCTATTGCAGCTGATGAAATACTAATCTTACTGAAGATAAGAATGAGCAGAATAAGCAGAGAATGATTTTCACAGTGTAATATTATTGCATGAAGAAGAAAGAAAGAATGAAAGAAAAAGAAGATAATAAGTTATTCTCTTTACATATATTATTGATTCATCTTTGTATATTATTATATAACAGAGTGATTGCTTTCATACTTCATCTCTAAGTATAATCAGTGAATCTGACAGATTTCATCTATATCTTATTTTTATAATAAATATCTTCTGTGCAGGCTATCACTGAATGAATTACAGCTATTTTGAATATAAAATCATTTTAATTAACTGAGAACAAGTGTTTAATATACTGTCAGAAATATATCTGTCACGCTCCCGGCCGCGCCAAGGCCCCGTTGCGGTTCCACACGGCCCATCGCTTCCATGCGGATGATTCCATCCTGTCTGAACCGGTTTCCAACCACTCTATGACATCATTCAGATATATCATAGGAAGATCCGATTGATAAATATGAGAACCCTGCTTCTATACAAGGTCAGCAGATTACTCTTTCTTGGTAATGAGACACCGCTGAGGTATCACTCTGGCTATTCTCACTTATGAAATGAGAGAAGAGTATCCACTCATTGTCTATATAGAATAGCTAGATGCTGGCTTCTCATCAAAGAAATCAGTGATTCATTTTACTTCTACTGAAATATACACAAGAGTTACTGCATGTCTCATACAATCTTCTTAGTATACTAAGTATCATATCTGTGATATCCTCACAATAACTCTGTAGTCTACAAGCTCACTATTCAAGCAAGATAGTCAAGCTCACTCATACAGCTTTTCAAACAACTATCTCTATATATCATCACTGACTAGTCACTGCTTCAGTTTCATCATGTTACAATTTAAATCACTTGATCTGATTACATATTTGAATCAGTCAAGCTCTAACAGACTGATATAACCTCACACACTCATACTGGGACTGACTCAACCTCACTCTCTGAAGAAAACACTACATCATTCCCTAGAGTGTGTACACCTCTATCTCAGCAGAAATTCAAGATTCCTGAACTCACTGTGCATTTTGACATGAGCTCTTCAACCGCCCTGCCACCGCCGCGGCCTCTACACACCTACATCTATCATGGAGATAGAGAGATTAAGGTCAGAGATTCACTGAGATATAAGAGAAACATCTTATCTGAATTTCACAGCTTTATCTGTATTCTTGAACAGAAATTCCACCTTAATCCAAGTCAGTATAATACTCATAAGATATGAGTAATATACACTGTCAACCTCCTTGAGAGCATCTCTGTGACTACTTGAGCTATTAAGAAGAGAGAGCTTGAGTGTATCAATGCTACTATGACTTGAGAAGAATTCAAGAACTTTCTACTGAATCAAATTGAAGATTACTGTAACTGTGACTTCACAGCAGCACAGTAGTTCAACTTATTATATTAATAAGATGATGAGAATTCTTCTGATTTCAATGTAAGATTTGAAGAATATTAAGAGGAACTGACTGATGATTTGAATTAATTAAAAATATAGCTTTATCTTACAAAGCTGACTCACAAGGTGTGAACAATGATATCACAGTATCAGAGTTCATCAATCAATTGCACTGAGCTTGTCAACCTGACTTCTCAGATCTATTTGAATAATCAATTCTCTGAGAAAAAGATTAACAAGACCTCTTCTAAGTAATCAATAACAGAATCTAAATAGTGCTATAACAGCTTCAGTGCAGAGAAAGTAAAGAAGAATTTCAAGTATTCTGATTCTTCACTCACTGTGAAGAAACATTAAAAAAGATTTAACAAAGATCTCTATTTCAACTGCAGAGCAGGTGATCACTATATCAGTGATTATAAGAAGCTGAAGAAGAGAAGAAACTGAGAAGATATCTTCTTAAAGTCAACTTCTCTTCTGACAAATATATCTGTGAAAGATAAAGAAGAGAAAGAAAAGAATTGACAATTCTCACATCTTTAAGTTCATATTATAATCACAATGCATACTCTGAATGAGAAGATATCAGTGAGATGCCTACTTAACTTCAGAGCAGATATCAACTTCATATTCTATTTCTTTTCTTTGATAAAGAGTTGAAAGAAGATAGATTTGTCAGATCATGCAAAATTTACAGATGAAATGAAATATCACTGTTTTAGCATAATTCAAGCAAAGTGTGTGATCACAGACTCAGAAGAAATCTTCAAGAAGAGCAGTCTGCTCCTTCACACAGTCAATATCATAGATGAGAATGTCATTCTAGATCTCTCATAATTGAGAGAAAACAATTCTCTCATTGACTGAGTTACTCAGGTATGACAGTACTGTCTCACTGATGAAGAGATAATGATAGAGAAATCTGAAGAGTTTCATTGAAAGAATCTTAAGAAAAAGATTGAGTTAATATACTGTGTAGCAGGTGATTGAGACTTGAGAATAGATGAAGAAGTCATCATTCTCACTACAAGAATAGCAGCAGTATCTGTCATTGAAGGCAGATGTACACAATGTCTCTTTACAGATTTTAAGAATGTCTTTTTAAAAAGAGAAGCAGTGAAGTTTCCTGACATCAAGATATAATATAAGATTCACCTTGAAGACAGTGTAACAGCACTGTACAGGCCTCTTTACAACTTGTCTGTAAAGAAGTTGAATGTTCTGCACAAATATCTTGAAGAAGTGTAATCAAAGAACTGAATACATTCATCAAAGAGTCTGACAGAAGTATCTATACTCTTTGTGCTTAAGAAGAATGATAGACTACATCTATGCATAGACTACAGAGGCCTCAATAAGATGACAGTTAAGAATCACTATTTACTACTGTTGATTGACAAGATGATCAATCAATTATCTGAAGTGAAGATGTTCTCAAAGATTGATATACAGAATGTCTATCATAGAATCAGAGTTAACAAAGATGACATTTGGAAAATGACTTTTCATACTAAGTACAGCAATTTCAAATATCTTGTTTTATCTTTTGATCTTTGTAACACTTCAGTCATCTTTCAGACCTATATAAATGAGGCACTGTAGGGCCTTGTCAACATCTCCTGCATAGTATACCTGAATAACATTTTAATCTTCTCAAAATCAGAGAAAGAACATGATACCCATGTTTGAGAAGTGTTGAGTTACTTGAGACAGTATCAACTCTATGCAAACACTGAAAAATACTCATTCTACATGCAGAAGATTGATTTCTTAGATTATATTGTTAAGATGAATGGCATTTCAATGAACAGGAGCCGGGTCTTCATCATTGAGGACTGGCTGGCGCCGCGGACATACTGTGAGATGTAGGTGTTTCTAGAATTTGCAAATTTCTACAGATGATTCATCTATGCATATTCACAGATTACTGTCCCTCTTACAGATCTGTTAAAGAGAAGTGTGAAAGACAGAAAAACAGAACTGTTTATTCTCACTTAAGACACTGTTCAGGCATTTGCAGAATTGAAACAAGCTTTCACAGATGTCACAATGCTGAATCACTTTAATCTCAACTTATTCAGTCAGTATGAGACTGATGTATTCAGGAATGAGATCTGTGAAATCTTTTCACAGTTGACACTGAAGACCTTTCAATGTTGAAAGGATCAGAGAATAATCATCTCTGAGAAAACAGGTAATGAATTGTCTGTGAGAGAAGGCTTTTTCACAGAGTCTATAAGACACTGTGAATGAAGATCAGTGACTTTCTTCTTCAAGAAGTTATCACTTACACAGAGAAGATATGATACTCATAATCAGAAGATATTAGCAATTATCAAATTCTTTAAGATCTGATGACATTATCTTCAGAGTAGTAAGTACTCAGTGTAAGTTCTCACTGATCATGCAAATCTGTATTACTTCTTGACAACAAAGAGCTTGATAGAACATCAAGTCAGATGAGCAGAGCTGCTTTCAGAGTATGATTTCTATATCTGATACTATTCAGGTTGGCTTAATCCTGCTGACACATTATCTAGACAGTCTGATTATAATATTATTGATGTGAAGAAGAATTCTATAAAAGAATCTCTGTCATCACTGCAGAAGAAGCTGGCTGCAGAGGGTTGAGATTCTCTAAAGCTCAGAAACAGCACTGAAGAGACAGCTGTGTGACTCAGTATAGAAGGTGAAAGAGAACTCAGGTCTCTGTAGAGAACTGACACTGAAGATCATAAGCTTCTCATGTTATATCTTACAATCATTGAATTGATAAAGAATGAAACAGTCTACAACCTTTCAATCTGACTACTTTTAAAATTCATTGAAAAGTTACAGAAGAAGGATGCCTCTACTGCAGCTTGAATTCAAAAGTTGAAGAAGAAAGAATTCAGTTTGAACTTGAAAGAGACAGACTCTGAGCAGAACAGTGCTGCTAAGAAATCAAGTCACTGATAACTAGAAGAATGTGAACTTCTACTGCTG
The DNA here is from genome assembly GCF_000003525.1 of Blastomyces dermatitidis ER-3. Taxonomy (NCBI): domain Eukaryota; kingdom Fungi; phylum Ascomycota; class Eurotiomycetes; order Onygenales; family Ajellomycetaceae; genus Blastomyces; species Blastomyces dermatitidis. Next base: position 2,881,491 of record NW_025544776.1, on the reverse strand, counting down.
AATAATTCAGTCTTCATCTCTTATAGCAGAGCAGTGTATCAGAAGTTATTAAGAATTCATCATAATGATTTTCATACAGAGCACTTCAGGTTAGAGAAGACTGAGAAGCTTCTAAAATATAAATATACTTAGAATAAGCTTCAGACAGATGTCAAAGAGTATGTTGAAACTTGCAATATCTGTCAAAGAATAAAGATTTCACAGTATAAGTAATACAGTGAGTTGATATCACTGCCTGTTTCAAAGAGCTCATGATAGAATCTATCAATGAATTTCATAGTTAATCTGCTGAAATCAATAAGAGTCAAAGAATATGACTTAATTTTGATCATTATTAACTGCTTCATAAAGATGATCAGATATATCTCTACTTATAAAAAGATTAAAGCCTCTGAATTGACTGACCTGTTTTTAGATATCATCATTCATGATCACAGTGCTCTGAAATCATTAATAACAGATTGAGAATCTCTCTTTATCAGCAAATACTGATCAGTTTTTTACTATTATCTTATAATAAGATATCTTCTCAGTATTGCATTTCATCTGCAGACTGATGATCAGACTGAATGCCAGAATCAGACACTAGAACAGTATCTTTAAGTATTCTATTTATATCATCAGAATGATTAGCTCAAACATCTTCTAACTGCTGAATTCACATATAACAATGCAAAGAATGTAATCTTAAAGATATCTTCTTTCTATGCTTATTATGAATATAATTCTTCATTACTCAGTGACATCACAGATAATGTTTCAAAGAGAGAAATAGACAGTCAGAATATCAGACAGATACAGAGAATGAAGTATTTCTCAGTGTTAGAAGTAAAAGTGAGATTGAAACTTTTAAACAAAATTCATAAGAAGACAGTGAAAAGCATTCACCATGCTTAGAAGTAGCAGATGAAATACTATAATTGAAAACATCTTCTGATAAAGTTCTTAATAGAGAATCAAGTGCTACTTTCAGTAAAGAATATTAAGATAATAAGATTATATAAGAAGCTCAGTGAGCAGTGACTAGAATCTTTTCTGATAATAAGAGTAGTGAGTAAGCAGACATATGAGTTAAAATTACTCACAGAATTGAAATTAATTCATTCTGTTTTTTACATTTTCTATTTGAAGCTCTATAAGCAACACTCTGAGACAGAGTCATCTCAGTCAGATGATATCAAGATTGAGAGTGATACTGAATATCTTATGAAGAAAATATTGAACAAGTGAACATATTACAGTAAGCTTCAATACCTTATTAAATGAGAAGAATATTTATTATCAGAGAATTCATGAAAACTGCTTGAGTATTTGAAAAATGCTGAGAAAGAGATTGCAATCTATAAGATAGCTAGTAGAGATTATCTCATTACACATCAGAGATATTGAATAAGAAACATCACTTAAGACTTCTCATTTTTCTTAAAGAGTTTTTTAGAGATAATCTCACAGTGATGAGTCAGCATCTTATAGACTTTATAGCACTCTTCTTCTATTTTCTCTCAAAGAATTTTTTAGAAGTTTAATGAGACTATACAAGTATAAAATTCCTGAAGCAGTTAATAAGAAAAGAAAGAAATATTTGAAATTAATAAAAAGATTAATATTAATTAATCTGCAGATCACTGCTAATCTAATGAGACTGCAGTCTGCTGAAAAAATAAAAAGAGAGAATCTCAGAGTCTACTCATTAATAATCACACTCTCATCAAACTCATTCTTCACTGTTAAAGTCTTCAGTATCAGTATCTTTGTCTGCTGAGAAGTTAGTACTGTGACACTGTAGAAGAGCATACTGCAGAAGAGTATAAGAGATACTGAAAGTATCAACTTATCAACTTATAAAGCATCTCAGTCATCTGCTTCAACTGAAGTGAGATTCTCTTTAATCAGTAATTAATCTTTATAATACTTTCAACAGTGATGTCAGCTGATCTCTTCTTAAGATCAGTCATTCTGAGATGTTTTTTCATCTCAGAGATTTATGCTTTCATCTTCTTTTACAGATGAGTAAGAGAGACCTTCTCAGTCTTGACAGAATTTATCAATACTTAAAGCTCTGAGATTCTCACTCTGTACTACTTGAGTATCTAGACTTCTTATCAGAGTCAATATAACATCTTTCTGTGAGATAATACTTACAGAGAGACAGAAGTTGTTGTTACAGATATAATAGAAATAATAGAAGTGAGAGAAGAGATAGATGTATAAAATCCCTCTCTTCTTCAGCTACTTGACACAGTGCAGATAAGTAGTAGTGTCAGTCAGAGACTGCACTAAAGCCTCTTCACAGAGAGAAGATGAAGAAATCACAGGACTCTGCAGACTCAACTCAGCAGTATTCTGAGCAGGGCTCAGGTGTGCCGCGGGAGAGGAACTATGAATTGAGCTTCTCAGAGTCACTGTTCCCAGAATCAAGCTCTCCCCGAGTTCCTCTCCAAATGATCACACAGGGTCATACATCACTGTATTGGCTGAGGGAGGGGGCGGCGTCACAACAGCAGTGAGAGGGGCAGAGAACAGAACAGACACAGATGCACCAGCCAGCAGAAGGAATGACATCTCACTGCAAGGCATGGCAACTACTACCACAGCCGTGAGAGAAGCAGGAGAAGGTGTGACAATGAGAGCGGTGCTCCTGCGGCTCATTGACACTGTCTCTGCCTTCAACCTGGCTTTCTTGACAGTCACAGAGACCACTGCTGCATCACAAAGATATTTACTCACTAGAAAACATCAGAATAAGCCCTCTACTGTTCTTCAAGAATAATACTCTCATGCACTTACTATTACAGAAGAAGAAGAGGGAAGAAGAATGTTTCACAGAGAGAAGAATCTTTTTGAAAAATTCTGTCACTACTGTCAGCTTTGTCTCTAAAATACATCACTTTTGCAGAGAATTTCATATATAGAACAGAATATGATGAGAGATATGTAAGTCACTTATTAACTACATTTTTCTCATTCTAAATTGATATATAAGGAACTCACTTATCATATGTTTGATTTGAATGAAGATGAGAAAAGAAAGATCTACACAGTCAGCAGAAAAACTCATCTATTTCTTTATATTATATACAGTATATACACTGTCAATCAGTTGATAATCATTGCTATATAACAAAGATAATTTCTAATTCAGTAATCTTGAGAGCATAGAGACTATACTCTTAAAGAGAAGAGTATTATCACACTCTCAGCCATGTCAAGACCTCATTGCAGTTTCACACAGCTCATCACTTTTATGTGAATAATTTCATCTTATTCAAACCAGTTTTCAACTGCTCTATGATATCATTCAGATATATCATAGAAAGATCTGATTGATAAATATGAGAACTCTGCTTCTATACAAGGTCAGCAGATTACTCTTTCTTGACAATGAAGCACTGCTGAGATATCACTTCAACTATTCTTACTTATGAAATGAAAGAAGAGTATTCACTCATTGTCTATATAGAATAGCTAGATGCTGACTTCTCATCAAAGAAGTTAGCAATTCATTTTACTTCTACTGAAATATACACAAGAGTTACTGCATGCCTCATATAATCTTCTTAGTATACTAAGTATCATATCTGTGATATTCTTACAATAACCCTGTAGTCTATGAGCTCGCTATTCAAGCAAGATAGTCAAGCTCACTTATACAGCTTCTCAAACAACTACCTCTACGTGTCGCCGCTGACTAGCCACTGCTTCAGTTCCGCCACGTTACAATATCTACAGAATTTCAGATAAATAAGAAGATTTTCTGATACAGTAAAATCAGTGATTCTGCTGCAGCTATAACTATAATCAAATATAAGATAGATAATATAATAACTTTTGTAAATGAATATCAAGACAGATGTTTTCTAATGATATATGATAAAGTATATATTAACTAATTTATATATAAAATGCATAGAAAACTAAATATATTGAAATAGAAATAGATTAGACTGGCCGCCGAAACTATGAATTTCACATTTAGTTTCATTTGATCTGGTCTCATACATTTCTTGGCGTGAATCCCGCTGGGACTAATCATTAAATAAACATGCAAAGTGACTATATATCAGATCTCAAAATGAAACCATGACTTGAAAAAAATGAGAAAGTGATCTCATTTGATCTTATTTAGTCCCATTCTTGGCATAAAGTTACTATTTTTAGACATTTTAAGGTTTTTTTTAGACTATTTTTAATTTTTTAAAAAGTAACACTTTTTGATAACACTCAAATGAGATTTAAAGTCATTTAAAGCAATAAAAATAATTTAAATTGAGAAGTGGAAATCATGGTCTCATTTGAAAAATGTGATAAGAGTAGACAGTAAGTCTCACTGAGACAGTATGAGACTACTATCTAATGTTAGAACCGTGTAATGAGATCTGTCAAATTGATAATGAGACTATCAAAAATTCTGGTCCTGGTCTCAGACACGGTCAGACGGTCAATCTAAAATAGATTATATCAGAAATCTCTATATTATCTATCTTTTACTGAAAGTATCTCTGAAAATTTAATTCTTTTTTATATCTTCTTTTACATATCTTTCACTGTATATCTCTTTTTAACTGTCAGAGTATTCTGAATTATCTCTGTAAAGTCGTCTCTAACAATTTTCTGATATTCAGAAATATCACTCATCAGACCTCAAAATATCAGAATATTTTATCATTATATTATAACTGCAGTAGAATTTTCATTTATATTAGTATTATCAAATATTTTGATCTAAGTTATTAGATTGACATATATCTCTGTTTTTGAAATCAGTTTCTAGTTTTCAGAACAATTTGAATTATACTAACTTACATTTTATATATTATTATTCTTACTCAGAGAATCAGTCAAAGTCAATAACTCTCTACACTTAATAAAAAATCAGAAAGAACTTTTCAGTGATGAATAACTTATAAAAGTAATCAAAGATAATTGTTTCTTTATAATAATTATATAAGCTGATTATCTCTGAACTTGCTCTGCTCTTTATTCTTTTCTATTGAATATGATTTTATATTGAAATTAAGTTAGCTAACTTGATTATAAAAGTTTAGATTTTTCTAAGATTTCTCACTAAATTCTCATCAGAGATTTATAATCTCTTATCAAGAATTTGTTATATTCTGTTGAAAAGTTACTATTTTATTAAATTTAAATACTTATCTTGATTTTCTTTAATAATCTTGATTTTCAGATCTTGACTGTGTTCAGCATTGTTATTATTATTATTATTATTCTTCAATTATAGATGTATGCAGTCAGAGACTATGACATCTACCTGAGAACTTTTAGTTCTCAGGGTTTTTCCTATATCTGTAAAGTTAACTATTATACATTCATCAATTTCAGATATGCAAAATCAGAAAATTTCAGCTCAGAATACAAAAACTGTTTACAAATTACAGTGTTTTAACATCTTCTGATACTTTGAAACCATTTGACAATATCATGACAAAGGAAAAGAGAACACAGTTTTAAAGATAGACACATTAAATAGATAGATAGAAAGAAATTGAAAGAAAAAGATAAAGTAAAGAGAGATTTGTCCAGCATTGTTATTCTGCTGAATGAGAATATATATAATGTTTTATCATTAGTTTTGATTATTTTTGTAACTGTCTGATCAAGATTTTTCTTTATAAAGAATAGAAAATACATTCATTTAATCTCTAGCTGCAGATATTGCTTCATTGAGTGAATCTCTTTCTCATACATTTCAGTATCAGAGTGTCTAGTTCTTCAATATCTTCTTAATAAATTGTTTATCAGTGAGGAGTTTGAGTTCTTCTTACTATTCTTCTCATCTGTTGTGCATTATTCATTGATGTCATTGTGTGCCTGCTATGATTAAGAAATATTAATATTGAATTTTCTTTGAAATCAGTAAATTGTCTTATTAAATCTACTAGATGAGAAAGTTCAGAAAGATTTAGTATATTAGAGTCAATAAGAGTATTTATTTTTGAAATTAGATTAAAATTCTAGTTAATGAATGATACTGATTTCAGAAGCTTGCAGAAATATAATCTTAAAATACAGAAAACAGTTTAGTTATTAATATTAATTTAATATAGATTATCACTGATTACAGCTCTTATTAATATACTTCTTTTCAGTAATTCAATCTCATCTCTTTATTTTATCAAGATTATTCACTCACTTCAATCATATCTTTTCAACTATATAACTTATTTCTATAAATTATATCAGAAAGTAAAATATTATATCTGTTTAATTAAAATCTGAAATACTATCTGCTATCTATCTCTAGACAAGAATTCAGAGATAATTAATTAAAATTTCAATCTCAGAGCTCTCTTTTTCTAGAAACTGTAAATAAGAATTTCACTGACAGTGATTCAGATAATAATGTTTCTGATAAAAAAGTATTACTATTCTCAGTATATTTATCACTTTTAATATCTTATTACTATAAAAACTAATATTATCTAAAGACAGAGTTATATAACAAGAATGTCACTGATAATATTAAGTATATAAAGTGACTTTTGAAAGCAGATACTGAGAAGAATATCTCAGAAAATAATGATTAAGAAGATTCTGATAAGTCAGTCACTGAAGATATTACTATAAAAGATACTACTATCAAAGATATTATTACTATCTCTCATTCTACTAATAAATTTATTGATTCTGATTCAGTAATTGATATAGCTCATAATCACAGTAACTTTGAAATGAATTCATTTATTTTAATAATAAGACTCTGAGCTGAAGAGTCAGATATTTCTCAAAAAAACTATTAATCACTGCTATAAATCCTGCATTTATTGAAGAATATATCACTGATAAGTCTACTCTTCAAAAACCTATCAACTCTGAAAAAGTAATACAGAGTATAATTTCTGATTTTATCAATCAAGAAAATATCAATTTTAATAGTATTATTAATATAAATATTAACTCTGAGTTTTACTCAGAAAAATCTCACTGTATTCTTCATAAGATTACTTTACTTTTAAAATTCAATTTCATTAATATCTGTTCTTCTCAAATTCCCAAATTTCTGATGATAGATGTATATAGAAATGATGAAACTTATCAATAATTTCACTGAGTTATAACAATCTCACATTTGAAGAAACTCTGTTAAATATTATTTCAGCAACTTTATATAATATTCATTAATAAATAAACCTCTTTTTTCTTCTGATTTTATTTGATATTAGTGTAGAAATCTCAAATGCTACTATAAATCAGAATTGAATGATATATCTTATATTAAGAGAGTATGTTTTATCAGATGTAATCACTGATATTCAGATATGAAAATAAGATCTTATATAATAGTTCTAAAAGTTTAAGAAGTTAATCATTATACTTCTTAGATAGTATAAAGATTATCATTCTTAAATTCATTATTTATTTCATTTAAATTAATTACAATGAAAGATGAGATGAAATATATCTCAATTATTCAGATTCTAAACTAACTTAATATTTATATAGATACAATATTTGAATCAGATTTCAATCTATCAGTAAAATATAAAAGTAAAGATCAGTATTTTCTTCATTAGATTATAAGAATCAAGACTGAAGCTATTGAAATATAATTATATTATAAATCTTTATTAATTTAAGCTGAGTTGAAAATTACTGCATATGAATAAGACATTTTGAAAAGTATATTTTACTCTGATATACAAGTTATTTCTCTATTATATCAATTATTCATTGATAAATTTGAATTATATCAGAATATGTACTAAAGCTTGATAAGTTTTTATATAATTTCTGCACTAAGTGCTGTTAAACACTCAAAGTAAAACAATATTTTTATTCTAATCTTTGATTCTTATGATATTAATTTCTCTGATACTATCACTGTATTATTACATAACTTATCTACATTAAATTATAAAAGAGTTATAATGAATATTAATAAAGAAAAGATAAGAGTGATTACATCTCATATAACATTTCTTAAAGATATGTTACAGTAAAATAATAATACAGAGATTAAAGAATTAATTATAAGAAGATCTTACTGAAGCTGTTTTATTAATAATAAGAATTAACTGAATTTAAACTATGATTTATACAATAACAGCTGATTTCATCATTATATACAGTATCTTCAGACTAAATTAGATGATCTGCTGAATCTTATACACAGAGATTAAATATATTAAGAGCAGAGTATGACAGTGCAGACAGTATCTTTTTGTTTAAATATATTTAAGTTTGAATTTAATTTTATTTTTCTCTTCAGATTCATATTATAGTGAGTTCACTGAAATATCAGAGATTTTATACTTATTACTGATCTATTCTGTTCTATCACTATATAATTAGTAAGAATACTTCTGAATATTACAGATATTTCTCTTTTCTCACAGTTAAAATTATTTACAGTTATTAATTACTTATCTTAAGAAGTATCAGCTTTAAGAACATACTTAAGCTTTAATTATTATATCTCTTATCTTACAGTGTAAGCTCAGAGAGAAATGACTCAGTCTGATAATTAAATAGATTATTTCTATGACATTTTCAGTATAAAGTTAAAATCAATCATCTATTAATCTTATTATTCAGATATATATAGTTATTATAAGAAATAATAGTCTATTAATATTTTAATCTCTGAGAGAAAATGATTCTGAAGTGATTTATCAAATTATACTTATAGTCTACTGATAGTTACAGTTTCTTATTAAAGCTGCAGTGAGAGTAACAGTGATATTTGAATTATTCTAAGCTGATTCAGTTATTAGTTATCAATTATTCTCTGCTTTAACTATGAGTACAGTTACTACTAGACTGGCCGCTGGGATTATGAATTTCATGTTTGGTCTCATTTGGTCTGATCTCATACATTTCTTGGTGTGAATCCCGCTGGGACTAATCATTAAAAAAACATGCAAAGTGACTATATATCAGATCTTAAAATGAGACCATGACTTGAAAAAAATGAGAAAGTGGTCTCATTTGATTCCATTGAGTCTCATTCTTGACATAAAGTTACTATTTTTAGACATTTTAAGGTTTTTTTTAGACTATTTTTAATTTTTTAAAAAGTAAGGCTTTTTGATAACACTCAAATGAGATTTAAAGTCATTTAAAGTAATAAAAATAATTTAAATTGAGAAGTGGAAATCATGGTTTCATTTGGAAAATGTGACAAGAGTAGACAGTAAGTTCCACTGAGACAGTATGAGACTACTATCTAATGTTAAAACAGTGTAATGGGATCAGTTGAATTGGTAATGAAATCATCAAATATTCTGGTCCTGGTCCCAGACACGGTCACACGGTCAGTCTAGTTACTACACATATCAGTAGTAGTAATTATATCAAAAAAGCAAAGCTTATATAGTATATAAAGAGTTAACTGAATATATATATTAACTTATACTATATTAAGCTGATTAAAGAATACACTGTATCTAACAATTATAATATTCTGATAGAAGAGAATAAATATTAAAACTATAAAAATCTAGTACAGTGAATAAGTTATTAAGATGTAAAAAAGACACTGCTCTTATAAAAGAGTTTTCAGTAAATTTTATAATTAATATTAAAAGATTTCTTTAATAGCTTTAATATATATCTGATATAGAAGATTCAGAATTTATATATATATTACTCAGCACTTTTTAATAATTTATTAAGAATAAATAAAGAAGCTGAAGATAAGAATAATAATTTATTAAACTACTTTATTAAGTTAATATTAATAAAAGATTATATTACTCTGAAGATTTTTAATTATCTATTATTAAATAAAATATTAGAGAAAGTTAATATATAATTTATAAATCTCTTTAAGCTTGAATTACTTCATTTATTTCTTAATAATCTGTGAGAATTTTATAATACTGATTGAAATAAGTTCTTAGTTTTAAAACTAGATTAGTATTTAATTCTTTTCTATAATAAGTTAATATTCTCAGTTCAGTATATCTCTTTAATTAATTAATCCATCAGTTATTAACTTATTAATATATAAATTAAAAAGTGTATTCACTGAATCTCTCTTATAAAAAGAGATATTCTTCAATATTAAAAGACTGATTTTAACTGAATTATAACTATCTTTATTTATGAAATAAGAAGAATTAAGTAGATTTTTTTTATACTTACTTCTTTATATTATATCAGACAGAATTATCTATTGAATCTGTTAATTTTATAAGAGAATTTCAATAGTTACACTATTATCAGACTTTCAGTGATTTAAAAGATAGTATTATATAATATTTTAATACTGAATACTGATAAAAATAATAATTATTTAATATATAAATCTTGAATAATAAGATATTTATATTACACTTGAAATATCTTATTTCTTTAGATAGTAATTTAATTTATATAAAGTAGTTAACTAGTCTAACTGAATAGTATATAAGTATTAATTTCACTGATAGAACAGTATATCATGACTTACAGTATCTCAGTAGTATCTTGATAATGATATTTACTAATTACATGATGACTGAGCTATTCTCTGATAATGTCAAGAAGTTCTGTGCTGTTTCAACATCTTCTTAACATTTAATTTTCAGCAATGTGTCACTGAAATCAATGATGGAACATGTGTTACTGTAAGTGAGAAAGATTGCTCCTTCTATTATTATGAGAGCAGCTAGCTACATTATATAACATAAGAGATCACATGCAGACGGAGCGATTGCTAGAGCAATGCTATCAAGACACTACACCTTCTCTCACATCACCGTGCGAGATCTTAACACCATGATTATCTTCAAACACTATATAGAAAAGTCTGTCATGCAGTTTCTGAGTCTCTTCAAATCATGCTACATACATTAATTTCAGGCATTCTGGCCCTTTCTGCCTGTAAGGTCTAATAAATTAAGGAATCACTGAAATGCAATAGTGTCTAAAGATTTGATCAATTCATCTGCTGTCATTTTCTCAGTTGAGATGTACTTCAAAGATATAATCCTCTCATTCAGCTGTGTATGTGAGAAATGAAATCATGTATCAATATACTTACTGCACACAGTCACTGCTGTCACAGTGACCAGATCAATTGAACTCTTATTATCAGTATAAATCTTGATTGAGTTGTTCAGAATGAATAACAAGTTTATCATTATATTATATAATCACATTGCCTCACACACTGCCTCACTAAGAGTCATATACTCAGCTTCATTTGAGCTGAGAGACATGCAGAGCTGCTTGACAGATTGTCATGATATAGAGGCATCTGCAACTTTAAAGACAAACTCAGATATAGACTTCTGATTATCATTGAGAGAGTCAGCTCAGTCAGAATCTGTGTATTCAACTGATGCATACATTGTGTTCAGTAAGTCACTCATGTCATTATCCAGATTCTTGTAAAATATGCTCAGATTCTTAGTGCTGTGAAGATAGTATATGACATGTAGTAGAGCTTTTCATACTTTCAGTATGAGAGCTGAGTTCTTCTGTGCTAGAAGAGATGCTGTATGAGCAATGTCTGAATGTAATTTAACTGCTAAATACTGCAGACAGCTGACTTCATGTTGATATCAAGTCTTTGTAAATTCACTTTTCTTCTCTGACACAGAGAAGTCATCTAGACATAAGTCTTTATTCATAGATGAGTGAACAGTAACTGTATTATCAAGATGAAAATCTTGCATCAAGTATGTGATATGTTATTCAAGTATCAATTTGATCTCATTCTTCATACAACTGACTTTCATATCTAGATATCTTTTAGATTTCTTGAGATCTTTAATCTCAAGCTTTTAATTCAGCATATTCATTAATCAATTAGTGTTCACAGACTGCTCAGCTATAATATGAAGATTATTAACATAGATTGTCATATATAGATTCTTCTGTGTGTCATGTCACCAGAGGTCAGAGTTGTACAGGCTGGGGATGAATTCATGTTCCTGCAGCAGAATTGTGAGATAATTATACTAGATTTTTACTGCAGGGTTCAAGCTGTATAGAGATTTCTCAACAGCATACATTATCATATGTGAAGTGTCTGCTTCAAAATCAGTGAGTTGATATATATAAACTGTCTTCTCTAGTCATCTGTGTAGATAGATAAGTACAATATCAACTTAATACAGAGTTCATCTGCATTTCACTGCAATGATAAATATTATGTGATTTGTTGTATTTATTATAACAGAGGTATACATTTCCTCTCTTGAGCTTTTCTTAAGTCAATTGCTGCAGACTACTCATCTGAACTTTCACAATATACTGTCTTCATCAGTATTAAGATTCTCAGAGTGATTCTTCTCTATGAATACTCAGTGACTGAGAGTCACAGATTCATCAGCAGAAACATCAGAATATAATACAAGTGTTCAGGTCTTTCATCTCTCTAAATCAGTTATTTCATATTATATTAAATATCTTCACTATTCTTCTATATCTTCTGATCAGCCTACTGCATTCTTAAAGCTCTTTGACAAGTCATCAGTAATTGATGAAGAGATATAAGTTATAAAGATCTTTGCAGACTGCATTCATGAAACATGTAGTTTCAAAAAATCAGAAGTGTCAGAATTCTTCATTATATAGATAACAGTGATTGAGTCAGTATTAACTTCTGCAGTTATAGTGACAGTCACATTCTTTGGCATTTCTTGTGCTTTTGCAGGGAAAATCACATCACTTGTATCAATGAGCTTATCTGACATAGAACTTCACATGCGGTAGATCGCGCATCTGCAGAATTCAATAAGTTTATATAGATCAGTCTGAGTAGACAGTTTATTCACTGACTTCTATAATTCATAAAGATGAGTGTAGACATTCAACTCAAGCTTACAGAAATGTGAGATCTGCAGTGAAGTGTTTATCAGAGCTGAAAAAGAGATTGTATAAAAGCTGCAGACAGGTTTCTTGTCTTTCATAACTGTAGATCAATACTTCTCATTGTATAGTATAGTAGACATAGATGTGTTATTAGTTATTACAATGACAGTGTTCAATATATTCACTCAAAATTTCTTAGAAATGTTCTTGTCAATAATGACTGCTCTTGTATACATCATGATCATGTGAATTCCATGTTCAGAGACATTATCTTAGTGTGAAGAATAAGAAGTTATCAGCTCTCAAATTGTACTGTGATTACTGAATAATATAACAATCTTTGCAGATCTGAATACCTTATTGATATCAGTTCTAACATATACAGATGCTGTAAACTTCAAATTCTTTATAAATTGAGCTCAATGAGTATAATAGTCATAAGCTTGATCTTTGTTTTGCATGAAATAGACTCATCTATATCTTATCATGTCATCTGTAATCAATATATAGTATTTAGTTCTCTGATATAACTCAACAGAGTGATCAGATATCTCATTTAATATGCACTCATCATCTGCAAAATTAATATGAATACATTGCATGAGTCAGGTCACTTGTGACATAGAGATCTGAGAAAAACAACATGTCATATTCTCTTTCACACAACTGTCACAGAAAAAACCAGTCTTGAGACTCTTAATTTGAACATCTGATAACAGATTCTTCATCAACACAATGATGACTTCTGTATATATATAATCTAAGTCTGTATATCATTCAGCAAGTGTTTTAGCAATTGTGAGAGATCAAGTCTGATTATTGTTAATGAAATTATTATTATTGACAGTAGTTACAGTATTCACATATGCATATGATTTCACAGTGTAATATATCACTCTTGACTTATGATAAATATCAACTTCTGACATTCTTTCAACAATCTTATATATAGAGCTCTGAGGTGTGTGAATCACAGTGAAAGTAACATTATTTGAGACTCTCATGAGAAAGTAAGATGAGACAGACAATGACAATTCAAATCAAAAGCCCTGGTCTTCAAGCTTGATAAATGACAACAGGTTGACTGTGAGATTGAGAATTCAGTGAATATCATGAATTGTAATATTTCTTTCTTCAGATTCTAAGAGAAGATTGCTGATTTTCTTGATATAACTGTGATCTTCATCTGCAGTGTTAATCTTGAGATCATCAATATAAGTCTTATATTGAATAAGAGACTGCTTTTCCCTCATCATGTTAAAGCTTGTGCATATATCAAGAAACCAAGACTTGAATGTAGTGTCAACAGTCACTGAAAAAGCAATCACAGTATTGACTGTCACAGATTGAGAGACTAGAAGATCAGAAGATTCATTCTTTTTATCATTCTTATTCTTATTCTTCTTCTTATCTCTTCACTTGCTGTATTCACTGATATTACTACTATCATTTCCTTCAGATGTAATAATACAGTTCTTGTTTAACTTACATCACTGTTTAGTAGTGAGTTCAGAATGTAGATATCAGTAAGTAGACTGACCGTGTGACCGTGTCTGGGACCAGGACCAGATTTTTTGATAGTCCCATTACCAATTCGACTGATCCCATTACACAGTTTTAACATTAGATAGTAGTCCCATACTGTCCCAGTGAGACTTACTGTCTACTCTTGTCACATTTTCCAAATGGGACCATGATTTCCACTTCTCAATTTAAATTATTTTTATGGCTTTAAATGACTTTAAATCTCATTTGAGCATTACCAAAAAGCGTTACTTTTTAAAAAATTAAAAATAGTCTAAAAAAAACCTTAAAATGTCTAAAAATAGTAACTTTATGCCAAGAATGAGACTAAATGGGATCAAATGGAACCACTTTCTCATTTTTTTCAAGTCATGGTTTCATTTTAAGATCTGATATATAGTCACTTTACATGTTTTTTTGATAGCCAGTCCCAGCGGGATTCACGCCAAGAAATGTATGGGACCAGACCAAATGGGACCAAACGTGAAATTCATGGTCCCGGCGGCCAGTCTATCAGTAAGTGTTCTTTGAGTGTCAGTTTATACTGTATATATCACACTTGAAGCTGTTAGTAGATGATATAGTAGAGATTATAATAACTATATTAACTCACTACAGCTTGAAACATTCATTCTTAGACTTACTTATACAATTTATCAACTGTTTTATGAGATCTTTAATATCAATATTATAAATAGAGTCTTGATCAGTCATGTAGAAATCATCTAAATACATCTTGATAAAAGACTTTTAATAATCTTTTAAATCAATAAGAAAGAGATTATAATAGAAGTCTTCTAAGTTATTCACTAACTTCTTATAATATATAATTAAATAACAGAATCTTCTCTGAAACACTAGATAATTATTTTTCTTAACATGTAAGATAATTAATTCTTTTATAATATTCATACATTCTTTTACAAGTGAGATAGTATACTTAACTTCAATTCTTTTCTATAACATAGCTGTATTATCTGACTCAAGAGTTTCAATGATTGTATATACAGATTCTAATAAGAACTGCAATATACATTAATACAGTGTTTTGATATAAATGTTTTATTTTTCAGCACTTAATATATCTTGACTGATATCTTCTGAACAGACACATTAATTCTTCATAAGAATGTCAGATTCACTGATAACTTCAGTGTCTGCAAGAATTTCTGTACATCAGGCCTGATAATTGATGCTATCAAATGTGATTACAGTCTTAGTATTCATGACTTTTTAAACATTCTTTTGATATTTGTGAATCTGAGATTTGAAATCATCTGCAGCAGAGGTGATCTCTCAACACACACTCATTCTATTACAGAATATCATAAGATCATCTAATGACATGAATATCATGTCATCTTGACTCATTCTAGGCATAGAACTGCTGGCAGGACACACTTCTATAAGTGCTGTACATGTAGCACTTGAGCTTGAGATTTCATCATCAGATTCATAATGAGTGTCTGTGTCTTGACTAGCAGATGACTTCATGACTCTCTCTGTGACTTTCACATACTGAGTAATGTCATCTTCATCTTTGTCTGATTCTTTATTAATAGAGGCCTGTTGAGCTGTCTGAGTACAAGAATAAGAGTGTAGAGTCTTCTTTCTATCACTCTGAGAAGTAGACAAGCTACTCATCAGTCATCACAATCTGAGTATAGATATAAGAAAAGAGATTTAGACAAGATCAATCTCATTCAGTTATTAACTTGAAGAAAGAATATAATCTCTTAATCTCTAGACACATCTGCTTATTCTGAGTAATGAGAGTATCTTCTATTCAAATCAATATAGAAAAGTGAATCAATTCACAAGTAATTAACTATAGTGTAATTCTTCTATAAAAACATGTATCAGAGGTCTTATTAAAAGAAAAAAAACACGAATGTTTCAGGCTATAATCTGTAAGTGAGAAAGGTTGCTTCTTCTATTATTATGAGAGCAGCTAGCTACATTATATAACATAAGAGATCACGTGCAGGCGGAGCGATCGCTAGGGCAATTGTTGAGGGTCCCGCGGTTGGTCGGCCCTTCTACCAGCAGTGCGCTGGTGATGATTGAGCTCTTTTGCCCCAGTAGTCTACAGGTTATGAGACCTGTTTAGTGTGAGTCTACAGATTATGAGACTGTTAAGTGTGAGTCTCACTGTGATTAACATGCATGGATTCAATCTCAGAATGAACTTAAAAATTCCTAATAAATTCTCTGAACATTTTAACAGTGTTAAGAGATATTTCAGAAGTGTGCTCTAGAAGTTCTATGAGCTCTAGAACTGAGTAATTCAGTTCATTATTAAAAAGAAGCCATTGTGAGAAGGCCACTGAAGAGAGTCACTGAGAGAAAGTACTGTACTCTGTAATAGCTGGTTTGAGAGAGGGTGTTGAGAGTCCCGCAGTTGGTCGGCCCTTCTACCAGCAGTGCACTGGTGGTGATTGAGCTCTTTTACCTCAGTAGTTTACAGGTTATAAGACCTGTTTAGTGTGAGTCTACAGATTATAAGACTGTTAAGTGTGAGTCCTGCTGTGGTCAACATGCATGAGTTCAATATCAGAATGAACTTAAAAATTTCTAACAAATACTCTGAACATTTTAACAGTGTCAAGAGATATCTCAGAAGTGTGCTCTAGAAGTCTCATGAGTTCTAGAACTGAGTGGTCCAGTCCATTATTAAAAAGGAGCCATTGTGAAGAGATCACTGAAGGGAGCCACTGAGGGGAAGTACTGTACTCTGTGATAGCTGGTCTGAGGGGGGGTGTTGGGGGTCCCGTGGTTGGTCGGCCCTTCTACCAGCAGTGCGCTGGTGGTGATCGAGCTCTTTTGCCCCAGTAGCCTACAGCAATGCCACCAAGGCGCTACAGTTACAATCGGCGACACGTGACCGGCGTGGAACGGTGGAACCACCGTGGAATCACTGTAAATTAACCCTACGTTCTTCCGGGATGGTGTAGTAATCACCAACACAGGTTAGACCTCGAAAGACATTTCGTGCGGTGGCTTTCCCTTTGTCCTGTCAAAGGCCACAGAAATAAAGGTTTTTGAGGGATGCCATAAGCTTGTGACAAAAGTGTTGAAAAATAAGCGAAGAAAAAGTACGCCCAGCATGGAGGGGTTTAGACTGGCCGGTGGGACCATGAATTTCACATTTGGTCTCATTTGGTCTGGTCTCATACATTTCTTGGCGTGAGTCCCACCAGGACCAAGCCTCAAAAAAATCTGAAAATGAATCATTTCTGAGAGAAATGATGTGAAAAATGACCAGATTTAATTCAAGAACAGTGAAATGAGAGTAATTTCTCAGAATAAACTGTGAAAGATGATTATTCTTTCAAAATCAGAATGAGACTGAGACTGAAGATTAAAATCAGTCTTATTCAGTTCATTCAGTGATTACTTATATAATCAGAATTTGATAATAATTATTGATAATACTCATGAAACAACTAAATACATTCTTGTATAAGTTTATTCTTCACTTTCTCATAAAAACTACACTTCTCTGATATACTGTGATTAGAGATATTAAACTGTCTGATAATTTTATATTTTATAATCATGAGTTTCTTGATTATTTCTTCTTATAATTGTCTCTGATAATAATAATAAATATCTTAACTTGAGTTGAACTTTCACTTTATTCTCATCTCTGTTAATGAAATTATCAGAATATTATATATTATCAGTGTAACAGTTAAATATATACTCTTAACAATTTTTTATAACTCTAGAATTGATTTGATGTATAAATTTATCAGATTATCTTGAAGATAGTGATTAAATTCAGTTTTATAAGTATGTAGTTTTATCTGATTTTCAGTTATAATCAATGTATATAAGTTCTGTTTCAAAGTTAGTATTATAGTTCTATGAGATATGAAGTATTATCAAAGATTATTACTTACTAGAGAATTGTATTTCACTATCTTTATATCTTGAATATCTGCTTATTCAAATCTCTGATAGTTGACATTGTAGTAGTCTCAGACTAATTTAATATATAAGTCTCATTTCTTCTCTGTTTAATCTTGAGAAGTGTAGATATTAACTCAATGAGAGAGATCTAGTAGAGCTGCTATAGCATAGTACTCTGTAAAAGATTGTTCAGTTTTGCTGTAGTAATATACCAGTTTATTTCTTACAGTAATAATAGCCTGTGCTATAGTATTATTTCAGACTGAATTTCTTTTTAAGTGATTCAACTACTTCTTAAGATGAGTAAATAAACTGTTATATATTCATCAGACTGACTGCAGTATTGATGTACAAGTGATTAAGACTGTCTTTATTATCTTATAAAACTGAAACAGTAAATTAATCACATATTTCAACTGAGTTCACTTCATATTAGAAAGTTTCAATGTCTGAATCTTTTCCTGATCAGAGTATTACACTCAATAATCAATTATCTGATATAATTGAAGAGTCTGAACAGTTATCTCATATATTAAACTTCATTATATTCTAATATTCTGTATCATATTCAGTGATGTGACTGATTTATTTGTTTATTAAATATTATGAAATCATTGTTATTATTTAGAGAAGATACAAATCATATTAGTAATATTTCAAATCTATGATATTTAAATTATTAGTCAATCTATTCAAAATTAACAGTAGTGTTATTAAAAAGAATTACTAAAAAGTAATATTAAAAAGTATTATTAAAAAACATTATCTTTTATAAAGTAAATGTAAAAGTTACTTGAGTAATCACTTTCATCTCATTCTTATCTCAAGAATCAGTTATCTCATTATTCTTCATCTCAATATTAAGATTCTTTATCAGTGTTTGTATTATAAGTTGAATCACATGAGTAATATAGAGAATATGACCTTATTTATCATTTCAGAAATACAAAGTCAATTTTTGCTTCAAGCTGTTCATCATAGTATAGTTATTCACAGTATTATCAGTTATAATTATAAGAAGACTGAGACTAATATCTTAATAGTCATTTTTAATCACAGTCATTAATATCTCTACTATATAATTCTCAGTATAACTACTGATTAATGATTCAAATTCAATTAATGTCTCTTAATAAGTTCAGTTCTTATCAATGTAATAATATATAACTCTTATAAATGTAAGATTATTTGTACTAGTTCATACATTCACTGTGAGAGACACTCTTCAATGATTCTTCAACTCTGATTCTAGATATTATATATTGACTTTATAATGTATCTCAAGATTGAACTGAAGACAGAATTAATGTGAAATATAAAGATTTGAATTAAGTATTTGAAGAAGTGTTCAGAATTCAGGGTTTTCAATTGATTGAAGAGAAAGATTCAGAGATATATATATATAAAGTAATTATTCACAGAAGTTATCAGATGAGAGTTATGAAATCAGAGTACTGATATATAATTATTTTCACATGATTTTTTTCAAATTAGAAAGTTAGTATTATTAAAAATTATTATCTAATAGAGTAACTTATCAGCTCAGTAGTAATTTTCTGATTATTTTTCTTTTATTATCTGCATTCTGATAACTTCAAGTGTTAGAAAATTCCTTCAGAGTTATAATCAGTTTATGATGAATGTTTCTGAATGAAGTTGCAGTAATTGTAGCAGAGAGATAACTCTTCAGTAATCTATAATACAATCTGTTAATAATTATTTCATAGTTCATCTCAGTGTTTGTGTTGAGTTTTTCATAAATTTCATGATCTGAAATCAGATGTGAAGAATGAAGTAATTATTTATTATAATTGAAAGAGAGCATTCTGTGTTGAATTGTAAATAATATAGACTTTGTAATTCACAGTGATTTCTTGAAGAGTTTATGAATCTTCAATAGAAGTAAAAGAAGTGAAAGAAGTGAATTCAGAAGATATAATGATAATTTGAGAAAGATGATAATTTATTTTCAATAACTGATCACTGATGTGTGTAAGAAGAATTAATATAAGAGAAAATAATCTTCTTTCTTAGCTTAGTTATAATTTTAGTACTAACTCAGATTGAATATCATTAATATATAAAAGTAAACAAACAATCTTGATTAATCTCTGTCATATTTCTTGAAATATATTAATATTATGAAAGAGAGTATTATCAAATTGTATTATCAGATGATATCATTAAAAATATATTAATATTGTGAATATCAATGTTGAAAAAATATTGATACTTATACATTATAGTGATATGATAGTTGAATATATATATATATCTTATTTCTGACATTGATAATTGATTACAACTTGTACAATAATTTTTGAAAACTCAAAATTAATTTCAATTATTAACTAATAGTTATGAACTTATAACTAACTAATATAAAAAGAAAAAAACTTTTTCTACTCATTATCTTTCTTCTCTTTCTCATTCTTCTCATCATTCTTCACAATTCACTTCTTATTCTTATTCTTCTTCTTCTCCTTCTCATCTGAGGTGATAATCATCTTAAAATCTCTCTCTACTGCCTTCTCAGAGAAGGGTTTCTACTGCTCCCTCTCAGCCAGGTCTAGACTGACCGCCGGGACCATGAATTTCATGTTTGATCCCATTTGATCTGATTCCATACATTTCTTGGTGTGAATCCCGCTGGGACTAATTATTAAATAAACATGCAAAGTGACTATATATCAGATCTCAAAATGAAACCATGACTTGAAAAAAATGAGAAAGTGGTCTCATTTGATCTCATTTAGTCTCATTCTTAGCATAAAGTTACTATTTTTAGACATTTTAAGGTTTTTTTTAGACTATTTTTAATTTTTTAAAAAGTAACACTTTTTGATAATGCTCAAATAAGATTTAAAGCTATTTAAAGCAATAAAAATAATTTAAATTGAGAAGTGGAAATCATGATCTCATTTGAAAAATGTGACAAGAGTAGACAGTAAGTCTCACTGAGATAGTATGAGACTACTATCTAATGTTAGAACTGTGTAATAAGATCTGTCGAATTGACAATGAGACTATCAAAAATTCTGGTCCTGGTCCCAGACACGGTCACACGGTCAGTCTAGCCAGGTCAACCTGCATCTCAAAATCCTGCATTTCCTGGTCTGCTGCCTCGGGTTCCACCTCAGTAGTAAGCAGATTAATATGCTCAGAGAGTAGAGCTGCCTTCTCAATGTTCTGAATCATGAAGTGCTTTTGAGATCTGAACAAGGCCTTAATTCTCTTCTCTACCAGCTTCTGCTAATCAATTAGAGAACAGAAGTATTATTAAAAATTATTATCTTTCAATAAAAAACTTATCAGTTTTGACTTCTTTGTCTTCTACTCTAATATCTTCTCAATCTTCTTCTATCACTGTTTATTTACAGTAACACTCTTCTTCTCTCTCTCTCTCTTCATCTTAGTCTCAAATCATTCTCAGAACTTCTTCTGATCTCACTACTACTGTATGAGAATCTTCACTATCTTCTTTTTCAATCTCTCACAGATGATGTCATTCACATTATTTCTATACTTAGTTCAGTCTAAATCTATCAGAAGCATTACTTAAAATTATTATCATTCTACTTTCTTACAGAGTCTCTTCAAGATATTATAATATGTCTTACAATCTGTCTCTTTATGCTTAAATGTCTTCTTCTTCTCTCTCTTCAATCTGTGACAGTGCTCACGCGTCTTGGTGATCTGCAGGACTGCAGAATATTTAAAGAGAGATGACATGATTGATTTTAATGAGTGTTAAGAAGAGAGTGAAGACAGGCAATGATATAATAATAATAATAATAATGATAATAATGATGATGATAATAATGATGATAATGATGATGATGATGATGATGATGAAAGAGAGAGTGCATCAGAATATATTATTGACTTATCAAATATAAAGAGATAAAGAAACTATTAACAGCTTTCAGATATGTACAGAAACAGCTACAGTGTTGTATAGTAATATTATTTTCATTCAATACATATACTATTGATATTCTTTGTATGCATTTATCATATAAGAGATACATGCAGAAAACAGATCTTTGTTGCTAGAGAGAATAATTACAGTAATTCTCTATTTTCATATTATAAAGATAAGTTATTCTTATTTCTTTCTTCTCTCTTTTCTCTTCTTCTTCAACTCATCACTAAGTTCAAGCTAGTATGAAAACTATTAAAACACTCATAGAAATTCTCAAATTAAAGAGTATAGACTAATCAAATTTTAAATACAGATGAATTAAATTAATTCAATAATACTAATTATTTATTCTCTTCTTAATATAATAACAGTTATATCTTTCTCTTCTTCTCTCTCAAATGAAACATGACTCATGAAAAGCAAGTATCATGCCAGGTTATAATAACTATCACAGCCTCAGCATGCAGAGCTGTATACACACAGTGTATACTGAACTGAGAGACTGTGTGAATTATAAACTAATAGCAGCATCTCAGAAAGAGCTGTGCAGTGTGAGAAAGCTACAACTCTCAGTTACATGTGCAGAGAGTGAATCACTGTAGTAAGTATATATATATTGTATGAAAGTAATGCTTTTTAGTAATACTCAGTCTCTGATATTATGAAAATAGAGTCTCTCTGTGAGATCTGTTTTTATCAGAAGTTAAAGAATCTTATATTTCTCAAGATCATCTTCACACATCTTGTCTGTGAAATTGATGAAGAGAATTATTAATTTCAGTATTCTGTTCTTGATATCATTCAAGTGACAGCAGAGTTCATCCTGATCACACTTTTTAAGTGTATATTTTCTAATTATTCACATTTATACAGATATATACTGATTATTTATTAGATGATATTAAGACAATAACTCATTACAGCTGTGTTATTCTCACTGTGAGAGATACACAGTTAGTGATAAATATTATAAAGACTCTGAGAAGTGAGTATTTTGAAGATGTTATAGCTCTGTAATCTTAATTTTTTTTTATTTTTATTTTTTATTTTTTTCTTTTTCTTTTCTTTTTTTTTTATTGTGATTTTTTCTTATATTTGTTTTGTTTTTTGTATTTTATTTTTTTTTGTATTTTATGTTTTTTTCATAATTAAAATTATATAAATTATGATCTGTGTTCAGAAAAGTAATAATATTTGATAACACTCTCTGTTGAATTTTTAATAAATGAGCACTATGTTATAATATTATATAAGTGAGAAATGATTTCATAGTCTTATTTAATGTCATTCTCAATAATAAGATCAGAATGAAAATGTGACTAAGAATTCAAACATATTCTTTATCTGAGACTAGATTTTTATTTGAAAAGTGAATCTGGAATCTTTAATATTTGAAATAATGTGATTTGAGATTAATGTGATGAACATAAATCATGATCAGAAGTAATGCTTTTAGGCAATGTGACAACTGTAAAGTTTGATCCTGATCTCAGACATAGTTACACAGTCAGTCTAGAGAGGTTATCCGGCACTTCTAATATGTAATTAAAAAATTGACCTGTCTGATATACACCTGTGACAAGTCTTGCATACCTTGGTGTGCTGGCATGATATGTGCGCAACTCATACTTGAATTTCCACTTTTTTGAGAGACTCAAGAGAAGATAGATCAATGATATATGTCTTCTATTCATTTTCTTATGCTTTTAATGCTCTATCATCACTTTGCAACATCTCAATCATCACAACTAGAGATATCTTGAGAATGATGAAAAAGAAATTTCATCACAGCAAAATGAACAATGAGGTCAAATAACTGATGTCTGATCAGAAATGTCTGACAATTGAATACAATTAATCACTATCATTGTGAGCTCTCTCAACATTATCAGTTTTAATGACTTACTGACTTAATTTGCTGTTTGTAGATCATATGAACCCCCAGTCATCATCATCATGATAGGATGCAAAAAATACATTATTTCAGAGTGTTATCTCTGGAAGTACCTGCAGTGGAACAGAAATTTGACTTGGAATTCATACATCACACTCCCTGATGTTGATGAGGATATTGGTCACACCTTGGTGCATTTTTTATATACAGGCATCTATGAGACACTAGGCTCAGCACCTGATCCAGATATTTCCTGCACCGCGAGAGAATTCAGAAAGAGTGCCCTAGTTTATCACATAGCCAGAACATACAATCTACCTGAACTTGAGACACTTGCTAAGAAGTATATTGAACATTTTGAGGAATCAATTTCTATTTTCAATATACTACAGGCGGTGAGAAAGATGTTTTCAAAGCTCTCTGATCATCAAGTTTGACTTCCCAGCTATATCAAAACAAAACTTGAGAAAGTGTTTGTGTCTGATGAAACAACTTTCAAGTGTGACAAGTTTCACTGCGAACTTGGAGAGAATCAAGTTTTTCACAAGGCTGTGATGAGAATGATTGTTGATATTTACTCTGCCTGGTTGTTGTTTATGTGAAGTACCCTTGACAGTCAGAAGAGCTGCATTGAAGCTGGAGCTGAGGATCTTCCTGCTGACAGATATCTGGATAAAATGTCTCCTGCTGAAGAACATGTCACTGAAGCATATCCTGTCAAAGATACTGCCGCTGAAGTGTATCTCATTGAAGAGTGTGCTATTGAAGAACCTTCCACTGAAGCATATCCCGTCGAAGAACCTGCTGAGGAAGAACCCGCCCCAGAAGAGCCTTTGTTTGAAGACTGTCCTGTCGAAGATCCTCTCGCTGAAGACCCTCCCCAAGAAGAGCCTCTCACTGAAGCATATCCCATCGAAGAGCCTCTCGTTGAAGAGTGTCCCATTGGAGAGCCTCCAGCTGAAACGTATGCCACCGACCAACATCCTGCTGAAGAACCTCCCTTAGAAGAACATCCGGATGTCAGTCTCTATGCTAATTGGAAAAAGCTTTCCCCAAAAAAGAGGCTGAAAAGACGCAAGATTCTCCAGAAGAAGGGCCTTCCAATCCCAAACTGAGATGGGACCTTTCCGGTCTCGAATGTTACTAGGGTGTCAAAAGATGATGATGAAGAACTAGATTTCATTTGAAGGTGTCTGCAGATGTTTCAGTTTTTCTATACATTGGCGCGTGGTTGGTATTTTTATACCGTTTACCCTTTCTTATGTTTATTATGCACTTTGAAGGGGCTGAGGCCCGGTGTGTGTGTGTACAGTGAACTTTAGAAAGGCAGAAATCCAAAAATCCAGGTAAGTGCGACTGCAACCTTAATCAAGATAAAGACGATTAAGAAATGTAGAAGTCAAGAAATTTACCCCTTTCTTCAGGGCCAGATATAAAATTTGCTGCTGCGACGCTCACCTTTTTGCTTTGACAATTTTGGCTATAGGCGCTCTGGCTTGGGGAGAACCACGACATGCAAATTTTTCAAAATAAAATAAAAATAAAAGACCAGCAGCGACGCTGAACAACGTTTTCTTGCTGCCGGCTGCGAAAAAGTGCATGTGACACGGAAATTGTTCCCTATCATTCCAAAAAGAAACGGCAGACATCAATATATTTCAGGAGGGGCTCGGGATCCTATTGATTTGATTCTTTTCATGACTTCAACCGGCGTGCCTGACTGCTCCATGTTTTCTTTGCTAGCTTTAGGTGTTCTCATCTCGGAACATTCTTTCATCGCAGGATCGAAACCAACGTTCTCGTTATCCATAAATATGGGATCACATTCCATCCAAGTGGGTGGTATGTCTGACATATATTTATCCATAAGCACGGGGCGATTCTGATTCGGGGTTGCGTGAGAAGGATATCTCCCGCTCTTGCGGCTTCAGCTTAGAAGCATCATTCAACACAGTCTCTGAACACATGTCAGCATATGCTCCCAGTTTCCAGTTGAGATATCAATTACCTTGTTCCTGAACAATCTTTTTACCATCTTGCTTAGGGCTGGCACACCCACCTGCAGTGTCTTCCGAGTGATTGGATTTGGAGGTGGTGGAATCCGCCCTGGCTTCGCGAAGAGCTTCTACGAGTTCTTTCTCATCGGAATGCTGATACCCATATCCTGTTGTCACACTCTGCTGGGGACTTTCATCGATGGGGCTGCATGGAGGCGTTTGGGCCGGCGGAGTATTGGCAGGGGCCTTGTCGTTGAGCTTCATTGCTTGAGGCATGGTGGTAGTTGATGATAAAGAAGTCTTGGAAACTGGGTCTGGGTAACTGGCTTGGTGAGGTCTGTGAGTGTCTTGAATGTCTGTTCATTGCCTCAGGATTTCGGGGGAAACTGTGCCTCCTTATACGCCATTCTGTCGACACTCCTGGCACCTATTCTTTTGTCGTCTCCCCCTTCAGCTTGGGCCACGTGGATACGGGAGGAGCTTGCCGTCGCTCTCCCAAAGTTAGGGTGTATAAAACTGTGCCGCAGGATACATGGTCTCGACCTAGTCGATGTGATATGACAACCCGCTGGCGAAAGCTTGCCGTCTTCTGCTTTGCATAGCGAATCACCCAACTATCCAGGTTGTGCTATAGGACTCGGTCTCGATCTCGTCGGACTTTTGTCGATCTGAGAACTAGCCGTGTCGAACTGTCCGCGGCACATCTCGCCGTACCAGAGGTTGCCCTGATATCAGAGATGCTATCAGCCCATGATGGATGGAAAATTATCGCTTCTGTTTGGCGGTCCGATTGGCCAACAGCTCAGGAAAATGAAATCTAGATGGCAAGTTTGTTGTCCCTGAACCCTGTGCAGCTGGAACAATCGATTAGAGAGAGTTGTTGAAGGGCAAAATTGTGGCTTGCAGTATCATTATAGCTCACCCCTTGTCAAAGTGGTAGTCAATGAAAGGTGGCTGGCGATCTGCCGCTCGATGCTACAAATTCGCTTATTGATGAGGCGCCAAAGGACGAAGGATGATATTGCCGCGAGACCATGGTGCAGGGGATGCTATCAGTCCGCTTGGGTCTGATTGGTAAACATCTCAGGGAAAAAAACCTAGATGTTATGTTGTTGTCCCTGAACCCTAAACTGAAGACAGTCGAGGGGGAGAATCTTGTCGTAGCTTGCAGTAGGGGAAGATCCCGTCGAACCATATTACAACTACATCAAAAAAGAAAAAGCTGTCCTTGCTGAAATCTAGTGACTAATAGCCAGCAGCAGAAGGTACGGAAGTTATGGGAGCTGCGGGAAAAACAGGAAAAAGGGAAAATAGGGGACTAGTGGGACGAAGGCTGCAGGAAAAACTCGAACAGAGCTCGATTATTCCGTTTCTTCCGTTTCTTCCATCCGTTCTGTTTCTTCACCAATCCTCTTGCTCGTTATTCGGAAATACCGTGCCGCCAACGCCGTCAAACAAAGACCCTCTCATAAAATCGCTTGAAGGGGAAAGAGTCAATGGGAGGTTTATGCCGGATCATAGTTTCTTGCTGCACCAGTGATTTTGCGTTCTCAAAGAATAATGGCTCTCATTCAAGGTTATCTATTTCCCCTCCGTATCAGGCCCTTACTACAGCCTTGTGCGAGAGAAAAAATCCGTCCGGCCCCTCCCCCAACAAAACCTTCCCTTTTCTCCTGAAAGAAGAGTCAAACGACTTCCCAAAATTTGCACCATCATCATTGTATTATTGTATTTGAACCTTATCGCATGGAGAAATCCCTCTCTATATCAACTGTGAATGTTTCAACTCTGACATTGTCAATAAACTCTCCTGACTGCATTACACTCCGAGTTCTATACTCTACAGAGTAAGTCACCTCCTATCTTTTCTATGCCGTAGCTAAGAAGTCACTAGGAAGCTGACTTCCACTCTAGAATTATATAGAATGGCAATTCTTTACATCGCTGTATATAAACCCCGGCAGACCCTAGGAACATATCATTGGACTCTGTACCTTGAAGAAGGGGACTCTCACTTGGTGTTTCAAGTTGTCAGAAACCCGGGTCAATTTCAGTACCAAGAACTCTCCAGCCGCCCAGAAAATACCGATCGCCATGTTGAGAATATCTTTGTGGCGGATATCGTGCGGTAGTTAATTCCCAGGCAGTTGATAATGAAACCTACCATTGGGGCTGCCAGCAGTGGGTCTTCGATGTTTTGGAATCTTTACTCGATGACAGTATCATTACGGACTATGATCATGGTGAGGCTAAACACAAACTGGAGATGATCTTTCAAGTTGAGATCGAAGGTGATGAGTGATGAGTGCGTAATGCCTGCTTCCTTCTGTCTAAAATTATAATTCTAATTGGATAAGGTTTTCGAAAAGGTTTTCGATCTACGGTTTGATAAATTGGTCCGACAACAGCTTTGGAAAGATGTGGTTAAGTGCCAAGGTAGTCCAATAGCAAGTTTTGCATAGTTACAAAAAGGTCTATCTATGACACGAGTTTCTCAACGAATTGATCAATAGCAAACTCAGCAAAGTACATCCCCATGCCCTTATGTGGAAGAAAGAAGACCCAATCGCCCCTGCGTACAGGTAGCATTGTATTAAGAGACTTTAGAAACTCCCAATACTCCGGGTAAACTCCGCCTAGCTCCCAGTCAACAAGCCCGGTCACTCGAACGGATTGATCTCGCTCCTTGCTAACCATTATATTCCGTGGATGCAAGTCACCATGTGTCATGACAATTCGGTGATCATTGCGTAGCATAGAGTGCACAAACTCAACATAGGCTCTCATTGTAGGTGGGTGGTTACCTGAGATGAGGAATTCGTTGAACTGAGCTTCGTTCTCAATCTGTTGTGGACTTACCCGCTTCCACATTCTGCAGTCAATGCAGTAAGGTGGATTACCACCACCAAGGCAATGAGAAGATAGAGGGAGCATCCTAAGTTTCTCTAGGATAACATCTAACTGATCTCGGATAGAAAATTTTTCTTCCGTAGAGAGGGAAGACCAGAGCTTATCCAAAGATGAGCCTTCAATAAAAGTCATGAACATGTAGGTTGTCTTGCCGATAGAAATTGCTCCTAAGGGATGAGGAACTGGAATATCCTTCGAGAGACTCTGAATATAGGCTGTAATATCGGCGTCCGTTAGAAGCAAATTATGCCCAAGCTTGACAACAATCCGTTCATCAAGTTGTATGACGGCCCGTGAAAAATGGCCCCAAAGCACCTTTCCATTTTGCAAAGCGCGCGAGAGAGCCAAACGAACTGCGAGTTGATCGTCATGGTTGCTGCTGGATAAGCAATCCTGCTCACAACCATATTTCCGCAAAAGCGTATTGACTTCAGGCGCAAGGGGCCGAAGAATGACCGGAATCTCTGCTGGGATTAAGAAAGCCTCTTGAATTTGGCGTGTATTTGGAGTGTTGCTGCCACGACCTATACAGCAAGATTAGCATTGTTTCCTCCTACGTATGAAATACCTAGGTCCTTACGTACAGCTTTGGCTCTTCCTACCACATACCTCCTCCAGTTTGCGACGGTCTGATGGGTACTTCCGACCCCATCTTATAAAGAATTTACTGAGATCGGCTGATCGATTCCAGTTTAACTTGGTACGTAGTTCAGTCGTTGCCGACTCATTCAGTGCAATGAAGCCTGAAAGAGCATCTCCATCTTCGTCGCAACCCCCTTTTCGTGCAGCATCATCCAGCTCGGTAGAACAGAGGGGCGTAACGGATGACGTTGGAGGAGATTGATTCCTTCCGAAAAAGTAAATAACGGGTAAAGTGAGGACGAGTGCGGTGCTGGCGCCGAGAAAAAAGCTCAGGCAAGTGTCCGGTCTAATGAAATTGCTAGACATTGCTTCAGAAGCTCCCATTTGGCTGGTGGTGCGGTTTAGAAGGACATGTTTCTCGTGCGGCTCTGACAGCTTCAAGTAATATCCACGCTCCGTCTTTCTTCCAGAGATCCTTGCCAAGCCTGTATGGCGGCTTCCGTCACCTGACTCATAAATTCCTGATCCGCTGTTACAAGGAATGTTTCTCAGCAGGGCTATACGATTCGAGACGAGCTCCCTCAAGACTTTCATGTCCATTTCAGTATTCGATACAGTCTATCTAAAGTAGCCTGGTGAAGCCAAGCAAGTCAATTTAGATAGATAGGGGTTACTAAATAGAGTTTAATATCACGTGGACAAGCTAACGAGTAATCACCCTTGTATTACACCTTCGTCTAATCAGAAACTTAACGCATTGGTGCCTAATTTGTTGATTATTATTATTATTATTATTCTTCAATTATAGATGTACGCAGTCAGAGACTATGACATCTACCTGAGAACTTTTAGTTCTCAGGGTTTTTTCTATATCTATAAAGTTAACTATTATACATTTATCAATTTCAGATATGTAAAATCAGAAAATTTCAGCTCAGAATATAAAAACTGTTTATAAATTACAGTATTTTAACATCTTCTAATACTTTGAAATTATTTAATAATATCATGACAAAAGAAAAGAGAACATAGTCTTAAAGATAGACATATTAAATAGATAAATAGAAAAGAACAGAAGAAAAAGTAAAGTAAAGAGAGATTATAATAGAATAAAATTATTAAAAGATAGTATATAGCTGTTTTAATAGACTTTATCTAATCAATTTTCATCTCTTCATATTTAAATATTTCTGAATTCAGTTATTTTCTTATAGCTGCTAGAGTTTCTGATAGAAAGTCTATTAAGTGTTTAATTTCTGTCTCAGTTGAGAATAAGAATCTCATATTTAATTGATTTAAATCATACTTCTTCTTCAATCTGACTCTGAGATTATTATATAATACATAATATATTATAATATACTTAGAATTTTCATTTATATTATAGAATAAGCATTCTGTTGAATTAAATCTATTATTAAATATTTATATATAGAATTTAAAATAATCATATTCTAGTTTCAGCTGAATTATAGATGAGAATATTTTCTTTTTACATTTAATTAAATAAGATTTTTACTTAGATTTTATTTTAAATTTTGAATAATATATACTCTTCTTTTATTTCTATCAGCTTTTATTTCACTTATTTATATAAGATTCTTTTATCTTTCTCTTTATAAAAGATTAAAACACTGTTTTTTGAATAAATTTATTTAATTCTGAATTCTTTTTTACTGCTGAATCAGTCACTTCATTGTCATGAATACTTATATAAGTAGAAATTAGTGTAAATAAATTATTAGTTTTAATATTCTTCTCTTTTAAATTTTTATAACAGAATTTAAAATCAGTTTAAGATTCATTTAATTGTTATAAATCTGACTATTTTTAAGTCTTTTCAAAGCAGCTTAACTATCAGAGAATATTCATATCTCTTTCAAGCTATTTCCTCTTTTATAAGATTTTATCTCAATAAGTTTGAAAGCTTTTACTATTATAAATAGTTCAGTATTAAAGACTTCAGATTCACAGCTCAAATTTCAGAAATCTGAGATGAAATTGATATTATCTTCAGTATAAGCAATGTCTGTATCTAATCTGTTTAAACTCTCATTTTTTGAGTCATCTGAGTAAATCAGAATAGAGTCTTTTATATTAATTGTAGAAATCTTCTTCAAATACTGTTATATTCTCTCTCTTTAAATAGTTCACTTATTTATAAGTCTATGAGATATTTCAGCTTTTCTCTTCAAGAAGATATCTTCTTATGATCAATTTTCTCAACATTTAATGAAGAAAATTAATTTTTAATCAATGAACATAATCTGTACAGTTGAGAGAGTATTTTCTTTAAATAATTATTCTCATTTCAATTAAGAAATCTATTTCAATTCAGTTCATTTTCTGAGTTAATTAATCTAATTTGTTGATGATTACTACATCTACTGTAATCACGTGTTACTCAACTTATATATAGTTTCACTCTAGATAGATTATAGATGATAATATTATTCTCTAACAGATTATAAAGCTCTTTGTAATAAGCTGCGTCTGATCATCATATAGACTATTTCATTACACTTCATAGATTCCGCTGAAAGCTCTGATTCTCAGTCATTCTCAATTGTTAATTCTCAGCTGAAAAACTCATGAAATTTCTATTCTTCTGCTCTGAAGCTCCACTGTGTATATCACTGTGTATGTGAATAAATATTCACTTCAATCACTGATTCTTGCACTTTCTCTTTCTTTACTTCTTTAATGTTTTTCACTTTGTTATATAAGATCTACAAATATTATACTGATCTATTCAGTATAGGTTTCTTACACTTGAAAAATGTTCATTATCTTCTTATTAGAAACAATTATTCATTAGAAAGATATTTACATATGTAACAATATGTAAGAAATAGAGAAATGATTAAACAGTTAAGCAGATACTGAGTCTTAATCAGTTAAGTAAAAACTGAGTCTCTAGATAGAAGCTTACTCATCAGTCATTCTGACCCTGTAACAAGATCTCACAAAGAGAATATTGATGAAAGACTTGAGAGTTCTCATGCCTTAAACATATAAGAGATTTATATAATTACATTTCTTCTAATTCTGTAGATACTACACATCTGATGAATGATATAACTATGTCTAATAATAATATAAGAGATCTCTTGAATATGAGTATAGATACAGTGTCACAGTGACTTCAAGCAATGTTGAAATTACAACAGCAACAGATAGTCAATATGCATGTAACTCAATAACATCAATACAAGAAAATTCAACAATTATCTTGACTAGAAAC
Organism: Blastomyces dermatitidis ER-3; assembly: GCF_000003525.1. NCBI lineage: Eukaryota > Fungi > Ascomycota > Eurotiomycetes > Onygenales > Ajellomycetaceae > Blastomyces > Blastomyces dermatitidis. The sequence continues at coordinate 2,848,738 of NW_025544776.1, read as the reverse complement.
CCCTGCACAGACAATTTCAACACTGACAGAATCAAATATAAACACAATACAGACACTGAAGAAATACTTAGATACTCTTATATATTTCAATACTTCTAATCTCACTCTCTACTCATTATGAAGATTGAAAATGCTTGTGAAACTAAGTGTAGATGAAGATGTCATCAGTTTACTAATCAATCAAGATTAATATATTAATGAATAATTGAGAGATTTCATGAAACAGAAGTTTTATTCATGAATGAAAGAATATGAATCAGCAATACAAATGTCTGATAATATTATCAAATATCTTGATGTTCTGTTCTGAGACACTATTATACAATAGAAAGTATTAGATTAATTACAGAGTGTCTGACAGAGAAACACTTCTCTCATAATATTCATCTCTGACTTCAATATTAAGATTCTAGAAACAGGTGATCAATCTTGAAAGAATCAAATGAAGATTAGTATACTCAAGAAAACATTAACTTTCAAACTCTTACAGACTCTTATAAGCATAGATAAAGACCAGACTTGTAAAGATTTCTACATATAACTTCAGACATTGAATGATTATCTTATCAAGGTCAAGAGTATACAGAACAGTGACAGAAGACATTACACTTCAGTCACTTATACACTCATACTGAAGAATGATGATGCAGATGCCATGAATTGAGTGAACTTAAATATTTATATATAAGCAAGAGTCTCTGCTATCTGAACAGGCTTCTGAGTTTCTGAGATCACTTCTGAAGAAGTCACTGACTGACATTAACATGAAATGTGTATCAATTGTAATCAATCAGACTACATCATCTTCAACTGCTGATCAGTCTATGTGTCTTCTCACTTAAGAGAAAGATCAGTATCTTCTTACTTAAAGAATGAATCAGCATCTGTCTGCATCAATTATATTGTATTAAGGAAAGATTCAGAAGATAACTATAAAAACATCTCAATGAAACAGAGAAAAGATTAACTTCTATTTAAATTCACAAACAGAAGCTTGAAGAGATCAGATAATAATAATTTCAAGAAAAGATGATAATAAATGCAATTTTCATATCTACTGTGATGAATAACATATATAATATAAAGACTATGATAGATAGTAATCTATGTCACTATGCAATGATTAAATCTTCAGTTGTAAGATGTTATAACCTTCAGTGTATTCTCTTATTAAAACCTCAACTTCTCATAGAATTTGATAATTCAAAAGATGTTTGCATCTGTAACATGATAAAACTAAACGTAGATGTTAAAGAACATTAACATGAAGATGTCTATGCATATGAAGTTGATAATCTTGACTATAATTTTATGCTAGAACTTATCTGACTATCTGAACAAGGTATCTTATTGAACACTTGAAACAGAAGCTTGATATTCTCTAACAATGATAGAATTCACAAAGATAATATTTATAAAATTATAAATCTGACACAGATCTCTATCAATTTTTATGAAATGCTATGAAAAAGAAGTCACTGATAGCAGAATCATGTGACAATATATTCTGTCAGTCTGACTGATATCAAGAAAGCTCTAGAAAAGTTATCTTATACTATAACAACAGATTCTCATATCAAACTCTCTTAATAATACTATAAATATCTAGATGTCTTCTGACAAGGCAATATTATAAACATACTTCTCTTACAAGACTCAGAAGTGAATCACAGTATTAAGTTAGAGAAGAAGAATGATAAAGATCTTAAATCATTATAAGATTCTCTTTATAACATATTCTGAGATGAACTTCTTCTTCTTCAAAAGACACTCAATGATCTGTTGAATAAAGAATTCATACACATTAGTAACTCTTCTGTCACAGCCTCTATTCTCTTTGCAAAGAAATCAAGTGAAGGACTTCAATTCTGTGTGAACTATCAAGAACTGAATAGATTAATAAAGAAAGACTGCTATTTCTTATCTCTTATCAATGAAACTCTAGCTCATATTAAACAAGCTCAATGATTTATAAAGCTAGATATTATCATCACATTTCATAAGATCTGCATCACTGAAGCAGATGAGTGACTTACAGTATTTTAAACACAATATGATCTCTTTAAATGAGTAGTCACATTCTTCAGACTGACTAACACTCTCAGTATATTTCAGAAGTATATCAACTGAGCACTTTAAAACTTTCTTGATAAATTTGTATCTGCATATCTTGATAACATTCTCATCTTCACTGATAAGTTCAGAAAAGAATATCAAGAACATATACAGAAGATATTATAATAACTACAAGAAGCAGAACTATCAATAAATATAAACAAGTATGATTTTAAGATTAAAAGTACAAAATACCTAGGCTTTATCATAGAAGCTGGCAAGAGAATCTGAATGAATTCTGAGAAGATCTCTGCTATTCTTAAATGAGAGATTCTACACACTGTGAAAGATGTACAAAGCTTCATCAGATTCACTAACTTCTATTAACAATTTATATAAAACTTCTCAGATATTGTGAGATCACTTACAGAACTTACTAAGAATTACTCAGTATTTCAATGATCAGTAGACACTGAAGCTGCATTTACACAGATGAAGAAGATGTTCATTAATATCTCTCTACTGATAATATTCAATTCTGATTATGAGACAGTTGTTAAAGTCAATTTCTCTGATTATATCACAGAAGAAGCTATATTATAATATGATGATAAAGATGTCTTATAATCATACATCTTCATATCTAAGAAACTGAGTTCTGCTGAATACAATTATAAGATCTATAACAAGAAACTTCTCACAATCATATATTATTTAGAAGAATGAGACTCTGAACTCTGAAGTGTCTCTGAATTTGAGATAATCACATATCATAAAAATCTCAAGTACTTTACAATCACTTATAAACTCACTGAATGACAGATATGATAATCTGAGTTTTGAAACTGCTTTTATTTTACAATACACGACTGTTCTGACAGTTAGAACTTGATGATAGATATTCTCTTATAATAAGAGCAAGATATGCCTTTCAATGTAACAGACACCTGTTGAATGAACTGAGAACATCAGCTCTTAGATCTGAAGATATTTGACTGATTAAGATGAAACAACTCATGACACTATACATGCTTCTCTGATTAGAACACACTCTCTCTGAACTGATACTGATACTGATATCTTCACTTCTTCTACACTGAATGAACTGTGACATACAACAGCTCAGACTGATGAACTTCTTCAGACTCTCACTGAAGCAGTATAATAAGAAGTATCTTAATTCTCTTCAGAATTATATATAAAGACTGACATCTCAGAATGTTTAATTAATGATAATAACACTCTGTAATTCTGTGAATAACACTGAGTCTCTCACTTCAAACTCTTACACACTCAGATAATGCAAGAGATGCATGACTTATATATAACTGAATATCTGAGTTATAAACAACTGTATTAAATAATCTCTCAAGAATTCTACTGATCTGAGATATTGAATAGTATCAGACACTTCATCTGAAACTATAATTATTATTTCTCTATTATCTCATGAAAGAATCATAGAAAAGATCTACTAAAACTGCTCAATATCTCTGATAGAATCTGATGAGATGTGATAATTAACTTGACTATCAATCTCTCTGAGAGTAAGAGTTGTAAGAACATTCTGATCATCATTGATCAATTGAGTAAAGATGCGATATTGAAATCTTGTGATAAGATAGATACTGAATAAGTCACTGAAGTCTTTCTACTGAGTTCATTCTATCAGATATATGAATTGCTAAGATCTATAATATCAGATTAAGATCATCAATTTATAAGCACTCTCTGAACAAGAATATGTTAAATTCTCAAGATTATATATTATTTGTTAACTATCTATCACTCTGAAACTGATGATGCATCAGAATAAATAATTTAGATAGTAAAGAACTATCTTTATAAGTTCTGTCATCATTTATAAGATGACTGATATAACCTTCTTCTACACACTGAAGTTACTATCAATAATCAAGATATCATTTTAATAGGTGTAAGCCTGTTCTTCCTCATACACAGTTATCATATGAAGATATTGAATCTTCTAGAGATCACACATTTCACACTGAACTCTCACAGTCTGATTCAGATTGCTGATAATATAGTAATAAAGCTCTGAGATGTCTGTAACTGAGCAGAGGTCTTCATGACAACAGTGAAACAAGATTAAGAAGATTAAATCAATGTTCACTGAGATCTCACTGAGTAATATAAGATAGAAGACTTGATATAATTGAATCTTAAGAATATACAGATCACACATTCATCTTATACACTAGATTACTGTCATATCAAGTATAAAGTGATAGAAGTTCTAGATAGTTACAACTACTGTTTTAATATATTATCAGAGATTTATAATGTCTTTCATATAAGCTTGCTTCATTACACTGTCACTGATTTATTCTCTTCTCAACTGCTTTTCAACTGACAGCTGTCAGGAATCATAGAAGAAGATAATGAACTTAAATAAGAGATTGAAGATATTCTTAATGAGAGATCTCACAGCCGCAGCTGATAATATCTTGTAAAATAAGTCTGCTATAATTGTCTGATCTGAACTCTGAGTTCTGTGTTATCTGAGATCACAACTCTTGACTGATGAGAACTACATATAATCAGAAAAGAGAGAGACTAATATGACAGACTGCATCTGATTATTATATAGACTGTTCTATTACACTTCATAGATTTCACTGAAAGCTCTGATTCTCAGTCATTCTCAATTGCTGATTCTCAGTTGAAAAATTCACAGAATTTCTATTCTTTCATTCTGAAGCTTCACTGTGTACAACACTGTGTATATATATAAATATTCACTTCAATTACTGATTCTCACACTTTCTCTTTCTTTTCTTCTTTAACATTTTTCACTTTGTTATATAAGACTTATAAATATTATACTGATCTATTCAGCGTAGGCCTCTTACACTCTTTTATAAATAACTGCTGATAACATATCAATTATATCTCTACATATTATTGAATGTGTGTAGATATCTCTTTGAATCTATGATTAATTTAAGATCTGATAGAACATCAGATTTAATAAAGAAATATATATCAGTGTATAGAAAACAAAATCTGAAAGTGCTAGAAGTATAACAGAGAATAACAGTGAGCTTGTCAATATATGTAACAAACTGAAGAATATCTACAATAAATAAATTCAATAATCATTTTGATAATCTGATTATTGAATACATTATTAAGATGTTAAATAATGAGAATAATCTATATAAATGTAATATGACTTCTGTAAGTGAGATAACTCATATAAGATTGAAGATAATGAAACTTCAACATGAAATTGAATGTGTGAAAACTAGCAGAGTTAATAAAACTCTGACTGATAATAATAACACTGTCAGTATAAATCTGATGTAATTTCTATAGAAATAAGAAAAAAACATCTACTCTGATAAAGATTTTGAGAAAGTTTCAAGATCATATTAAGTATATCAGAAAGTCAGTTACTCTTACAGACTCTGAGAACTATTCAATGTAAAAGAAAGAAATCTTACTAATAGTGAAGTAATTCTGTATAGTTAATATTATTAATAAAAAGCAAATCAGTTCTATAGAGAATGTAAGTAATAACATGTAATAATTTTGAGAAGAATGTAATATGTGATTATATAATTATATATAATTCACAATTACTTCACAGATGAAATCTCATTTTACAGTATTAAAGAAATCTGAGCTGTCAGCTTACACTTTATGAAAAGTCATAGAGAAAAATTTCACTGAAAGACCTGCTGTTAGAAGAATGAAATTATACAGAGAAATAATAACTCTGTCTATCAAGACAAAGAGCTCTGATCATGTCTTTATTAAATATTTAATTATCATATAAACTGAATATATCTGTCTAGAATATAAAGCTGAAGACTACATATACTTTAACTGTTTACTCACTAAAGTGAGTAAGAGATGAACATCATTCATTAGAAACTAAATGAATCAGATTGATAAGAATGATAGTGTAAGAGATCTACGCTGAATAGATCAGTATAATATATAGATCTTATATAACAAAGTGAAAAACATTAAAAAAGGAAAAGAAAGAGAAAGTACAGAGATCAGTGATTGAAGTGAATATTTATACATATACATAGTAAAGCTTCAGAGTCAATGAATAGAAATTTCATAGGTTTTCAGCTGAGAATCAGCAACTGAGAATTGAAGCTTTGAGCAGAGAATCAGTGACTGAGAATCAGAGGCTCAGTAGAAATCTGTGAAGTGTAATAAAATAATCTATATAATTGATTGAGCACAGCCTGCTACATTAGCTCTCTTCTTCTCTGATTGTGTATAGTTTTCATCAGTCAAGAACTGCGGTCTCAGATAATACAGAACTCAGAGTTCAGATCAGATAATTATAGCTGACTCATTTTACAAGATATTATCAGCTGCAGCTGTGAAGTCTCTTATCAAGAATGTTCTCAATCTCTTACTCAAGTTCATTATCTTCTTCTATAATCTCTGACAGCTGTCAGTCAAAAGTCAGTTGAGAAGAAAATGAGTCAGTGACAGTATAGCAGAGTAAGCTTATATGAAATATATTATGAATTTCTGATGAAGTATCAAGACAGTAGTTATAACTGTCTAGAATCTCTATCACTTTGTACTTAATATAGTAATAATTCAGTGTATAAGATAAGTGTATGATTTATATATTCTTCAGATTTAATTATATCAGATCTTCTATCTTATATTACTAAGTAAGATCTCAGTGAATATTAATTCAATCTTCTTAATCTTATTTAGTGCTTGTTATGAAGATCTCTGATCAATTACAGGTATCTTGAAACTTTATTACTATATTATCAGTGATATGAATTAAACTGCAGAGATTCAGTGTGAACTGTATAATCTCTAGAAGATTCAACACTTTTATGTAATATTCATATATAAGAAAGAATGAGCTTATATCTGTTAAAATAGTATCTTGATTATTAATAGTGATCTCTGCATGTAGAAGAAAATCATATCAATCATTCTATAAATGATTACAGAACTTATAAAGATAGTTCTTTACAGTCTGAATTATTTATTCTGATATATCATTAGTCTCAGAGTGATAGATAGTTAATAAACAGTGTGTAATTTTAAGAACTTGACAGATTCTTGTTCAGAGAGTGCTTATGTAAGAAATCCCGCTCCTCGCGGATTCTTTACTCCTATTCCTATCTCTTGCATAATCAATAGGGCTAGCGGCTCTTGACTACACACAACTATATAGACTGAAGTTCGCGAATACTATTCATAACTCAGCTTGAATGTTATTATACATTTAATCTCTACATTTTATCTTTCTATCATGAATACTTCTAGTAGTTAATAGTACATATCACATCAAGCTGTAAACATCTGAATAATCATCTGTGAGTACTTATTCTTATATTTCAAGCTCAGTCAGTCAGCAATCATCTATTATAACTGAAAGAACTAGAAACTTACATACTCTCATCTCTGTAAACTCTACTGCAGACACTCAGAAGCAGTTATCTGAATCATGAATAATTCCTGTAAAAGAAGTCTCAGAGAACTCATCAATCACTCACAGAACATTATTCTCTATATCTCAGACAGAGAAACTCTCTGAACTCATAAATAAATCAATCTCAGTGAAGAACATTCTTGAGCATCTTCTACAAGATCAAGCTATTTTTCTATAAGAAATACTTACTGTCTGCAAACATTCTTGAACTGAGTCTCTAGACATAATCTTCAGAAACACCTGTGAATTGAAAAGAAACTTTCTTAAGCTGTGATCACTTAAGGTCATCTATTGAATCACAATCTATAAAAGCTTTTGCAAGTTTGTATTTGAAATTGACTTACAAGCTCAACTGTGTGACATGAAAGATGAAGAAGCTGTCACCTACATAATGACAGACCTCTATTACACTGAAGTCAAGAACTGACTGAATCATCTAGAGAATGATCATGAGAGATCTCACTGATCTGTTCTCAAGACCTATCTAGAGAATAAGTTAAGAGACTCTGTGAGCTGAACAGAGAATACCTGAACTGTGATTATCAATATTAGAAAAAGAGATGAGAAATCTGATAAAGACTACTTATAATACTTTATAGAATTGTAGCATGAATTAAGATCTGTGAAAACAGGGCTCTGAAACAAGACCTGAATAATAATATTTATAAAGAGACTGAATAAAGACATGTAGAACAAGCTCATTGAGTAAGACTCTAAGCTCTTAACTCTGAAGAAACTGATAACTCTCATTTATTACTTACAGATCACTGTGAGAGTCACAGATCTGTGAAGAGTGAATCATTGACTGACTCTATAAGAGTCAGAACAACAGAGAACAGATTTATCAGAAAAAGGTGATAAGACATAGAGAGATTTGTATCTGACTGCTGAGTAGAGAGAGAGAGCTTCATAAGCTTCTGTGAACAGAGTATATAATAGAAAGATTAAGAAAAAGAGACTCTGCTTCATCTATTTTAAATCAGAACATCTCTGTACAAACTGTCTGAACAAATTAAAATAGAAATTTGAAGAGTTGTGAACAGAGTCAGCAACAGCCTTCTTAAGAGTCTTGAAGCTGACATCTGAATCTGTTACTCTCTCAATGAAAATACTTACTTATAAGAAGAGACTGTGCTGTGATGCTGCTATTCTGCAAGTATGAGAAGTATTAATGAACTCAGAATCTCAGATCACTGTGATGTTTCTAAAGCTCATAGAGTGAATGAGTTGAAAGGTGAAAACTAAGAATCTGCTCTTATAACAAGCAGAATATAAGAACTCAGATCTGAGAGCTGAGAGACTTGTGAGAGTTATCTTTGAATTACAAGATCTCTCTGAAATCTGAAGAAGATTTGTAAAAACTGTGATTATCATAGATATCACAGATGACATGTACTTGAGACTTGTATAACTTTAAAGACATAATCTGCACATAGCTGTCTGTAAGTCAGGTTTATACTTCTGATCAGTGTTGATAGACTCACTTATAAAGATAGAAGCAGTTGATACTGTAGAGTTAATTAGAGAAGATAAGCTTATCTATATAATGACTTTGTAAGTGTCTGAGAATCTTGCAGTCATGAAAACTGAGCTTCAGATATCAGAGAAATACTAAGACCTTGCAGAGATATTCAGTTCAGTAAAGACAGCTGAGCTTTCTTCTCACTGTGAGAAGAATCTGATAATAGATTTAATAGAAGAGTAGAAACCCTTCTAAGAATTAATCTATAAGCTCTTTCATCATGAAACAGAGGTCTTGCAGACCTATATAAAGAAGAATCTGAAGAATGACTTTATCTGATCTTCACAGGCCTCTGTGAGAGCCTCTGTGATGTTTGTGAAGAAGAAGAATGAAGATCTCAGATTATATGTAAATTACTATGATCTGAACTTTAAGATAATAAAGAGCTGCTACTCTCTATCTCTGATTAAGAATGTGATCAACTGTCTTACAGAAGCTATCATATTCACACAACTGAATGTGATTAATGTATATACACAGCTGCAAATAGAGTCTGAGAATGAATGAAAGACTGTCTTTAGAACTGCACTGAAATTGTTTAAATATCTAGTGATGTCTTTTGATCTGATTAATATCTCTGTAGTATTCCAGTCTTTTATCAATAAAACACTTCATGTATATCTGAATGTCTTTATAATAATATATCTGAATGATGTGATAATGTACTTTATAAAGAAGAAAGAATACACTGAGCATGTGTGAAGTGTATTGAAGGTCTTAGATGAGACAGAACTGTATATTAAGCTTATAAAGTACAACTTTAGTGCTCACTGAATTAATTTCCTAGAATATGTAATCATCACAGATGATATTCAGATGAAATCTTTATAAATTAAGACTATTCTATCATGACTGAAGTTAACTAGTATTCATGAGATTCAGATCTTTCTGAGCTTTGTGAATTTCTATAGATAATTTATCTTTGCATTTATAAGAATCTTCTTAACTCTTACAGATATACTGAAGAATGAAAATAAGAAGAAGTCATTCTGTAAATAGAGAATGAAAAGATTGTTAAGAAGAAAGAACTGTAAGAACTTTCTTATCTCAGAAGCTTATGAGATCTTTGTAAGATTGAAACAGATATTCATAGACACAGTGATACTATTTCACTTTGATCTCTTGTTCTTAATCAGATTAAAGACAGATGTCTTCTTCTTTATGATTTCAGAAATAGTCTTATAACTACAGTCAAATGAGAACTGAGTTTCAGTGATCTTTTTCTCACAGAAGATGTAACTTACAGAGATCAACTATGACATTTATGATCAGAAGCTTCTTATAATAGTGAAATTCTTTCATCACTGATATCACTACTTTGAGAACCTTGTAACAGTGATTATTGTTAGAACTGATCATGACAGCTTATAATAGTTTACTTTAATCAAGAAACTCTCACAGTGATAGATTTACTGAGCTCAGAGACTGAGTGAGTTCTGATTCAAGATAGAACATATCAAGAGAACTAAGAACTCAGTGAATGAATTCTCTCACAGATCAGACTATGTTAAGAAGACCAGAGTAACAGACACAGAAAGACTAGAGAAGATAGAAAAGCTTCACAGAATGCTCAGACTGAGTATTGTAAAGAGATTAACTGAAGAGTCTCTCAATTTCTCATAAGAGAAGAGAAAAAAGAGAGAGAAGAAGCCTGTACAACTACTCTCTATAACACTGAGAGTCAACACTCTGAGAATCTCTGTAAGAATTCTTGAAGAGAGTATCTATAATCTGAAGAGTTTACAGACTTTGAGAAGCACTGTGAAAGACCTGATATAAGAGAAAACAGAGTATAAGTCTTTATAAGATCTTCTATTCAGATTGTCTGAACTGCAACTGAAGAATGAATATACTCAGTATATTCAGAAACTGCTTATAATAGAGATCAATCCTGCAGAAATAAAGAATTGAAGAGACTTAAATAATCTCTTATAAAGAGAGAGCTGGATTTATGTGCCTGTAAATGAGTTTCTATATATAGAACTTATTAAAAGGTATTATAACTCTTCTCTAGTGAGTTATTTTACAGACACTAGAACTCATAAGTTACTTATAAGAAAATACTTCTGACTGAAGATGTAAGAACTTATGAAGAAGATAGTGAATTCTTATACTATTTATCAGAATTCACAGATAGTGTGATTCAGATTATATAAAGAACTTACTTCTCTACTCATTCTATGAAAACCTTGGAAACAGCTAGAAATGAATGCTCTTGTGAGCCTCTCTGAAAGTAAGAACATATATGATGTCTGCTTTGACAGTGTACTAATGATAGTGAATTACTTTATTAAGATAACACACTTTATACTCATCTGTAAGAACTTGAAGTTAAAGAATTTAACTTATATCTTTGTCTATAATGTGATCTGATTGCATGAATTATCTGTGAATATTATCTCAGACAGAGAATCAATCTTTGCAGAAGAGTTCTGATCTGATCTGATAACTATACTGAAGATCTTATGAGATCTAAGCACAGCTTTTCATCAATAGATAGATGATTAGATAGAATATCTGATGAGTATATTAAAACAGTATCTGCAGTGCTTTATCAATTATAATCAGAATGACTGAATACATTGATTATTACTCACAGAGTTTATGTATAACAACTCAAAGCATGTCAGCATAGATAAAACCCTCTTTGAGATGCTCACTGAGACTCATTCATGAATGATCTTGATGAACCCGCGAGAGTACACTATAGAGTGTGATGATGTCTGTGAATGAGCTGAGAGAATTCAGAAGATTTGAGAGAAAGCTTATAAATTCTTGAGAAAGACTCAAGAGTATCAGAAGAGATACTATAACTTCAAGCATATTATAAAGAGTTTCAAAAAAGATAATAGAGTCTAACTGAGTCTAGAAAATATTATTATATAGAGATTTAATAAGAAGCTGAATCTCTTACAGACAGAGTCTTATAAGATTGTGAAGAAAGTTAGCTCACAGTTCTACAGATTGAAACTGTTATCTGAATTATAGATATATAACATTTTTCATGTCTCTTTACTCTGTAAATATAAGGAATTTTTAGAAGAGAATTCTGTGACTTATCACTCTATCTGTGAAGTACTAGAGAGTGAAAGAGAATATCAGATTAAAGAAATTATTAACTCAGAGAAGTGAGATTATGAGCTCTGATTCAAGGTTCAGTGATAAGAATATTCTGATAAGATAAATAAGTTCACTTGAAAATTATCTGAGTAGATAAGATATCTATAGAAGCTGAGATATGACTTTCATACTGTAAATTCTGATAAGTCAGAATGACATAATCTTCACTAAGAATCTGATTATAATAAAGATATTAACACTATCATTTATAAATTCTAGTCTATAAGATAATAAGTTTCTACTGAGATGAACAGTCTGCAGTGTATATAAGAGAAGAAGAAATTATATTCTTATTAAAGTTAAAAAACAGAAAACAAACAGAACTGCAAACATAATTTAGAGATTAATAAAGAAAAAACAAAGAAAACTCACACTCACATTCTCAATACTTATAACACTCAATCTTCTCACAACTATCAATTTCTCTCTTTAAAGAAGTAGAGAGTATTATATCTATGATATAAACAATTGTTGCATTTGATATGAAGACTGCTAGAAATGCATAGACTTCAGAGAAGCTGAACATCAGAGCATGCACAGTTGTGACAGAGTCTTAGAAACTGACTGTCTGTGTATGTGATCAGATATCTCTTATAAAGCTGTGTTCACTCTCTCAGTTATGCTGGAGTATTCAGCTCAGAAACAATTAAGATACAGAGAGAGAGCTCATCTGTTCAGATTAACTTCTGTTATGAATTCATGATATTCACATTGTCTTAATTATCTGAATTTTACAGGTATCTGAGAACTCATCTTTCATTGATAATGAGATTACAGAAATGCGCTGCGGTGTGAGAATCATTGATAGAAAACCTAGACATATTTGCATATGTCTGATCAGAGATTGTGTAAGCAGGGAGAGAATGATCATAGGCCTGCAGAGCTGTAGAAGACACTGACAACACTGAGAGCTTTGCAAGAACTGTCAGCTAGAATCTGTAAGAAATTACTTGTGAGAAGACTTACAGCAAAGAGAGAGACTGCACTGCTTAAAGCCAGAGACTGGTCTGGGAAAGGAATGGGATGAGCCGCTGGCTCAAAGATTGAGTGCAGTGATGAGGCTGAGAGAGATGAAGACATGATTGTAGATGACAGCATCTCTGCTTCATCAGCCAGTAAAAAGTGATCAGAGAAGTCATGAGAATGCTCATAAGAAGCTCAGCAGTGATCAGACATTGTTTATAAAGATATTAAAATTGAAAATTTTTATTCTTGAGAAGTTCTTGAATCAATATATAGATATTATTAGAAATACTCTCTCTCTGTTATCTGAATGAAAATACTTCACAGATGAATAAGAATACTCACAGTTTATGAGAATAAGAGCTGTTATGAAAAAAGAGAAAAGAAGATGAGATTCTGCAGACAGATCTGAGATATTTATACTACTTTAAAGAGATTTACTTACACTGTGAGTGATTCTGTGAAACAGTCAGATCACTCTAGTAAATAAGAGTGATTATGAATCACAGGTCTGAATTTTTCTATATGACTATAAAGAGTGATTACAGACTGCAGAAATCTTGATTCTACAATTCTACAGAGTTGATGAAAGAATGGAAAATTCCTCATAATTCTACAGTGTCAAAGAACAATGATTTGTGAGAATGAGTGAAAGATTAACTTATAAATACTTCTCTTTGATGAGAGTGATCTCACAGAGAGTGATTCATCTATGAGATGAATCTGTGTGATAATTATACAAGAATCTTGTGAAAATGATTGAGAGTCAACTGAAACTCTTCTGTATAAAAGATATGAGATAAATCTATATAATAGTCAGAGAAGAATCTGTAGATTATAAAGAATCTTATGAAATAAGAAACTGAGTGACAGACTCTTTTCTCTTTATGATAACAAGGGATTTTTTCTCACTGAGGTTTTTTATAGATATGAAGAATTTTTAGTGAGTATCACTGCAGTGCTGAGCTGATTCTATGAAGTCACTCAGTGAAAGGCTTCACAGATGAAGTCTTAGAGAGAGAAAAATATGTAAGAAATCTCACTTCTTACAGATTCTTTATCTCTATTTCTATCTCTTACATAATTAATAGAGCTAGCAGCTCTTGACTACACACAACTATATAGACTGAAGTTCATGAATACTATTCATAACTCAGCTTGAATGCTATTATACATTTGATCTCTATATTTTATCTTTCTATCATGAATACTTCTAGTAGTTAACAGTACATATCACGCCAAGCTGCAAACACTCAAATAATCGCCTGCGAGTACTTATTCTTACAGCTTATGAATTAACAGTCTTAATTAGATACTATAGATCTTGATAAGTTATACATCTGATAGAATGAACTCTGTAAAAAGCTTTCAGTGACTTATTCAGTATTTATCTTATTATGTCACGCCTCTGACCGTGTCAAGGTCCCGCTGCGGTTTCACACGACTCATTGCTTTCATGCGGATGATTTCATTCATCTCACAGGCTGTTCGAACCGGTTTCCAACCACTCTATGACATCATTCAGATATATTATAGAAAGATTCAATTGATAAATATAAGAACCTTACTTCTATACAAGGTCAGCAGATTACTCTTTCTTAACAGTGAGATGCTGCTGAGGTATCACTTCAGCTATTCTCACTTATGAAATAAGACAAGAGTATTCACTTATTATCTATATAGAATAGCTAGATGCTGACTTCTTATTAAAAAAGTCAGTGATTCATTTTTCTTCTACTGAAAGATATATAAGAGTTACTGTGTTTCTTATACAATCTTCTTAGTATACTAAGTATTATATCTGTGATATTCTTACAATAACTCTGTAGTCTACAAGCTCACTATTTAAGTAAGATAGTTAAGCTCACTTATATAACTTTTTAATAACTATCTCTGTATAATATCACTGACTAGTCACTGCTTCAGTTTTATTATATTATAATTTAAATCACTCAATCTGATTACAAGTTTGCATCAGTTAAGCTCTATTAATAAATTAATATAATCTTATATATCTGTGCTGAGATCAATCTGATCTCACTCTCTGAGAGAAACTCTATATTATTCTCTAGAGTGTGTACATCTCTACTCTGACAGAAATCTGAGATTTCTGAACTCACTGCATATTTTAGTATAAGCTCTTCAACTACTCTATCATTATTATAACCTCTACACATCTACATCTATTATGAAGATAGAGAGATTAAGGTCAGAGATTCTTCAAAATATAAGAGAAATATATTATCTAAATTTCACAGCTTTATCTATATTCTTGAACAGAAATTTCACCTTAATCTGAGCTAGTTTAATACTTATGAGATATAAGTAATATATACTGCTAATCTTCTTGAAGATATCTCTGTGATTACTTAGATTATTAAGAAGAGAGAGCTTGAGTGTACTAATACTATTATAACTTAGAAAGAATTCAAAGACTTTCTACTGAATTAAATTAAAGATCACTGTAATCACAGCTTCATAGCAGTACAGTAGTTTAACTCATTATATTAATAAGATAATGAGAATTCTTCTGATTTCAATACAAGATTTAAAGAATATTGAGAGAAATTAACTGATGATTTAAATTAATTAAAAATATAGCTTTATCTTATAAAGCTGGCTTATAAGATGTGAATAATAATATTATAATATCAGAGTTCATTAATTAATCATACTGAGCTTGTTAATCTGACTTCTCAGATTTATTTAAATAATCAATTCTCTGAGAAAAAGATTAATAAGATCTCTTCTAAGTAATTAATAACAGAATCTAAACAGCACTGTGACAGCTTCAGTGTGAAGAAAGTAAAGAAGAATTTCAAGTATTCTGATTCTTCACTCACTGTGAAGAAATGTTAAAAAAGATTTAATAAAAATCTCTATTTCAACTGCAGAGCTGACAGTTACTATACTAGTAATTATAAGAAATTAAAGAAGAGAAGAAACTGAGAAGATATCTTCTTAAAGTTAACTTCTCTTCTGACAAATATATTTGTAAAAGATAAAGAAGAGAAAGAAATAAAGAATTGATAATTCTTATATCTTTAAGTTTATATTACAATTATAATATATACTCTGAATAAGAAGATACTAGTAAGATGTCTACTTAACTCTGAAATGAATATCAACTTCATATTCTATTTCTTTTCTTTGATGAAGAGTTGAAAGAAGATAGACTTATCAGACTATATGAAATTTACTGATAAAATAAAATGCTACTATTTTAACATAATTCAAGTGAAGTGTGTGATCACAGACTCAGAAGAAATCTTCAAGAAGAGTAGTCTGCTTCTTCACATAGTTAATATTATAGATAAGAACATTATTCTAGATCTCTTATAATTGAGAGAAAACAATTCTCTTATTGACTGAGTCACTCAGATATAACAGTATTATCTCACTAATAAAGAGACAGTGATAGAGAAATCTAAAGAGTTTTATCAGAAGAATCTTGAGAAAAAGATAGAGTTAATATACTATGTAACAGATAACTGAGACTTGAAAATAGATGAAGAAGCTATCACTCTCACTATAAGAGTAGCAGCAGTATCTGTTATTGAAGACAGATGTACATGATGTCTCTTTACAGATTATAAGAATGTCTTTTCAGAAAGAGAAGTAGTGAAGTTTTCTAATATTAAGATATGATATAAGATTCATCTTGAAGAGAGTGTAATGATACTATACAAGTTGTTTTATAACTTATCTGTAAAGAAATTGAATGTTCTGTGCAAATATCTTGAGAAAGTGTAATCAAATAACTGAATACACTTATCAAAGAGTTTAGCAGAGACATCTATACTCTTTATATCTAAGAAGAATAATAGACTATATCTATATATAGACTACAGAGGTCTTAATAAGATGACAGTTAAGAATTACTATTCATTATTATTAATTGATGAGATGATCAATCAATTATCTGAAGCAAAGATGTTCTCAAAGATTAATATACAGAATATCTATTATAGAATCAGAGTTAACAAAGATAATATTTAAAAAACAGCTTTTCATACTAAGTATAACAATTTTGAATCTCTTGTTTTATCTTTTAATCTTTGTAATACTTTAGTCATCTTTCAGATCTATATAAATAAGACACTGCAGAGCCTTGTCAACATGTTCTGCATAGTATACTTGAACAACATTCTAATCTTCTCAAAAATAGAGAAAGAATATGATATTTATGTTCAAGAATTGTTAAGTTACTTGAGACAGTATTAACTCTATATAAACACTGAAAAATGCTTGTTCTATATATAGAAGATTGATTTCTTAGATTATATTATTAAGATGAACAGTATTTTAATAAACAGAAGTCAGGTCTCTGCTATTGAGAACTGACTGATACTGTGAATGTACTGTGAGATGCAGATGTTTCTAGAATTTGTAAATTTCTACAGATAATTCATCTATACATATTCACAGATTACTGCTCTTCTTACAGATCTGTTAAAGAGAAGTGTAAAAGATAGAAAAATGAGATTATTTATTCTTACTCAAGACACTGTGCAGATGTTTATAGAATTGAAACAAGCTTTTACAGATGTTATAATACTAAATCACTTTAATTCTGACTTAGTCAGTGTGAGACTGATGCATTCAGAAATGAGATCTATAAAATCTTTTCATAGTTGATACTGAAGACCTTTCAATATTGAAAGAATCAGAGAATAATCACTTCTGAGAATACAGATATTAAAATATCTGTGAGAGAAGACTTTTTTACAGAGTCTATAAGATACTGTGAATAAAGATCAGTGACCTTCTTCTTCAAGAAGTTATCACTTATACAGAGAAGATATGATACTCATAATCAAGTAATATTAGTAATTATCAAATTCTTTAAGATCTGATGATATTATCTTCAGAGTAGTAAGTACTCAGTGTAAGTTCTCACTGATTATATAAATCTATGTCACTTCTTGATAATAAAGAGCTTGACAGAATATCAAGCTAGATAGACAGAGCTGCTTTCAGAGTATGATTTCTATATCTGATACTATTCAGATCAGCTTAATCTTATCAATATACTGTCTAAACAGCTTAATTATAATATTATCAATATGAAGAAGAGTTCTATAAAAGAATCTCTGCTATTACTACAGAAGAAGCTGGCTGTAGAGAGTTAAGATTCTCTAAAGCTCAGAAACAGCATTAGTAAGACAGCTGTGTAACTCAGTATAGAAGATGAAAGAAAATTCAGATCTCTGTAGAGAACTGACACTGAAGATTATAAGCTTCTCATATTATATCTTACTATTATTGAATTGATAAAGAATGAAACAGTCTACAATCTTTCAACTTAACTATTTTTAAAATTCATTAATAAGTTACAGAAGAGAATATCTCTACTACAGCTTAAATTCAGAAGTTGAAGAAGAAAGAATCTGATTTGAACTTGAAAGAGACAGACTCTGAGTGAGATGATACTGCTAAGAAATCAAGTCACTGATAACTAGAAAAATGTGAACTTTTACTGCTGAATAATTCAGTCTTCATCTCTTATAGTAGAGCAGTGCATTAGAAGTTATTAAGAATTCATTATAATAATTCTCATACAGAGCACTTCAGATTAGAGAAGACTGAGAAGCTTCTAAAATATAAATATATTTAAAACAAGCTCTGAACAGATATTAAAGAGTATATTAAGACTTATAATATCTATTAAAGAATAAAGATTCTGCAGTATAAGTAATATAATAAGTTAATATCACTGTCTATTTCAAAGAACTTATAGCAGAATCTATTAATGAATTTCATAGTTAATCTACTGAAGTTAACAAGAGTTAAAGAATATGACTTAATTTTGATTATTATTGACTGCTTCATGAAGATGATTAAATATATTTCTACTTATAAAAAGATTAAAGCCTCTGAATTAACTTATTTATTTTTAGATATCATCATTTATGATCATGATGCTCTGAAATTATTGATAACAGATTGAGAATTTCTCTTCATCAGTAAGTACTGATCAGTCTTTTACTATTATCTTATAATAAGATATCTTCTCAGTACTGCATTTCATCTGCAGACAGATGATCAGACTGAATATTAGAATCAGATATTAGAACAGCATCTTCAAGTATTCTATTTATATTATCAGAATGATTGACTTAAACATTTTCTAACTGCTGAATTCATATATAATAATGTAATAAATGCAATCTTAAAAGTATCTTCTTTCTATACTTATTATGAATATAATTCTTCATTACTCAGTGATATTGCAGACAACATTTCAAAGAGAGAGATAGATAGTCAGAATATTGAATAGATACAGAGAACAGAGTACTTCTCAGTATTAGAAGTAAAAGTAAGATTAAAACTTTTGAATAAAATTTATAAGAAGACAGTGAAAAGCATTCACTACACTCAGAAGTAGTAGATAGAATACTATAATTAAAAACATCTTTCAATGAAGTTCTTGATAGAGAATTAAGTACTATTTTCAGCAAAGAATATTAAGACAATGAGACTATGTAAGAAGCTCATTGAGTGATGACTAGAATCTTTTCTAATAATAAGAGTAATGAATAAGCAGATATATGAGTTGAAATTACTCTCAGAATTAAAATCAATTCATTCTATTTTTCACATTTTCTATTTAAAGCTCTATAAGTCATATTCTGAGATGAAGCTATCTTGACTGAATAGTATTAAAATTAAGAGTGATACTGAATATCTTATGAAGAAAATATTGAATAAATGAATATATTATAGTAAGCTTCAATATCTTGTTAAATAAGAAGATTATTTATTATCAGAGAATTCATGAGAACTGCTTAAGTATTTGAAAAATGCTGAGAAAGAGATTGTAAGCTATGAGATAGCTAGTAGAGACTGTCTCATTATATATCAGAGATGTTATGCAAGAAATACTACTTAAGACTTCTTATTTTTCTTAAAGAATTTTTTAGAGATAATCTTGTAGTAATAAGTCAGTGTCTTATAAACTCTATAACACTCTTCTTTTATTTTCTCTCAAAGAATTTTTAGAAGTTTAATGAGACTATACAAGTATAAAATTTCTGAAGCAGTTAATAAGAAAAGAAAGAGATATTGAAAATTAATAAAGATTAATATTATCAATCTACAGACTGCTGCTATTCTAATAGAACTACAGCTCACTGAAAAAGTAAAAAGAGAGAATCTCAGAGTCTACTTACTAATAATCACATTCTTATTAAACTCATTCTTTATTATTAATGTCTCTGATATCAGCATCTTTATCTACTAAGAAGTTAGTACTGCAGTGCCCTGGTGGCTGAATGGTTAATGCGGCCACCCAGTAGCGCCTTGGCATGGGAAACCAAGGCGTGTGGTGTGGGTTCGAAACCCGCAGGGGATACATTAAATCCGGAACTCAAGCACCTCAGGTTTCTAATAAATACAGAGGTGTACAAATCACTCTAATAAAATCGCTCTATGTTCCTGGGCTGGGAAGTTATTATCGCATGTATCTAATTGTCACTTCTTTGTATTTCCTATGTTTTTGTTATCTTGGCGTGGTCTCAACACCTGTATTTCCTCCTGTATAATCAACACTTGGCCTGTATTTAACATCACGCAAGGACTCATCATAAGCTCTGCTTGCATATGAGTATAATGAAAGAATAATAATAATAATAATAATAATAAAGTTAGTACTGCAGTGCTGCAGAGAAGCATGCTGTAGAAGAGTATAAGAGATGCTTAAAGTATTAACTTATTAATTTACAAAGCATCTCAGTTATTTACTTTAATTGAAGTGAGATTCTCTTCAATCAGTGATTAATCTCTGTAATACTTTTAATAGCAGTATTAACTGATCTCTTCTTAAGATCAGTTATTCTGAGATGTTTTTTCATCTTAGAGATTCACAATTTCACCTTCTTTTACAGATAAGTAAGAGGAATCTTCTCAGTCTTGATAGAATTTATTAATACTTAAAGCTCTGAGATTCTTACTCTATACTGCTTAAATATCTGAGCTTCTTATCAGAGCTGATACAATGTCTTTCTGTGAAATAATACTTACAGAGAGATAGAAGTCATTGTTACAGATATAACAGAAATAACAAGAGTGAAAGAAGAGATAGATATATAAAATTCTCTCTTTCTTCAGCTGCTTAGTACAGTGCAGACAAGTGACAGTGCTGATCAGAGACTATATCAGAGCCTTTTTACAGAGAGAAGATAAAGAAACTGTGAAATTCTGCAGATTCAACTTAGCAGCATTCTGAGCAGAGCTTAGATATATCATAGAAGAGAATCTATAAATTAAGCTTCTCAAAGTCACTATTTCTGAAATCAAGCTCTTTTCAAGATTCTCTCTGAATGACTACACAGAGTCATATATCACTGTATTAACTGAGAGAGAAGACAGTGTTGTGACAGTGATGAGAGAGATAGAGAATGAACTGAACATAGATAAATTAGCTGATAGAAGAGATGACATCTCACTGCAAGACACAGCTACTATCATCATAACTGTAAGAGATGTAGAAGAAGAAGAAGATGTGATAATAAGAGTAGTACTTTCATAACTTATTGACACTATCATCTCTGTCTTCAATCTGACTTTCTTAACAGTCATAGAGGCTGCAGCTGCATCATGAAGATATTTATTATTTACTAGAAAATATTAGAATAAGTTCTTTATTATCTTTCAAGAATGATACTTTCATACACTTACTATTGTAATTAAAGAGAAGGGAAGAAAAATGTATTATAGAGAGAGAAGATCTTTTTAAAAAATTCTGTCACTACTATTAGCTTTATCTCTAAAATACATCACTTTTACAGAGAATTTCATATATAGCACAGAATATGATAAGAGATCTGTAAGTCACTTATTAACTATGTTTTTTCACATTTTAAATTGATATATAAGAAACTCACTTATCATGTATTTGATTTGAATAAAGATAAGAAATGAAAGATTTACACAGTCAGTAGAAAAACTCATCTATTTCTTTGTATCATGTGTAGTATATATACTGTTAAATCAGTTAATAATTATTACTATACAATAAAGATAATTTCTAATTCAGTAATCTTAAGAGTATCAGAACTATGCTTTTAAAGAGAAGAGTATTATTATATCTCTGACTATATTAAGACTCTGCTGTGATTTCACACAGCTTATCACTTTTATACAGATGATTTCATTCATTTCATAGACTATTTAAACTGATTTTTAATCACTTTATAACATTATTTGAATATATTATAGAAAGATCTGATTAATGAATATAAGAACTCTGCTTCTATATAAGATCAGCAGATTACTCTTTCTTAACAGTAAGACACTGCTAAGATATCACTTCAGCTATTCTCACTTATGAAATAAAAGAAGAGTATTTACTTATTATCTATATAGAATAACTAGATACTGACTTTTTATTAAAGAAGTCAGTGATTTGTTTTTCTTCTACTGAAAGATATATAAGAGTTACTGCATTTCTTATACAATCTTCTTAGTATACTAAGTATTATATCTGTGATATTCTTGCAATAACTCTGTAGTCTATGAGCTTACTATTTAAGCAAGATAGTCAAGCTCACTCATACAGCTTCTTAACAACTATCTCTGTATAATGCCGCTAACTAGTCACCGCTTCGGTTCCGCTACATTACATATTATAAGACTTCAATATTACACTCTTACTTAATTAATCAATAATAATCAGAATATTCTTACAACTCTTACTCTTAGAGAGATTAATAGCAAAGTGAATTACTATATCTTATCAGATTCTATTAGAGATATTAAGTGATTTCAGTAAATCTTTTCTATAATTCTTTCATAAGATAATAGAAGAATAACAGTTACAGTTTTAAATAAAATATCTGATACTATTTAATATCTCAGATCACTAGAACTCTTAAGAGATTATTTAATATAGTTATTTATAATCTGAATAATTGATTATATGAGAATCATGCATCTCTTGTATTATCTGAGTGTGTAAGAGTTCAGAGTGAGAGACTCAGCATTATTCTTAAAATTACAGAGTGTTATTATCATTAATTGAGCATTCTGAGATATCAGTTCTGTAAGAGGCCTACGCTGAATAGATCAGTATTATATTAATAGGTCTTATATAACAAAGAGAAAAATGTTAGAGAAGGAAAAGAAAGAGAAAGTGTGAGAATCAGTGATCAAAGTGAATATTTATACATGTATGTGATGGCGTATACAGTGGAGCTTCGGGGCGGAAGAATCTATACGCGTTCGTGGCGGCCGAGGGCCGAGAATCGGAGCGTAGCGTACGCGTTCGAGAATGAAGCGGTTGGAATCTGTGGAGTGTAACGGAATAGTCTATATGATTGATCGGGCGCAGCCCGCCACAAGTTCTTATATATAGTTCTGAGGAGAATTGTGATACTTCTTGACATACTGCTTGTATTAGCATTTGAAGAAGTTCATCAGTTTAAGCTGTTATATGTCACAATTTATTCAGTGTAGATTTGAGAGATGTTCTGATCAGCAAAGTATGTATAGTGTTATAAATAATCTCATTATAATCAACTAATATCTTCAGGTTCAAGAGTCAGTATTCTCAGTTTGTTCAGTGTGTGTCTGTTATATTAAATAGTATATTCTGTTCTTATTGTAAGAGAGCATCTGTTATTGAGTTCTAGCTGCTGAGATAGTAGTGTATAGTGAAGTGAAAACAGCTTAATAGCTCAGATCATTGCATCTGACATTTAATAAGCTTATAAGTGAATGTGAAATACTTGAGATTCTTATAATCTGTGATTATCTTAAATTTGAAGATACTTCAGAGTTCAGAGTCTTATTCTTCTTGATAGTATATAATTATAAAAAGTTTCTTATCATAGATCTCATAGTTGCATTTAGCAGAACTCAGTTTCTTAGATATGAAGACATATAATTGTAAGATATCTTTATTATTATATTGTAATATAGCTTCTTCTATAACATAGTCAGAAAAATCAGCTTTAATAACTGTCTTATAATCAGAATTAAATATTATTAATAGAGAGATATTAATAAACATCTTCTTCATCTATATAAATGCAGCTTCAGTGTTTGCTAATTATTGAAATACTGAGTTCTTCTTAGACTGACTGTGTGACCGTGTCTGAGACTAGAACCAGATTTTTTAATAGTTTCATTATCAATTCAACTGATCTCATTACACAGTTTTAATATTAGATAGTAGTCTTATACTGTCTCAGTAAGACTTACTGTCTACTCTTATCATATTTTTCAAATGAGATCATGATTTTTACTTCTCAATTTAAATTATTTTTATTGCTTTAAATGACTTTAAATCTCATTTAAGTGTTATCAAAAAGTGTTACTTTTTAAAAAATTAAAAATAGTCTAAAAAAAACCTTAAAATGTCTAAAAATAGTAACTTTATGCTAAGAATGAAACAAAATGAAATTAAATGAGATCACTTTCTTATTTTTTTCAAGTCATAATTTCATTTTAAGATCTGATATATAGTCACTTTACATATTTTTTTGATAACTAGTCTCAGCGGGATTCATGCCAAGAAATGTATGAGACCAGATCAAATGAGATTAAACATGAAATTCATAGTTCTGACAGTCAGTCTAGTTCTTCTTAGTGAGTTCTGTAAGTGATCTTATGATATCTGAGAAGTTGTATATAAATTACTGATAGAAGTTAGTGAATTTGATCAAGCTTTAGACTTCTTTCACAGTGTATGAGATCTCTTATTCAAGAATAGCAGAGATCTTCTTGAGATTCATTTAGATTCTCTTATCAGCTTCTATGATAAATCTAGATATTTTATACTTTTAATCTTAAAATCATACTTGTCTATGTCTATTAATAGTTCTGCTTCTTGTAGTTATTATAATATCTTTTATACATGTTCTTAATATTCTTTTCTGAACTCATTAGTGAAGATGAGAATGTCATTGATATATACAGATATGAATTTGTTAAGAAAATCTCAGAGTACTCAGTTAATATACTTCTGAAATATACTGAGAGTGTTAGTCAGTCTGAAAAGTGTGATTACTTATTTAAAGAGGCTATATTATGTTCAGAATACTGTAAGCTACTTATCTTCTTCAGTGATACAGATCTTATGAAATGCAGTGATAATATCTAACTTTGTAAATCATTGAGCTTGTCTGATATGAGCTAGAATGTCATTGATAAGAGATAAAGAATAACAGTCTTTCTTCATTAATCTATTCAGTTCTCAATAGTTCACACAGAATCAGAATTCTTCATCTGATTTCTTTGCAAAGAGAATAGAGGCTGTAGCAGAAGAGTTACTAATATGTATGAATTCTTTATTTAACAGATTATTAAGTGTCTTTTAAAGAAGAAGAAGTTCATCTTAAGATATATTATAAAGAGAGCCTCATACTAATTTAAAATCTTTATTATTATTCTTTTTTAACTTGATACTGTTATTTACTTCTGAGTCTTGTAAGAAGAGTATGTTTATAATATTATCTTGTTAAAAGACATCTAGATATTTGTAATATTATTGAGAGAGTTTAGTATGAGAATCTGTTATTGTAGTATGAGATAACTTTGCCAGCGTGGCTCAGTTGATAAGACTGGTAATCAAGGCTGCACACATTAGAGGTGCGTGAGTTAAAATCTCATCACTAGCACCTGTCACTTCTTACTTATGAAAGCTGTCGGAATGAGTGTCATGAATTAATATGTTGAAGACATATGAATCTTATGTGTATCAAGATCTGCTTATTATATTATTTATACACTATCTAATATATCTGTTTCATACAAAAGATAGAGCTATTTATAGTAAAATATATATGCGAGCTAAGAGAGCTAGTATAAGTGAGTATTAGACAAGCATTGTAGTAAGCTGATAATAATGAGAAATATTGTAATAATATAATGTTAATGACATTTAGTAGTGTATAATTTCTTTTTCCTGACACACTCTCTTCAGCAAATGTAACATGTAAAAGAAAGTGTAATTGAAGCTGTAATAAAAAGAGTGTAGATAAATCTGTAGTAAAAAGAATATAGATGAATCTGTAGAGATTATATCAAGATAGATTATTTATTCTGCTTATATCTCAATGATATCTGATATATTAACTAGATCTAGTATCTTGACAAATTCTGTATATTTCTGATGTGGCAGAGTCTTAGTGAGGCCATCCACTGGCATCTGAGTCGTAGACACTCAATCAACTGTAATATTGCTAAATTGAACAAATTCTCAGAGTCAGCTTTTATATATATCAATATGACAGAGCTTCATGATTATAGAGAGATCTTCTTTCATAAGAATGTTAATAGTTTGATGATTATCACATTGAATACAGATCTTGTGACCAGATTTAAATTGAATATGTTGAAAGAATCTATCTTATCAGATAGACTTCTTGCTAGCTTATAAGATAGCAACAAGCTCAGCTTCAGTGATAGAGATAGTTATAATTATCTATTTAAATTTCAATCAACAGTCTCACTGATAGACTGACCGTGTGACCGTGTCTGAGACCAGGACCAGATTTTTTGATAGTCTCATTACCAATTCGACTGATCCCATTACACGGTTTTAACATTAGATAGTAGTCTCATACTGTCTCAGTGAGACTTACTGTCTACTCTTATCACATTTTTCAAATGAGATCACGATTTCCACTTCTCAATTTAAATTATTTTTATTGCTTTAAATGACTTTAAATCTCATTTGAGTGTTATCAAAAAGCGTTACTTTTTAAAAAATTAAAAATAGTCTAAAAAAAACCTTAAAATGTCTAAAAACAGTAACTTTATGCCAAGAATGGGACTAAATGAGACCAAATGGGACCACTTTCTCATTTTTTTCAAGTCATGGTCTCATTTTAAAATCTGATATATAGTCACTTTGCATGTTTTTTTGATAGCCAGTCCCAGCGGGATTCACGCCAAGAAATGTATGGAATCAGATCAAATGAAACCAAATGTGAAATTCATGATCCCGGCGGCCAGTCTACTCACTGAATAGTTTGAAGATATATTCTTATATAGAGTAATAATCTGAATTATCTGTGAAAGAGACATCACTGATAACTTTAATAATATCACGTTTGAGATCAAGTTATAGAGATCTGTCAATGTTATTATTATATTGAATAGTAAGATTCTTTATATTATATAGATAAGATATCATTCTATTCATCTCTTATAAGTGATATTTCAATGAATTTGTTATGAATGTAGCTAGTTTATTCACTGTATATATAATATCGGAGTAAGTCATCATAACTGAGTAGATTTAATCAGATTATAATAAATCTTTCTATAATAAGATAAATGTATCTGAATGAGCTATCAGAGACACTCTTCTGCAGATGAGTAAGAATAACAAGCTGCACTCAGTGATGTATAATAGTAGAAAACTATTAGATACTGAACTCAATTACTCAGTGTATAAAAAGAAATTGCTGATAGTCAAGCACACACTGACATTGTAAGATAGATATATTAACAACAGATATATAACAACAGTGATTATGAATTATAAAAGTCTCATCTATCTATAATTGATAATGAAATCTTTCAAATATTTAGTATATTGAATCTTAGAGTTTCAAGTGTATAATCTTCATATTAAATACTGAAAGGAATTGAATGCTGTGATATCTGATACAATAAGTCACAGACTCAATTTCATGAGTGAGAATTCTGTGAATCAGATACAAGAAAAGTTTGTATTAAATATGCTATGAGAATGTAAGAAATCAGAATAAGTGAATACAATGATCTCTTACTTGAAGAACAGTAAGATATCAGATGATAAGTATCTTATAAAAGTAATAGAAGAAATACTTCTGAACTTCAAGCTAAGAAAATTGAAAAATTATGTTGTACTTTACTGTGATCTAAAATATGTAAAAGCTCTCTATCTGAAACATTTATTTAGATATAACTTAGTAACTCACATGCACAAGAAATTCAGTCACTTAGAAAGCTCTAAACTCATGAGTGTACTTGAATCAAGAGTGTACTGATTAAGCATAACTGAGAATATTCAAATATATACTCATGAGTGTCTGAATTACCAGGTTGTAAAAGAATCTAAGAAAGGATTAGAATGTGAGAAAGTATAATATCAAGTGAAATGTACAATACAACTGTTTAAATAATAGAGAATGAATCTCATAGATATATTACTGTGAATATCAAATGAAAATTGTTGAATAATCACTGCTATTGACTACATCACTGACTGATCAGTCATGAAAGCAGTTTCAGAGATAATAGAGAAGATAATAATGAAGTTTCTATATAAGAAGATCTATATTAACTATGAAATGCTGTGTGAGATTCTAACTAATAATAATGTGAATCTTATAGAAGAAGTAGTGAGGCATTTTATAAGCTAGTTACAGACAAGATATTGTAGAACAATATCATATCATCTGTGAACAAAGAGAAAGATGAAACACTTGAATGAAATCTTGAATAACATGCTGATGAAATATCTAGTGAGTAAGTCTATGAGACTATAAGATGAATATCTCAGACAGATACTATTAATCACACAGATTTGACAATATGCAGTCTCTAAGTATTTATCATTCTATCTGTTATATGAATTGCATCCGCGCATCTCAGAGAATGCTTTGAAAAAGATGAGAAAGAAAACAGCAGTCGCAGATGCAATAGTTGTGAATGCAACAGTTATAAACACAGCAGTTGTGAATGCAGAACTAAGATTGAAAGAGATCAGTTATACATGTACAAAAGCTAACAAGTTACTTCTGAACTGAGCAATTCAATTAAAAAGAATATGAGACTCACTACTTAAGAAATTGAGTCTCAAGATAAGAATATAAGTTCTCATACACAATGAGAGTTCTGAGAAGTTTCAATCTAGATGATTTGAGCTCTATAAAGTACTTAAATCACATTTTCTGAGAATATATACATTGAAAGAATCAGAGGGACAGATCTTACACAAGTTAATAAATAATTCATATCTTATAAAGATGAAGATATAAGATCTGAGTAAATTATAGTTATTCACAGTACTATTATCAGTATTGAAAAAGAAGAAGCTTATAATTGAAAAGTCTTATAAAGTAAGAGAAATCATAGATTCTTATAAATCAGATAATCTCACTTATTCTGATCTTTTCACAATTATAAGAAAAGAATGAGAAGTAATAAAGAAATCAGATAAACATTACACTTTAATAAGTGATAAGACTGTAGTTAGTTGTATGATAATATGTCACAGATAGTGAGTGTACTATAATAAAGAGTTATCTCAAAGCAGCAGACTTGTACATGAGTTAGATTATAGAAGAAAAAGAGATTCAGAGTTGAATTTAACTGTTTACATCAGTTCAATTACAGAGATAATAGAGGATAAAGTATCTGAAACATCTATAAACATATGAGATCAAGCTAT
Organism: Blastomyces dermatitidis ER-3; assembly: GCF_000003525.1. Taxonomy (NCBI): domain Eukaryota; kingdom Fungi; phylum Ascomycota; class Eurotiomycetes; order Onygenales; family Ajellomycetaceae; genus Blastomyces; species Blastomyces dermatitidis. The sequence goes on along the minus strand of NW_025544776.1, from coordinate 2,819,242 downwards.
TCTGATCTCTAGAGACACTCAGAGATCAGCTGAGATTAGTTTTAATAAGCTGTTCACTGTAGTAGTTTAAGTGAGTGAAGAGAGACAGTATAATGCATGAGACAGAATCATAAGAGATGAAAGCTACTGAACCTAGTCACTGAATACTGTATTATATAGAGATCATGCCCCGGTGACTGAATGGTTAATGCGGCCATCTGGTAGCGCCTTGGCGTGGGAAACCAAGGCATGTGGGTTCGAAACCCGCAGGGGATACATTAAATCCGGAACTTAAGCACCTCAGGTTTCTAATAAATACAGAGGTGTACAAATCGCTCCAACAAATCGCTCTATGTTCCTGGGATGAAAAGTTATTATTGCATGTATTTAATTGTCACTTCTTTGTATTTTCTATGTTCTTGTTATCTTGACATGGTCTCAACACCTGTATTTTCTCCTGTATAATCAACACTTGATCTGTATTTAACATCACGCAAGAACTCATCATAAGCTTCACTTGCATATAAGTATAATGAAAGAATAATAATAATAATAATAATAATATAGAGATCATATAAGAGTAGTTACTAGCAGACAAAGAAAAAGTGTAAGAAAAGAGAAGAAATAATGAATTAATTATTAATTATAAGAGTTAGCTGTAAAAGACAAATATTATTATATATATTTCATTAATTTTCATACATCACATATTTAAGATATTTTCAACATCACATCATCTGAAGAAAAACATCAAAAACAAAGAAAATCTCAAAACTTGAGATTTGTAAGAAATTTAAGAGTCATAAGCTACTCTTATAATAACACTGTATATATCTCTGATTTCTCTATCACTTTGTATATGATATTAATATCATTTATCACAAGATTGACTAAAATGCCAATATAGAAATGTGTATGTGTATGTGTAGAAAAATTGAAGAAGAGTGTGAGACCTGCAGAATCAGAAGTCAGAGCAGAGAAGATAGAAATAAAAGAAATAGAAGAAGAAGAGAGTGTAGAACTGAATAAATAACAGTAAAAGTTACTCAGAGCTGAATACTTATAATCTGAAGTACACATGATCTTATCTGCAGAGAAGATGTTGAAAGAGAAAATGATAAGAGAAGTTTGAAAGTGAAAGAAAGTAGTCTCAGTGACATTATTATCTTTGATTAAAATAATCTCTGATATCAGAGTAACTAAGAATTATTATTAGTATATAAAACTGCAGAATCAGAGATGAGAATAGTTACTGAATAAACATCTACTGATCTTAGAGTTGTACATGTAATTACAACATGCATGAGTCTTCTCAGAAAGAGAGAGAGAGACATGAGAGAATACAGAAAGCAGAATACAGTGTATAAACAGTTCATTCTCATAATAACATTTCAGATAAGATGTATAAGTCTCATATCTGCAGGTGTAAAAGAGTACAATATTCATGTTCTTATTTCTGAAAACACAGATATCTTTTACCTGTATCACAAAGTCATATAATAGATACTAGAGAGTAGACTAATATAGATCTATCATTTCAAAGAAATTCATCACAGTAGATATATCTGTAATATTAAATTTAACAGTTGTAAAAAGTTTCTTAATATTTATAAACACTATGACTTTGTGTATAATAAAACTCATAACAATTTTCTCTAAGAACAGGAAAATCAGTATTAGAAAGAAAAGATGAAAAAAGAAAAGACTTATAATCTTGATACTGTTGAGAAGAAAAGTGATTCTTTAGTATAAATAAACAATTGCTTTATTATAAATACTTAAAATAAATATAATAATGAGTATTTACAACTGAGCTTTAGATAGTCATGTTATATATCATCTTTATATAATAAATTATTCTAAAGATTGATAAAAAAGAGTGAAAGTATATATACTAAGAAATATGATTCATCAAGTCTATATAACATCTTCTTAAAATAGAGAGAGCTGATAATGAAAGCAGAAGTAGTAGAGACAGAGAGAGCAGAAGTAGCAGAAGCAGAAGTAGTAAGAGTGAGAATTACAGAAGCAGAAGTAGCAGAAATGAGAGAACTGAAAACAGAAATAAGTGTAGAAGATTAAAAGAAAGCAGCAGAGAAAGAAACAGTAGCAGAAGAGATAGAAAAGAACACAGAAGACTCAGTTATATATAGCACAGACAATTTCTTTATTATTATATTATTTAAGTTCTCAATCAATGATTCAATATTGAGATGTTTACTATTATTAGTGAATGTAAATCTGTCAATATGTGAAGACTCTATATAAATCAAAACAAATATATCAGTATCTGTATTCACATCAAACATAATCAGATACTTACTGAGAAAAGAAGGTTGAGAGTGTATAAGAAGATTAAGAAGATGTGTCATTTATAATAGTACATTCTGACAATTATTAAAAGATAAACAAGTTCTGATTATATTTCATAATATGTTATACTTACTGCTAATGAACTCTCTGATATGAGTACTATAATAACACTTATTATAAGAATGAGAGATCATCATCAGAAATGCATACAATGTAATAGATAAACAGATAGAAGGTGTTAAATAGAAGAAGAGACAGAGATCTTGAATGAGATAATAATGCTCAATAATAATGATAATGAGAAAGATGATTGAAGAATGAAAAAAGTTAGTGAATGAGTGATGTAATATAGTGAAATTTTCTTTATAAGAGTGTAAGAAGAATGCTAGTCAGATCAGAGATAGACTGTATAATTACAAATACTAGCAGCATACTAATCCGCATGAAGCTAGAGCTTATATTATAATTATATAGATATGACTGAATCTGATAAGAGAGAATGTAATTTAGAAAAATATATAACTATTGAATAATAACACAGCTGCTTCTGAACATGCTTATAAATGTAAAGAGATCATAGCAGTCACTAATTAATTTAGTATAATATATATAAGAAGCCGGCGTACGCCTGTAATTAGACTGACCGTGTGACCGTGTCTGAGACCAGAACCAGATTTTTTGATAGTCTTATTATCAATTCGACTGATCTCATTACACAGTTTTAATATTAGATAGTTGCAGCATACATCACCTGTAGTGTATGCCGATCACGTATCATACATGTAAAAAGGTAAATCTTGTCTTATTCTTCAAGATGGAGATGGGCGGACACCCCTATATATATATATATACATGCTTGTTTGTTTATTGTGATTGACTTTTACAGAAGAAAGGAGCGGAAGCCTCAGAAAGAAGAAGTGAAAGCCTCAGAAAGAAAGAGACAGAAGTCTCAGAAAGAAAGAGACAGAAGTCTCAGAAAGAAAGAGATGAAAGTCTCAGAAAGAGATGAAAGTCTCAGAAAGAAAGAGATGAAAACCTCAGAAAGAGATGAAAGCCTTAGAAAGAAAGAGATAAAAGCTTCAGAAAGTAGCAAGAATGAACATCACAGTCTCTCTGTCTGAAAAGAGATGAATGTCTGAAAATAAGATGATAGAAAAAAAAGCTAAATCTAATAAGAAATGAGTTAGGCATTTTTCAGATGCAGGTTAATATCCTTCTTGTGTGAGAGACAGATAAAGAAAGAGATTGAAACAATGAGATAATAATAACACAGTGATAAAGAATCTGAGACAACAAGGTGATAGATATTATAGAGAATCTTTGTCTGTTATGAATATTATACAGATACAATGAGGTGATAATGAAACAATGACTATGAATGAGATAAAGAATCTGAGACAACAAGATGATAGATGTCATAAGAATGAATAAATAGATGAAAGATGAAGAACTGTAAAATGCAGAGTAAATATGAGTGAAAGAGAACAAGAGAATTAAGAATGATAAAGAAACAGATCTTCTGTTGAAAGACTGAGAATGATATGAGTAAATAATCTGTAAGTATATAATGCAATCAGTCATCTTTCTCTTCTTATTTTTCTTTTCTCTTTCTTATTATCTTTTCATCATCATTTCTCTTATTATAAAAAATTTTCATTGAAATCTAGAGAACTTGCAGTAATGAGTTCAAGAAAGATATTCAGAACATCAGATATGAGAGAAGCAATTGATCAGATTAATTGCCTTGATAGAAGTGATACAAGAAGAGTGTTGAAAAGGTTATTTCAGTCATTGAGTCAGAAAGAGCATAATGCTCTTCTTGAGGCTGCAGAGAAGACAAATGAAATTGAAGAGTCAGAATCTTATTCTTCAATGTCTAAGATAGTTTCAAGAAGTGATGAGAAAAAGACAGTTGCATCTCATTATCAGTTGACTAGATTACATAGTCAGAAAGTCATGGATGAGTCAGTGAAGAAATCTGAGAGCAGAAGCTCAAAAGATTCAGATGTGACTGTAGAGAGGTTTAAATAGAAGTTTATTACACTATTCACTGAGCTGAAGAAGTCATGATCTTCAAATACATGTGAGTTCTCTGATGAAGATACAGATGTGAAGACAGTGACTGAAGACAAGATGAAGTCAGTAGCTCAGATAGAAGTGAAAGTGAAGTCAGCAGTGAAAGATATTCATGAGAAGAAAGATGAAGAGAAACTGAAGCTGACTGAAGCAGATAAACAGTGATGAAGAAATAGTCAGAAGCAATGTAGCACATTAGAGAATAATATGCTGAGAAGAACAGAATGAAAGAGAGTTATTGAAGATAATCAGATGCCTTGATCATAAGATGTGACTTGTATGCACTGTCTGCATCATGATGACAAAACCAATCTACACATTCAAAAGAATGAGAAGTCAGCTCAGTCAAGTGTATTGATAATATGAGATCTGACTGTAGAAGGACTTGCAGATGCCATGTAAATTATTGAAAGACTCACAGAATGCAGTGAGAAAATGCTGTTTATAGACTGTGAATTTTTTGTTCTGCTCAGTTAGTGATTGATCAAGCAGCTGAAATGAATGCTCACACAATGAAAGTTACAGTGATGAATGATAAATAATGACTTAATTACTCTGAGAATAGTTGATCTCAAAGATTCAGCTAATCAGAATGTCATCATTCTTCAAACTCATAGAGAAGTAGCTCTCACATCTTGTCAGTCTTGTACAGCAGATCACAGATGATTCAAAGAGTGTGTGATTACTTCTTCAGATAATAATCAGACTCAGCAGGGACATGATGCTTATATCAACTGTTAGTGAGATAACAAGAGTGTCTGCTGTTCTTTAAATTGTCATAGCTGATACAGATTTGAAAAAAACACTGACAATCTGCTGTTTGAGAGAAGTATGCTGAGATTTGAGAAGACTGTGAATACAGACAGAGATGATACTATCAAAGATAGTGATGCAGATGAAAATAATTTGATCTTTATCTCTGCTGAGAAGACACTCACTTTCTTGAAACAGAAGACCTTGAGTCTGATCACTCTGAAATCTACTAAGTATATTCTAATTAGTGAGAGAAATGCTAGTTTAACTCCTGTCAGAGTGGTCAAGAATATCAAGATAAGTGGCAGACAGTAGTCATCAATTTTATCTTCCAGGGATCAGACTATTAACTGTATGACACAGGATCTGAAGGTGTTGAGACAGCTGCTTAATCTTGATAAATATAATCTGAACACCATGCAGGCTGCTCAGAAGAAGTTAAACAAGATCAGAGAATTTGCTAATGTGATCTTAGCTGCAGATAACATTATCAATGATAATTATTTCTTCAAACTGCCTAGTGAGACACACTTCAGTGATCTCATGAATGACAGTCTGTCAGCAGATGTTGTATTCTGAGATGCATGTCTCACTAAACAGAAGATGAAGCTGCAACATGAGCTTGAGAATGATTAATAAGAGACTTGAAGTGAATGTAACAGATAGAAGATCTCTGATTTTACTTTTCTTTATTCTGTTTTCTTCCTTCTTTTTTTTTTTTTCTTCTGCAGTTAGTAGTTAAAAAATAGTGATAATGAATTTTCTTTTCTTTTCTTTTTTCCCTCTTTTTTCTTGTTACTTCTACTCATGATATCCTCTTTCTTATTCATTTCTCTTAGGCTTGACATGATCACCCGCGAGGTCTCTTAACTATGAAGACTTTGACAAGATCTGAAGTATTCTTCATAATCACATCAAGAGATTCTCAGGTCAGGTCTTCATATTCTCTTCACTTAATCTGAAGATATGTTTTTCCCCTCTTTGTGCATTTACTGATGATCTTTTCAATTTCAAATTGAGACTGATTAGTCATAATGACTGACTCTGAGGATGAATGTTCAAGATCTGCAGAATGTAGAAGTGTTTTTTCCAAATGAATAATAGAAATAATAGAATGCATACATCACTTAAGAGGAAGTAGTAGATGAAAGACAATATCAAAGACTTTTATAACAACCTCAAACAGATCAGTCTGCAGAAATGAGATCTTTGAAGATTCTTAAACAGTATATTCTTTCTCATTCTTGCAGACCAGATTAAGAAAGACAAAGTCACTCATCTTGATAACTGATTGAGTGTGAGAGCAGTCGAAGAATTCCATCATTTTAATCTTCATGAGAACATATAAATCTAGAGTATCTCACTATACAGTGTCACAGACTGTGATGAATTCAGCTGTATCTGTCAGAGCTTCTTTATTTCTCAGCAGCAGTCATCTCAGCTTGACTTCTGTGAGCAATTCAAATGAGAAGACTATCACTGAGCGAGTGACTACTGAGTTCAGAACTCTTTTCATCTGATTAAGTAGAATTCTTTAAGATGATTTGTACTTATCTATGAGAAGTGCTCACAAGGTGATTTCAATAGTGAGATTGATTCACTCACTCTAGTCATTTAAATGAGAATTGTAGACAGTTGTCATTCAGCTCTTGATTCTCATCTGTTGAAGAATGCTCTTTCAAAATTATAACATGAATTTGAAATCTCTATCTGAGATAATGATCAGTGAGAGCTGTCAGTAACAGACTACTTCTCTGTAGAACTCTTTCACTTATTACAGAGTATCTCATTTCTCTTACCTGATGATCAGAATGACAGCTTTCAAGAATTTATCTGTAACTGTCAGTATTGTGTCACAGCTGTCACTTATCAGTAATCTCATAATAAAATCAATTGACAGAACCTCAAATGATTCTTTCAGAGATAAGATGAGATGTGATTTTCCTCACTGAGAGTGATTTAATAACTTAGACAGTTGACAATTGAGACAACATGAGATGCAATTGAGAATTCATTTATAAGTGTGAGATAACAAGAAGAATCAGTGTACAATGTCTTCTGTTTGATAAAGACCCTGGTGTTCAGCAGCATCATAATACATGCAGATAAGGTCTTCTGCTAAGGTCTGTGTAATACAGAGACAGTCATTGACAAAGAACAGAAGATCATCTTGAAATGTGAATGAATGATATTTTCTCTCTCACATCCCTTTATGATAGATCTTTCTCAAGATTGAATCAGTCAGTAGATTCTTACACAATTGATCTTTGATATTATTTAAGAGAGCAATGTCTACATTGAATACAGTAGTGATGAACTCATTCTTGATTTCATCAGCTTACTGAGTGAGTGCTTGACATATCTTTTCTTGATTATCTTGAGAAATCTCTTCAGAATTGTCTGTGAGAGTGTATAATCAGAAGAGAGTATCAATATTATGATATGAAGTGTCTTTGCAATAGTGGATTTTCATGCATGGAATATACATGCTAAGGGTCAGAACTCAATTCATCAATTGATTACTCTGATGACCTGTGGCAGATGACTGAAGAGTGAATATAAGTGCAATATAATCAGTCACAATGATGAATTCACTGTCAAGGTATTGAGAAAGCTTTTTCAGAGCTCATATCAATTCTAAGCACTCTAATTCGGTCGCTCAATACTGTCTCTCTGCCAGGTTCAATCATCATGATAGAAATAGAATAGGCCTCTCAATCTCATCAGCATCCATCTGATGCAGCGCGATCTCTATTCCACACTGTTTGCTAGAATTCACATACATGATGAATGATCACTTGAAGTGAGAGTATGCTCTCATGAGAGCATTCATTAAGGCCTGTTTAACAGTATTGAAGAAAAGTTAAGTCTCTGTGAGTAGAACTTGAAATTGTGAAAATGCTTCAAACTCAATCAATTTGATTCTTGCTGCATACAATGCTCTTTTCTGACCTGTTCAGAGGCTGTTGCACAGCATTCTGATTTTAAGTGTTTTCAGTGCTTCTATCTTATCTGCATAGAAGTTTACAAAGTCATGATAGTAGTTGAAGAGGCTGACAACTCTCTTCAGCTCTCTGAGAATTATAGAGAAGACCAGATTTGTGATAGCAGCTATCTTCTTCTTCTGAGTGAATATTCTCAGTCAGCTAACATAGTGGCTCAGTAAACACACAGAGAGATAGATGAAATGACATTTGAATAAGAACATTATCATCTCAAACATCTTGAGAGCAGTGAATACTGCCTGTATGTGATGAAGATGATCATTTAGTGAATATGAGAAGATGATGATATCATCAACATAGATCAAGATGAATCATCACAAGAATTGTGCCAGTATCTCTTTCATACATTTAGACTGGCCGCCGGGACCATGAATTTCACGTTTGGTCTCATTTGATCTGGTCTCATACATTTCTTGGCGTGAATCCCGCTGGGACTAATCATTAAATAAACATGCAAAGTGACTATATATCAGATCTCAAAATGGAATCATGACTTGAAAAAAATGAGAAAGTGGTCTCATTTGATCTCATTTAGTCTCATTCTTAGCATAAAGTTACTATTTTTAGACATTTTAAGGTTTTTTTTAGACTATTTTTAATTTTTTAAAAAGTAACGCTTTTTGGTAACACTCAAATAAGATTTAAAGCTATTTAAAGCAATAAAAATAATTTAAATTGAGAAGTGGAAATCATGGTCTCATTTGGAAAATGTGACAAGAGTTGACAGTAAGTCCCACTGAGACAGTATGAGACTACTATCTAATGTTAGAACCGTGTAATGGGATCTGTCGAATTGACAATGAGACTATCAAAAATTCTGGTCCTGGTCTCAGACACGGTCACACGGTCAGTCTACATACATTACTGAAAGAATCTGAGTGAGATTGCTAATCTCATTGTAGCAACTGTGAAGCATTCAAGCTCTCAGTGCAGTGTGATGAAGATGGTTTTAAAGTAATCAGAATCTTCTATAAGCTGTTGAAAGAAGCCTTGACAGATATTCATTGATAAGAACACTATGAAACTGCTCAACAACTGCAGAACATTCTACTGTATCAGTAAAGAATACACATTTGAAAGTAATTGTAGTTTGATCTTTCACAAGTTCATAATCACACACAGTTTCTCTTTATGCCAGATCATGAATATAGAAGAAGTGATAGAGTTCTTGATCTCAAGAGAAACTCTCTCAATTCTTTCATTTCAAATAAGTAGGTTCAAGATTTGATCAGCTGCTTTCTAATCCCTCTGTGAGAGAGAGTATGATCACTGCTTCAGTCTGAAAAAATTATCTTTATTAATGAACTGTAGTGATATCTTCATATTGACTGAAAATAATCTCAGATTGAGATCAAAAAGTTTGTGATGTCAGTCAATAATCTTCTGAATTGTCTCATGATCATCTGCTGCTCAGTGATCTAATATCTGTGCTTTAACTCACTCAGCAAGAGTATTCACTGTGAGAATCTGAAGAGGATTGTCATGATCTTCTGTATCTGTCAATAGAAATAATTCTGTGTGTGAGATAGAAAACAGAGATGACTTCTCAATTGAATTATTATTGACAATATTAGCATCTGCAGAGCAGATGATGATTCTTTTTTACTTTTATAACAGAGAAGAGTTTCTACCTGCATGAATAATGTCTCTGATGATCTTGATATTTATAGCATATTTCTCATGAAATATAATACACTTATCATGAATATTGATGATGACTCTCACTGATGATAATATATTATTTACTATAATCATATTGCATCTGAGATATCACATCAGATGAAATTCACTCTTCAGATGAAAAAGAGCCTCATTATTCATCTTTAGAGTGAGAGCTGTTGATATGAATAGATTCAATTCATTTATATTCAAATCAACTTCTCAAATATGCATACATCAGTCATGTGACAGAGCAGTCAGCTGATATTGAGAAAAGAATAAGCTTGCTATCACTGCATTAATAAGCAATATATTCACACCTGTATCAATGCAAACTGAGAGATCATCTCAGAGAGTATCAATGAGAATGATAAGAAAGATGTAGAGTAAGTACTGCAGTTCACTAATATATTCTCAATCACTTGTGAGAACATCACACGCCATGATAGTGTATATATCAGTGTTAAACATACTCAGATAATTGTCTGAGAGAGTGTTCATGAATAAGACAGACCTCTCAGTATCTGACTCATTGTCTATTTTTTCAACTCATTATTGAAATCTAGACTGAGATCTAGTTATAATAGATTATCATTCTCTTCTCTGTCACTCTTTCATTCAACTTGATTCACTAGGTCTTCTTTTCTAAGGCAGTGATTGATATAATGAGAGCCTCTGCATATATAGCACCCTGCTGCAGATGCTGATGATTTACTCTCTGCATATCTAATCAGCAGTCTGCTCACTGCAGAGACACTCACAGAGAGAGTCACTGCAGAGTCTGCAGCAGACACAGATGACTTGATAGTTTTCATATATAACCTGATTAAGAGAGTCTGATAAGAGCAGCAGTCATTATTTTAATCAAATTATCTGAAGTCTTGTATATATTCAGTGAATTGAGTTCTTCAATCAGTTCAAGTATATCAGATAGCTGACTCATTATCTCTAATTCTTCTTCAGAAGTTATTCAGACACTCAGTGAAAACAAGAGATGTGATCAGAGATAGATTTGACTTCAATTCTTTCTATAGAAGTCTCTTCATTATCACAGAGTTGAAGATTGAGACAGCTCAGAGCAAGTTAATCTTTCATGAGATATACAGTATCAATGACAGCTTATTCAACTTCTCAAAGAAGAAACACAGTTCTTAAGCTTTTATTCAGACTTGTCTCTCAGATAGCTGAAATTCTCACCTCAGCTTGCTGATTGTGATGAGAAGAGAAGTACTTATATTCTTTCTCATTTTCATAGATAGATCATTGTGTCATTCTAATATCTGTTTCTTTAAGTATAATGAAAAGATCTGAAGTACTGCATCTTCTCTCTTCTGTATAATAATAAACTCTAGATGACTGATGAACATCATTACATCTACTTCTACTGAATTAAACAGCATAATATCACTTACTCTCAGTCATATCAGATATTCTCATTCATCATCTTCAGTGTAGTGAACTGCATCACTGATTCATTATAAGAATGAATGAGATCTATTATCTAGTAGAAAGTCATCATAATTACAGATGAGATAGATCTTCTTCTTCAAGAATACTGTGAGTACTTGCTCTCTGCAGACTTGATTCTCTTCTATGTCATAGATAAAGTATGGAATGTCTGTCTCTTATGTAAAATTGAATCTATTTCTTATCATATTTGAGTAATAGGTTCTGTCTTCAAACACATCTCACTCAGTATCACACAGCTCTCTTGAGATTGCAGATATTCACAGAACTCTAGAGAGTAGTTCAAAGCCTTCATTAAATAAGATATTCAGTCACTGAGAGAATTCAGTGAGAGAATCATTATCTTTAACTTAAGTCAGTTATTTCTGCTGCTGTTAATTTTTACACTACTACTCTTATCTCTGAGTAGTGAGTGCTGCTTTCTCTGTGCAGAAGTTGCTTCATATCTCTATCAGTCAGCTTCTTCTATCTGTTAAATGCTGAAGATTGTTCTGAAGCTTGTTGACACACTCATTAATAAGAGTGATACACTTATTCAGCTGATTCTGCTGCTGATTGAGCTGGTGCTCACACTTATCTAGCTCACTTTCTCACTGAGTCAGCTGAGACTTCAGTTGCTTCAACTCTTCAATTATATATAATACAGCAGCTTCATCAGAAGAGGCATGACTCTGATCATTAAACTCAACATAGCTTGAAGCTATTGATTCTCTTTCTTTCATATACTTTATAACCTCTGTACAGAAAGTCTGTAGTCAAGAATCAATAACATTCTTTCATTTCACAACAGAAACTGAGTCAAGAGTTATCTTAACATCATTGTAATATCTAACAGATACTCTCATAAGAATATTCTCTGCTTTAACATAATTGTATAATATAACTTAGTTCTTGATACTATTATATTATTCATTTATGTTCTGTCAGACCTTTATAATCATGACAGTGTGTTTCTTCACTGCTGTCTGCAAGTAGGCACACTCAGTGTCAGATCTCTGAGCAGGTTCATGAGAAGCTCACTTCTCAGTGAACTCATTCAACTCAGCAGAGTGAAGCAGCTGACAGAAGTCACTTCTAGTGAGACATTCATTCTGCTTCATTGCAGTGTGAAACAGATGTATATAGAGTGAGTCTATTATAATTGAATGAATTATCAGCTGCAGTGATGAAAAAGATAGAGTAGTCAATCAGATTAATTATCAGTTGACTGAACTTCATTATCTGTAACTCAGATTAATCATCAGTGTTATATCTTCTCAAAGATAAAAAGAATGTACAGAAATCAATCAGATTAATTATTAGTTAGCTGAACTTCATCATCTGTAATTCAGATTAATCATCAGTATTACATCTTTTAAAGATGAAGTGAAATCTAAGAGGACTGAGAATCTTATTCTTAATGAGATATACTATCAAATTGCAGCATACATTATCTGTAGTGTATACTGATCACATATTGTACATGTAAAAAGATAAATCTTGTCTTATTCTTCAAGATGAAGATGAGTGAACACCTCTATATATATATAAATACATGCTTGTTTGTTTATTGTGATTGACTTTTACAGAAGAAAGAAGTGAAAGTCTCAGAAAGAAGAAGCAGAAGCCTCAGAAAGAAAGAGACAGAAGTCTCAGAAAGAAAGAGATAAAAGTCTCAGAAAGAAAGAGATGAAAGTCTCAGAAAGAGATGAAAGTCTCAGAAAGAAAGAGACAGAAGCCTCAGAAAGAAAGAGATGAAAGCCTCAGAAAGTAGCAAGAGTGGACGCCACAATAGTAGTCTTATACTGTCTCAGTGAAACTTACTATCTTGTCACGCTCCCGGCCGCGCCAAGGCCCCGTTGCGGTTCCACACGGCTCATCACTTCCATGCGGATGATTTCATCTCATCTGAACCGGTTTCCAACCACTCTATGACATCATTCGGATATATCATAGAAAGATTCAATTGATGGATATGAGAACCTTACTTCTATACAAGATCAGCAGATTACTCTTCCTTGATAATAAGACGCCGCTGAGGTATCACTTCAGCTATTCTCACTTATGAAATGAGAGAAGAGTATCTGTTCATTGTCTATATAGAATAGCTAGGTGCTGGCTTCTTATCAAAGAAGTTAGTAATTTGTTTTTCTTCTACTGAAATATATATAAGAGTTACTGTGTGTCTCATACAATCTTCTTAGTATACTAAGTATTATATCTGTGATATTCTCACAATAACCCTGTAGTCTATGAGGTCACTATTCAAGCAAGATAGTCAAGTCTATTCATATAGCTTCTTAAATAACTATCTCTATATATCATCACTGACTAGTCATCACTTCAGTTCTGTCATATTACAATTTGAATTGCTTAATCTGATTACACATTTGAATCAGTTGAGCTCTAACAGATTGATATGACTTCACACATCTATACTGAGATCAACTCAATCCCACCCTCTGAGAGAAACACTACATCATTTTCTAGAGTGTATACATCTCTACCTCAGCAGAAATCTGAGATTTCTGAACCTGCTGCACATTTTGACATGAGTGCTTCAATCACCCTGTCACCGCCGCGGCCTCTACACACCTACATCTATCATGAAGATAGAGAGATTATGATCAGAGATTCACTGAGATATAAGTGAAACATCTTGTCTGAATTTCACAGCTTTATCTGTACTCTTGAATGGAAATTCCACCTTAATCTGAGCCAGTATAATACTTATAAGATATGAGTAATATATACTGCTAACCTTCTTGAAGGCATCTCTGCAACTACTTGAGTCATCAAGAAGAGAAAGCTTAAGCATACTAATACTATCATGACTTAAGAAGAATTCAAGAACTTTCTACTGAATCAAATCAAAGATTACTACAACTATGACTTCATGATAATACAGTGATTTAACTCATTATATTAATAAGATAATGAGAATTCTTTTAATTTCAATGCAAGATTTGAAGAATATTGAGAGAAATTGACTGATGATTTGAATCAATTAAAAACACAGCTTTATCTCACAAAGCTGACTCACAAGGTGCAGATAATAATATCATAATATCAGAGTTTATCAATCAATCACACTGAGCTTGTTAACCTGACTTCTCAGATCTATTTGAATAATCAATTCTCTGAGAAAAAGATCAATAAGATCTCTTCTAAGTAATTAATAATGAGATCTAAACAGTGCTGTGACAGCTTCAGTGTAGAGAAAGTAAAGAAGAATTCTAAGTATTCTGATTCTTCACTCACTGTGAAGAAATACTAAAAAAGATTTGATAAAGATCTCTGTTTCAACTGCAGAGCTGATAATTACTATATCAGTGATTGTAAGAAGCTGAAGAAGAGAAGAAACTGAGAAGATATCTTCTCAAAGTTAACTTCTCTTCTGACAAACATATCTGTGAAAGATAAAGAAGAGAAAGAAAAGAATTGACAATTCTCATATCTCTGAGTTCATGTTATAATTACAATGTATACTCTGAATAAGAAGATATCAGTGAGATGTCTACTCAACTCTGAAATAGATATTAACTTCATATTCTATTTCTTTTCTTTAATAAAGAGTTGAAAGAAGATAGATCTGTCAGATTATATGAAATTTACTGATGAAATGAAATATCACTGTTTTGACATAATTTAAGCAAAGTATGTGATCACAGACTCAGAAGAAATCTTTAAGAACAGCAGTCTGCTTCTTCATACAGTTAATATCATAGATGAGAATGTCATTCTAGATCTTCTGTGATTAAGAGAAAACAATTCTTTCATTGACTGAGTCACTCAGATGTGACAGTACTGTCTCACTAATAAAGAGACAGTGATAGAGAAATCTGAAGAGTTTCATCAAAAGAATCTTGAGAAAAAGATTAAGTCAATATACTGTGTAGCAGATGATTGTGACTTGAGAACAGATAAAGAAGTCATTACTCTCACTACAAGATTAGCAGCAGTATCTGTTATT
Source organism: Blastomyces dermatitidis ER-3 (assembly GCF_000003525.1). Taxonomy (NCBI): domain Eukaryota; kingdom Fungi; phylum Ascomycota; class Eurotiomycetes; order Onygenales; family Ajellomycetaceae; genus Blastomyces; species Blastomyces dermatitidis. The sequence continues at coordinate 2,804,038 of NW_025544776.1, read as the reverse complement.
GAAGATAGATATATACAATATCTCTTTACAGATTTTAAGAATATCTTTTTGAAAAGGGAAGTAGCAAAGTTTTCTGATATCAAGATATGATATAAGATTCATCTTGAAGACAGTGTAACAGTGTTGTACAGATCTCTTTATAACTTGTTTATAAAGAAATTGAATGTTCTGTGCAAATATCTTGAAAAAGCATAATCAAAGAACTGAATATATTCATCAAAGAGTTCAGCAGAAGTGTCTATACTCTTTATACTCAAGAAAAATGATAGACTACATCTATACATAGACTAGAGAGGTCTCAATAAAATGATGATTAAGAATTACTATTTATTACTATTGATTGATGAGATGATTGATTGATTATCTGAAGCAAAGATGTTCTCAAAGATTGATATATGAAATGTCTATCATAGAATTAGAGTTAACAAAGATGATGTTTGAAAAATGACTTTTTATATCAAGTATGATAATTTTGAATATCTTGTTTTATCTTTTAATCTTTGTAACACTTCAGTCATCTTTCAGACCTATATAAATGAGACACTGTGAGACCTTGTTAACATCTTCTGCATAGTATATCTGAATAACATTCTAATCTTCTCAAAATCAGAGAAAGAATATGATACTCATATTTAAGAAGTGTTGAGTTGCTTGAGATAGTATTAACTCTATATAAATACTGAAAAATGCTCATTCTACATGCAGAAGATTGATTTCTTAGATTATATTATTGAGATGAATGACATTTCAATGAACAAAAGTCAGGTCTTCATCATTGAGAACTGACTGATGCTGTGAATGTACTGTGAGATGCAGGTGTTTCTAGAATTTGCAAATTTCTACAGATGATTCATCTATGTATATTCATGAATTACTGTTCCTCTTACAGATCTGTTAAAGAGAAGTGTGAAAGACAGGAAAATAAGACTATTTACTCTCACTCAAGATACTATACAGATATTTGTAGAATTGAAACAAGCTTTTGCAGATGTCATGATACTGAATCACTTTAATTCTGACTTACTCAGTCAGTGTGAGACTGATGCATCTGAGAATGAGATCTATGAAATCTTTTCACAGTTGACATCAGAGATCTTTCAATATTGAAAGAATCAGAGAATAATCACTTCTGAAGAAACAGATAATAAATTGTCTATGAAAGAAGACTTTTTCACAGAGTCTATAAGACACTGTGAATAAAGTTCAGTGATCTTCTTCTTCAAGAAGTTATTACTTATGCAGAGAAGGTATAATATTTATAATTAGAAGATGTTAGTAATTATTGAATTCTTTAAGATCTGATAACATTATCTTCAGAGTAGTAAGTACTCAGTGTAAGTTCTCACTGATTATGTAAATCTGCATTATTTCTTGATAATAAAGAGCTTGACAGAATGTTAAGCCAGATGAGTGAAGCTGCTTTTGAAGTATGATTTCTATATCTGATACTGTTCAGATCAGCTTAATCTCACTGATACACTGTCTAGATGATCTGATTATAATATTGTTAATACAGAGAAGAATTCTATAAAAGAATCTCTGTCATCACTGCAGAAGAAGCTGACTGTAGAGAATTGAAGTTCTCTGAAGCTCAGAAACAGCACTGAAGAGGCAGCTGTGTAACTCAGTATAGAAGATGAAAGAAAACCTGAGTCTCTGTAGAGAACTGATACTGAAGATCATGAGCTTCTTATATTATATCTTATAATCATTGAATTGACAAAGAATGAAATAATCTATAATCTTTTAATCTGACTACTTTTGAAATTTATTGATAAGTTACAGAAGAGAAATATCTCTACTACAGCTTGAATTCAGAAGTTGAAGAAGAAAGAGTCTGATTTAAACTTGAAAGAGACAGACTCTGATTGAGATGATACTGCTAAGAAATCAAGTCACTGATAACTAGAAGAATATGAACTTCTACTGTTGAATAATTCAGTCTTCATCTCTTGTAGCAGAGTGATGTGTCAGAAGTTATTAAGAATTCATTATAATAATTCTCATATGAGACACTTTGAGTTAGAGAAGACTGAGAAGCTTCTAAAATGTAAATACACTTAAGATAAGCTCTGAACAGATATCAAAGAGTATATTAAGACTTACAATATCTGCTAAAGAATAAAGATCTCACAGTATAAGCAATATAATGAGTTAATATCACTGCCTGTTTCAAAGAGCTCATGATAGAATCTATCAATGAATTTCATAGTTGATCTGCTGAAGTTGATAAGAGTCAAAGAATATGACTTAATTTTGATCATTGTTAACTGCTTTATAAAGATAATCAGATATATTTCTATTTATAAAAAGATTAAAGTCTCTGAATTAACTGATCTGTTTTTAGATATCATTATTTATGATCATGATGCTCTGAAATTATTAATAACAGATCAAGAATTCCTCTTTATCAGTAAATACTGATTGACTTTTTACTATCATCTTATAATAAGATATCTTCTCAGTACTGTATTTCATCTGCAGACTGATAATCAGACTGAATATCAGAATCAGACACTAGAACAGCATCTTCAAGTGTTCTGTTTATATTATCAGAATAATTGACTTAAACATCTTCTAATCACTGAATTCATATATAACAATGTAAAGAATGTAATCTTAAAGATATCTTCTTTCTATACTTGTTATAAATATAATTCTTTGTTACTCAGTGATGTCACAGATAATGTTTTAAAGAAAGAAATAGACAGTCAGAATATTAGATAGATACAGAGAATAAAGTATCTCTCAGTGTTAGAAGTAAAAGTGAGATTGAAACTTTTGAATAAAATTCATGAGAAGACAGTGAAAAGCATTCATCATGTTCAGAAGTGATAGATAAAATACTATAATTAAAAACATCTTTCAATGAAGTTCTTAATAGAGAATCAAGTACTACTTTCAGCAAAGAATATCAAGATAATAAGACTGTGTAAGAAGCTCAGTGAGCAGTGACTAGAATCTTTTCTGATAATAAGAGTGATGAGTAAGCAGATATATAAGTTGAAATTACTTACAGAATTGAAATCAATTCATTCTGTTTTTCACATTTTCTATTTAAAGCTCTATAAGCAATGCTCTGAAACAGAGCTGTTTTAACTGAATGATATTGAGATTGAGAGTGATACTGAATATCTTATAAAGAAAATATTAAATAAGTGAATATATTACAGTAAGCTTTAATATCTCATTAAATGAGAAGATTATTCATTGTCAGAGAATTTGTGAAAACTGCTTAAGTATTTGAAAAATGCTGAGAAAGAGATTGTAAGCTATGAGATGACTAGTAGAGACTACTCTATTACACACTAGAGATATTGAATAAGAAATGCTACTTGAGACTTCTTATTTTTCTTAAAGAATTTTTTAGAGATAATCTTACAGTGATGAGCTGATGTCTTATAAGCTCTGTAGCACTCTTCTTCTATTTTCTCTCAAAGAGTTTTTAGAAGTTTAATGAGACTACACAAGTGTAAAATTTCTGAAGCAGTTAAAAGAAAAGAAATATTTGAAATCAATAAAAAGATTAATATTATTAACTTGTGAGCTGCTGTTATTCTAATAAGACTGCAGTCTGTTGAAAAAGTAAAAAGAGAGATCAGAGTCTACTTATTAATAATCACATTCTTATTAAACTTATTCTTCACTATTAAAGTCTCTGATATCAGTATCTTTATCTGCTGAGAAGTTAGCACTGCAGCATCATAGAGAAGTATACTGTAGAAGAGTATAAGAGATGCTTAAAGTATTAACTTATTAATTTATAAAGTATCTTGATTATCTACTTTAATTAAAGTGAGATTCTCTTCAATCAGTGATTAATCTTCATAGCACTTTCAACAGTAGTACTGACTGACTTCTTCTTAAGATCAGTTATTCTGAGATGTTTTTTCATCTCAGAGATTCACACTTTCATCTTCTTTTACAGATAAGTAAGAAGAATCTTCTCAGTCTTGATAAAATCTGTTAATACTTGAAGCTCTGAGACTCTCACTCTGTACTTTTTATCAGAGCTGACACAATGTCTTTCTGTGAAAAAATACTTACAGAGAGACAGGAGTTGTTGTTACAGATACAATGAAAATAATGAAAGTGAGAGAAGAGACAGATATATAAAATCTCTCTCTTCTTCAGCTGCTTAGTACAGTACAGACAGATGACAGTGCTGATCAGAAGCTGCATCAGAGCCTCTTCACAGAGAGAAGATAAAGAAACTGTGAGACTCTGCAGACTCAACTCAGCAGCATTCTGAGCAGAGCTCAGACATGCCATGAAAGAGAAACTATGAATTAAGCTTCTCAGAGTCACTGTTTCTGAAATCAAGCTCTTTCCAGAGTTCTCTCTGAATGATCACATGAGGTCATATGTCACTGTGTTGATTAAGGGGGGAGGCAGCGTCGCAATGACAGTGAGGGGAGCAGGGGAAGAACTGAACACAGATGAACTGACCGGCAGAAGGGACAACATCTCACTGCAAGACATGGCAACTGCTGCCACGGCTGCAAGAGAAGCAGGAGAAGGAGGAGAAGAAGATGTGACAATGAGAGTGATGCTTCTGCAGTCTGTTAACACTGTCATCTTTATCTTCAACTGAGCTTTCTTGATAGTCACAGAGACTGCAGTCACATCATGAAGATATTTACTCACTAGAAAATGTTAGAATAAGCTCCTTATTATTCTTCAAGAATAATACTCTCATACACTCACTGTTACAATTGAGAGAAGAGAAAGAAAAATATTTCATAAGAGAGAGAAATCTTTTCAAAAAAATCCTGTTACTACTGTTAGCTTTGTCTCTAAAATACATTACTTTTACAGAGAATTTCATATATAGAATAAAATATGATAAGAGATCTGTAAGTCACTTATTAACTATATTTTCTTCATCTTAAATTGATATATAAGAAACTCACTTATCATATGTTTGATTTGAATAAAGATGAGTAAAGAAAGATCTACACAGTTAGCAGAAAAACTCATCTATTTCTTTATATCACATACAGTATATACACTGTTAATCAGTTGATAACTGTTGCTATATAACAAAGATAATTTCTAATCTAATGATCTTGAGAGTATAGAGACTATGCTCTTAAAGAGAAGAGTATTATCACACTCTCAGCTGTGCTAAGACTCTGTTATAATTTCACATGACTTATTGCTTTCATGTGAATAATTTCATCTCATCTGAACTGATTTTCAATCACTCTATGACATTATTCAGATATATTATAGAAAGATTTAATTGATAAATATAAGAATCTCACTTCTATACAAGATCAGCAGATTACTCTTTCTTGATAATAAGACACTGCTGAGATATCACTTCAGCTATTCTTGCTTATGAAATGAGAGAAGAGTATTCACTCATTATCTATATAGAATAGCTAGGTGCTGACTTCTCATTAAAGAAGTCAGTGATTTGTTTTTCTTCTACTGAAATATATATAAGAGTTACTGTGTATCTTATATAATCTTCTTAATATACTAAGTATTATATCTGTGATATTCTCACAATAACTCTGTAGTCTACAAGCTTGCTATTCAAGCAAGATAGTCAAGCTCATTCATACAGCTTCTCAAACAACTACCTCTACGTGTTGCCGCTGACTAGCCACCGCTTCGGTTCCGCCACGTTACATATCTACTCTTATCACATTTTTCAAATAAGATCATGATTTTCACTTCTCAATTTAAATTATTTTTATTGCTTTAAATGACTTTAAATCTCATTTAAGCATTATCAAAAAGTGTTACTTTTTAAAAAATTAAAAATAGTCTAAAAAAAACCTTAAAATGTCTAAAAAAAACCTTAAAATGTCTAAAAATAGTAACTTTATACTAAGAATGAGACTAAATGAGATTAAATGAGATCACTTTCTTATTTTTTCAAGTCATGGTTTCATTTTAAGATCTGATATATAGTCACTTTGCATGTTTTTTTGATAGCTAGTCTCAGCAGAATTCACACCAAGAAATGTATGAGATCAGATCAAATGAAATTAAATGTGAAATTCATAATTCTGACAGTCAGTCTATCTGTAATCATACACTGACTCAAGCAACCTTTGAATCACAAGAAATTAAATACTTAATAGACTTTCTATCAGAAACTCAAGCAGTCATAAGAAAATGACTGAATTCAGAAATATCTGAATATGAAGAGATGGAAATTAATCAGATATAGTCTGTTGAAACAGCTATATAGTATCTTTTAATAACTTTGTTTTATTATTATCTCTCTTTACTTTACTTTTTTCTTTTCTGTTCTTTTCTATCTACTTATTTAATGTGTGTATCTTTAAGAGTGTTTTCTTGTTTCTTTTGTCATAATATTTTCAAATGATTTCAAAGTATCAGAAGGTGTTAAAATACTGTAATTTGTAAAGAGTTTTTATATTCTGAGCTAGAATTTTCTGATTTTGTATATCTGAAATTGGTAAATGTATAATAGTTAACTCTACAGATATTAGAACAACTCTGAGAACTAGAAATTCTCAGGTAGATGTCATAGTCTCTGACTGTATTATGTATACATCTATAATTGAAGAATAATAATAATAATAATAATAATAATAATAATAATCTAGATATTTACACAGAATATTCAATTTCTTTACTGATAAGTTGTAAAGAGGTCTGTACAGTGTCATTATATCATCTTTAAGACAGATCTTATATCATATCTTAGTGTTAGAAAACTTTGCTGCCTTCTTTTCTGAAAAGACATTCTTATAATCTGCAAAGAGACATCATATTTATTCATCTTTAATAACAGATACTGCTGCTAATCTTACAGTGAGAGTGATGATTTTTTCACCTGTTCTCAAGTTCTCTACTACACAGTATATTAACTTTATCTTTTTCTCAAGATTCTTCTAATGAAACTCTTCAGATTTCTCTATTACTATCTCTTTATCAGTGAGATAATATCATTACATCTAAGTAACTCAGTCAATGAGAGAATTGTTTTCTCTCAATTATAGAAGATCTAGAATAATATTCTTATCTATAATATTAACAGTGTGAAGAAGCAGACTGCTCTTCTTACAGATTTCTTCTAAGTCTGTGATTACACACTTCACTTGAATTATGTTAAAACAGTGATATTTTATTTTATCAGTAAATTTTATATAATCTGATAAGTCTATCTTCTTTCAACTCTTCATTAAAGAAAAGAAATAGAATATGAAGTTAATATCTACTCTAAAATTAAGTAGATATCTCACTGATATCTTCTTATTCAGAGTATTTATTATGATTATAATATAAACTCAGAGATATAAGAATTATTAATTTTTTTATTTCTCTTCTTTATCTTCTACAGATACATTTATCAGAAGAAAAGTTAACTTTAAAAAAATATCTTCTTAGTTTCTTCTCTTCTTCAGCTTCTTATAATTACTAGTATAGTGATTATTAGCTTCACAGTTAAAGCAGAGATCTTTATTAAATCTTTTTTAATATTTCTTCACAGTGAGTGAAGAATTGAAATACTTGAAATTCTTCTTTATATTATCTGTACTGAAGCTGTCACAGTACTGTTTAGATTTTATTATTAATTATTTAGAAGAGATCTTATTAGTCTTTTTTTCAGAGTATTGATTACTTAAATATATTCAGAAAGTTAAGTTAATAAGCTCAGTATAATTAATTAATAAAGTCTGATACTGTAATATTATTATTCATATCTTATAAGTCAGCTTTATAAAATAAAGCTATATCTTTAATTAATTCAAATTATCAGTTAATTTCTCTCAATATTCTTCAAATCTTATATTAAAATTAGAAGAATTCTTATTAACTTATTAATTTAATTAGTTGAACTACTGTATCACTGTAAAGCTGTAATTACAGTGATCTTCAATCTGATTCAGTAGAAAGTATTTGAATTCTTCTTAAATTATAACAGTATTAATATACTCAAGCTCTCTCTTCTTAGTAACTTAAGTAGTTATAGAGATGTCTTTAAGAAGATTGACAGTATATATTACTTATATCTTATAAGTATTAAACTGACTTAAATTAAGATAAAATTTTCATTCAAGAATACAGATAAAGTTATGAAATTCAGATAATATATTTTTCTTATAATTCAGAGAATTTTCAATCTTAATCTCTCTATCTTTATAATAGATATAGAAGTGTAGAGACTGCAGTAATAACAGAGTAATTAAAGATATTATATTAAAATATACAGTGAGTTCAGAAATCTCAAATTTCTATTAGAGTAAAGATGTATACACTCTAGAGAATAATATAAAGTTTCTCTTAGAGAGTGAGATTAGACCAGTCTCAGTATAAGTATATAAAATTATATTAGTCTGTTAATAGAGCTTAACTGATTCAAACTTATAATCAGATTAAGTGATTTGAATTATAATATAATAAAACTGAAGCAATGACTAGTTAGTAGTATTATATAGATAGTTATTTAAGAAGCTGTATAAGTGAGCTTAACTATCTTACTTAAATAGTGAGCTTATGAACTACAGAGTTATTATAAGAATATTATAGATATAGTACTTAATATACTAAGAAGATTATATAAAAAATACAGTAACTCTTATATATATTATCAGTCAGAAACAAATCACTGACTTCTTTAATAAGAAGTCAGTATCTAGCTATTCTATATAAATAATGAGTGAATACTTCTCTTCTATTCTATAAGTGAGAATAGCTGAAGTGATATCTTAGCAGCATTTCACTATTATAAAAGAGTAATCTGCTGATCTTATATAGAAGTGAGATTTATATATTCATTAATTAAATCTTTCTATATTACATCTGAATAATGTTATAGAGTGATTAAAAACTAGTTTAAATAGTCTGTGAGATAAATGAAATCATCTGCAGAGAAGTAATAAGCTGTGTGAAACCGCAATGAGATCTTGATACGGCTGAAGATATGATACAGATATTACGTTATTCTTTCTAAACAGTGAGTTAATTACTTCTACAGATATGAAAGAAGCTTGTATTTATATTAATGAAATAAAACTTAATCTTCTTAATATTTACTATATACTGAGAGTCTTCTGTAATCTCTTAAGCTTCAGCTAACTTATTAATAAAGAATTTGAATTTAAACTTCTTTGTAATAAAAACTACTAAATAATTAAATTTGAAATAATTAATAAGAATAATCAAAGATTCTACACAGTAATAATTAATTATCATATTTATTTTATTTATAACATCTGAGAGACTGCTCTTACTACAGTTGTAAAAACTATTTTAAATTACATATTTCTCTCTGTAATATATATTATATTAAATATTATCACATTTATAATACTGCTGCTGCAGATGTTATTAAAATCATATAAATAGATATTATTAGTATGAATATGAACATCTACAGCCAGAAAAACTGTGAAGATATCTTGATAAATACAGAGTCTTATCAGTCTGCTACTCTTACAGTAGTTCATTCATTTATTTTACTATTTCTTTATTTTTTTTTATTCTTCAATTCTTGTTAGTTCTCTGTAAAATCTTTGATGAAAGACACTACTATTTTTGTATATAATATTCTTTCTCTAGTTATAGAACCGCTCTGCTGGGTTGCAAATGTCTACTTAGCAGAGCAGCAGTTAAGAGAGGTGTCATATTTTCTCTCTACAGGCCGACCACTTCCGCCTATGCAAAGTGTTCGCCAAGGCGTCCCAGTTGACCAGTCTATGCGCGGAGAGAGCGGATATATACATCTTGAAGTTTTCCTTCCCCCCCCTCCCCCCTCTCCCCCCCCCCCTTTTTTTTTTTTTTTTTTTTTTTTTAGCGTGGTTTGTTCGTGATGTAGTTATAATGTACATACGTAGGCACGGTAGGCTCGTGATCATTATTTCTTCCAAAATTGGATTTTTTTTTTTTTTTTTTTTTTTTTTTTTTTTTTTTTTTTTTTTTTTTTTTGGCTTTTACCTGGTATTCCGTCTATATTTATGACGGTAGAATAACCATCGCACAATCAAGGCCATAGGGAGAGCAAGAACAAGAACAAAGGGGGAATGGGCCGCGAAAAGCTCTTGGGTCATCTATTTCCACGATTTCATTCTTCTTGTTGCATTTGTAGCTCCTCTCGGAGCAAATCAGCAACCAAAGGTGAATTAAGCTCAGTGGACGCATCCCGTATGATAGAATCCCAAACATCAGGGTCCAGTCGGCGTAGCGTCCGAACCCAGTCGGTCAATGGGCTTGGGTCGCTATCCATGTCCCAATTCCCGCGGTCCACCCCATTAACCAGCAAGAAGTCTTGCAGATCGCGTAATCCGTGGTTGAAAAGATACTCTTCAGGATATGACTGTGAGTCATCATCAGGTTGATCTTCACCCGGGCTATCACCACTCTGAGCTGGGTGATGATACGGTGGTTGTTCATTTTCAGAATCCGCCTGCCCGTTCTCAAAATCACGATCAACTGCTTGTCCATTGAGCCCAAATATCTCCCTTGCAACGTCAAATATCCTCGCAGGGTGGGTGTTGAAAGATGGATCAGTTATCGGCTCGCCCGGTGGTAAAGGGTCGGAAGCTGATATGCGCCCGGCAACAAAGTGACGGGGAAGATGAGTAGTGACTGAAGGGATATCTGACAACAGAACGTGGCGAGCGACGCCAAGTGTGACCTCAGGAGGCTTCACATCCAAACAATTTTTGGTAAGGGTGTCTCCTACCTCGACGAGGACGGAGATAGCCTCAGGGGTATTCCAGATATCCTTAGCTCGGGCAATGTAGAGTTCGCAAAACAATTCGTGAGCTTGATTTGGTGCCTGCACACCCCATATTTGTTCTGGTATTGGTTCTATGTTCAGTTCCTGTGCTAAGCGGCAAAAGATCCAGGGATATCGAGACATCGCTTTCCGGAGCTGTGACCGAAACTCTGCTGGTTTACCCTGGAGGAAATAGGCCAGGGCGAGCGAACATTGAATATTAGGGAATTCCTCCCACCGACTGTCAAAGAATGGGTGGGAACATAATCTTATAAAATGGTCGTGCTCTCTTCCTCTAATAGCTAAGGAATCAATTATCAAATTTATCGCGTATGGGTCGTCAGGATTCAGGCTTAGAAGTAGCTTTGCCCACTCGTAGGCAGTTTTCAGAGTCCCCTTCATCTCCAAATTCTTGATATATCTCCAGCCTGCAAGCCAGAACTCCCGATTTGCCGCGATGTCGAAGTTCAATCTGGCTTTTCCTTCTTTTAGGCGGTTGCCGAATGAGGAATGGACCGAACGACCTATATTGAACAAGGCTCTTTCAAGTAAATCCCCAGAGACGGCATGATCACCCTGATGCTTCGCAATCTCGGAGACTTGCAACAGACTCAAAATGTGATAAGCTGTGTAATTGTAAGTAAAGAACTGTACAGCACTACTATCATTGGTTGGACGCCACTCAACTTACGATTATATTGTAGGTGATGTATAATTCTCTCTGGTTCCATTGACTCGACACATATTTCAAATTGTCTTTGGGCATCCTCGTAGGCTGTATTATGAACGAGCTTATATTCTGTTTGGCCAGATGGCAATTTGTTCACAACCTCCATCCCCAGACCTCCACTTGTCGCCCGCGGCCATTCATCCTTTGCTTGCATCAAAATATTTTTACGCAACGCAGCGCCCGCAAGATCCTGCCCACGGCTTACGGGATTATAGCGTCCGGTGAGCGCCCGTCCAAGATCCATAGGCTGATTTCTGTTTCTTCGGCCTGTACCCGTACCTGTGGTTTCGGCTGTATTTTCAAACACCACGTTGCCGAACAACTTCTTCATCTCATTGATCGCATTGAGACGCCGTTGGTCAATAGCGAAAAGTTCGTCAAGCTCCTCCGCTAAGCGTTCATCCGCGGCATTCTGTCGTGCTTCCAGGTTCACGTCATCAGTCTGCTGCGAATTCTTAATAGACAAAGCTTTCAGTGCGCGGTCAATCTCATCCAGCTCCTCTTCATCTGTGCCCGGTACATCTGAGGCTTTGATCTCCGTAGCAGCCGTAGCTTTCTTGGTACGTTTCTTTTTCTTCTTCCTTCTCTTGGTATCTGTGGGTTTTGAAGGGGTGAAAGGCCTCGCTAGCGTTTGGACCGGCTCAGTGATTGAGGTTTCTGAGTCAGGTTCGTCTTCAGGATCCTGGCTTCCTAGCAAGTCAAAGGCGTTAAACTTCGTTTGGGACCTTTGAAAATCATGTACGTCGTCGTCCGATTCCTCATGCGAAGTATTCGCCGCCTCCTGTCCTTGCTGCTTTTGCAGCTTCCGTAGCGCTCTGGAAGACATGACCGTGGGATTGGTAGCGGAGTTGTTCACTCACGTTAAAGTTGGCAGTAGTGGGAGAAAGAAAGAGGGCGGTGGCAGAACATGGCCAGCGACATAAAGTCGGCTGTCTACGCAAGTGTACGAGACGCCTGAGATGGGGCAACCGATCCCGCCAGCCATGGCGGAGACCCAAGACCTAACGGGGACTACCCAATCGCAGCATTGCAGTAGTTGGAATGATGCCGAGTGCTATAGCTTAGTCATCCTCCGCCCATGCAGTAGTTAGATCCTGTTGGGGGTCCCGCGGTTGGTCGGCCCTTCTACCAGCAGGCGCTGGTGGTAATTGAGCTCTTTTGCCCCAGTAGCCTACAGATCCCTTATCTCAGCAAGCTCAGACGCTGTTGGACGTCTGAGTGGTTGTATTGATAGCTATCTAGTGGGCGATATATGCTTGGTGCGGGGCGCTAGTCCGTACTAGGAAGCCTAGGGCTCCCACACCCCCCCTCAGACTAGCTACTGTGCAGTTATCCTATCTATCCTTCTCAAATCATTCAAATCCGCAATAATAATTAATTACAAAAAGCAGCACCTAGTTTCCTCATTAGGACTAGGCCTGATACATGAAATTACCGCACAGTAGTGCTCAAATTCTTCAAATTCATCACATTCATTGTATTCATTTGTATTTGTCTGTATTTGTTGTATTCATCATATTCATTTATCTCTCCCCCTTTCGGTGGTTGTGAGGTCTCAGCTTGTAGTAGTAGTGTGGATGAGTGATTCTTGTGGTGACTCTTGTAGTGATTCTCATGATGGTTCTCGCGGTGATTCTCATGACAGTTCTTGCAGTTATTCTTGCAATGGTTCTCACAGTGGTTCTCACAGTGAATGGAGGGTGGCTAGGAGCAATGGCAGTGGTAGGTGTAGTAGTTGTAGGAGTGGCAGTGGCATGCATAGCCAGTTAATCCATCAAATCATCCCTCTGTTCAAAGATATTCATTTGATTTCATATTGACAAAGAATCAGAGTCTCCACCTAGTTTTTGTATGAGTATTTCCATCAATCTGTCCTGTTTCTCCATGTATGCCATCATTCTCATCATCAAGGTGTATTCATTCATTTGACCTGGTTCACCTCTAGGCCCAGGGTATTCATTGTTTTCATTCATATCCGCGTCGCTTATAGGTGTATCTTGCTCATATTCTTCATTCATATCCATGTTGCTTGCAGGTGTATTCAACAATCCTGCAGTAGCTCACATTCTTAGAGACATTTGTTTACTCTCTTGAATCAATCTTTTCCCGCGATCAAAGCTTTCAAAACAGTTGCTTTTCATCAGAATTCTTTTTTTTTTTTCATGATCAAAGCATTCTTGACCTCTCATCAGAATTCTGTTTTCCCCGCGATTGAAGCTTCCCTGGCTTCTTGTCAGAATTCAGCAGTTGATATAGAAGATGCCACTTCTTTTCCCTGTAATCAAAGCTTTCAAACAGTCACCTTATATCAGGATTCTTCTGCAGTTCAGCAATGCAGCTCATGAGACATTTTGTAAGAATAAGTGCTCGCAGGCGATTATTCGGGTGTTTGCAGCTTGGCGTGATATGTACTGTTAACTACTAAAAGTGTTCATAGTAAGAAGATAAATGTAGAGATCAAATGTATAATAGCATTCAAGCTGAGTTATGAATAGTATTCATGAACTCCAGTCTATATAGTTATGTGTAGCCAAGAGCCACTAGCTCTATTAATTATGTAAGAGATAGAAATAGAGATAAAGAATCTGTGAGAAGCAGAATTTCTTACATACTTCTCTCTCTCTAAGACTTTGTCTGTGAAGCCTTTCACTGAGTGACTTTATAGTCAGCTCAGCACTGCAGTGATACTCACTAAAAATCCTTTATATTTATAAAAAACCTCAGTGAGGAAAAATTCCTTGTTATTATAAAGAGAAAAGAGTCTGTTACTCAGTTTCTTATTCTGTAAGATTCTTTATAATTTACAGATTCTTCTCTGACTATCACACAGATTCATCTCATATCTTTCATACAGAAGAGTTTCAGTTAACTCTTAATTATTTTTATAAGATTCTTATGTGATTATTACACAGATTCATCTTACAGATGAATCACTCTCTATGAGATTACTCTTATTAAAAAGAAATATTTATAAGTTAATCTTTTATTCATTCTTACAAATCATTACTCTTTAACACTGTAGAATTGTGAGGAATTTTTTATTCTTTTATTAACTCTGTAGAATTATAGAATCAAGATATCTGCAGTCTACAATCACTCTTTATAGTTATATAGAAAGATTCAGATCTGCAATTTATAATCACTCTTATTTACTAGAGTAATCTGACTGTTCTATGAAATTATTCACAGTATAAGTAAGTCTCTCTAGAGTAGTATAAATATCTCAGATCTGTCTGTGAAATCTCATCTTCTTTTCTCTTTTTCTATAACAGCTTTCATTCTTATAAACTGTGAGTATTCTTATTCATTTACAAAGTATTTTCACTCAGATAATAGAGAGAGAGTGTTTCTGACAGTGTCTATATATTAATTCAAGAACTTTTCAAGAATAAAAATTTTTTTAATTTTAATCTCTTTATAAACAATGTCTGATTACTGCTGAGCTTCTTATAAGTGTCTCTGCAACTTCTCTGATTACTTTTTATCAGCTGATGAAGCAGGAATATCACTGCTTATAACTGTATCTTCATCTCTTTCAGCTCTGTCACTGCACTCAATCTTCAGATTAGCAGTTAATCCTCTGTCTTCTTCAGATCAGTTTCTGACTTTAAGCAGTGTAGTTCTCTTCTTTACTGTAAGTCTTCTTATAAGTAATTTCTTACAGACTCTAGCTAACAGTTCTTGTGAAGCTCTCAGTGTTATCAGTGTCTTCTACAGCTCTGTGAGTCTATGATCATCTTCTCTCTGTCTGTACAATCTCTGATCAGATATATATAAATATGTCTAGATTTTCTATCAATAGTTCTCATACTGTGATGCATTTCTGCAATCTCATTGCTAATGAGAGATGAGTCTCTGAGTACCTGTAAAATCCAGATAATCAAGATAATGTGAATACTATAAATTTATAATAAGAGTTAGTCTGAGTAGATGAGCTCTCTCTCTGCATTCTCATTGTTTTCAGACTGAATACTTCAGTATAACTGAGAGAGTGAATACAGCTTCATGAGAGATATCTGATCATATATATAGATAATCAGTCTTCAAGACTCTGCTGCAACTGTGTATACTCTGATATTCAGCTTCTCTGAAGTCTGTGTATTTCTGATAATCTTTATATCAAATACAACAATTATCTGTACTATGAGTATAATACTCTCTGCTTCTTTGAAGAGAGAAATTGATAGTTATGAGAAGATTAAGTGTTGTAGATATTAATAATGTGAATATGAGTTTTCTTTATTTTTTCTTTATTAATCTCTAAATTGTATTCATAGCTCTGTTTATTTTCTTATTTTTTAGCTTTAATAAGAACATGTTTTCTTCTTTTCTTATATACACTGCAGACTGTTCATCTCAGTAGAAACTCATTATCTTATAGACTAAAGTTTATAAATAACAGTGTTAATATCTTTATCATAATCAGATTCTTAGCAAAGATTATACTATTCTGACTTATCAGAATTTATAACATGAAAGTCATATCTCAGCTTCTGCAGATATTTTATCTATCTGAATAATTCTTAAGTGAACTTATTCATCTTATCAGAATACTCTTATCACTGAATCTTGAATCAGAGCTCATAATCTTACTTCTCTGAGTTAATAATCTCTTTAATCTGATATTCTCTTTCACTCTCTAGTGCTTCATAGATAGAGTGATAAGTCACAGAGTTTTCTTCTAAGAATTTCTTATATTTATAAAGCAAAGAGATATAAAAAATATTGTATATCTACAACTCAGATAACAGTTTCAATCTATAGAACTATGAGCTAACTTTCTTTATAATCTTACAAGACTCTGTCTATAAGAGATTCAGCTTCTTACTAGATCTCTATATAATGATATTTTCTAGACTCAGTCAGACTCTATTATCTTTCTTAAAACTCTTTATAATATACTTGAAGTCATAGTATCTCTTCTGATACTCTTGAGCCTTTCTCAAGAATTCACAGACTTTCTTCTGAATCTTCTGAATTCTCTCAGCTCATTCACAGACATCATCACACTCTATAGTGTACTCTTACAGATTTATCAAGATTATTCATGAATAAGTCTCAGTGAGTATCTTAAAGAAGGTTTTATCTGTACTGACATGCTTTGAGTTGTTATATATAAACTTTATAAGTAATAATCAATACACTCAGTTATTCTGATTGTAATTAACAAAGTATCACAGATACTGTTTCAATATACTCATCAGATATTCTATCTAATTATCTATCTGTTGATGAAAAGCTGTGCTTAAATCTTATGAGATCTTTAGTATAGTTATCAGATCAGATCAGAACTCTTCTGTGAAGATTAATTCTCTATCTGAGATAATATTCACAGATAATTCATGCAACTGAATCATATTATAAATGAAGATATAAGTCAAATTCTTTGACTTCAAGTTCTTATAAGTGAATATAAAGTGTGTTATCTTGATAAAGTAATTCACTATCATCAGTACACTGTCAAAGCAGATATTATATATGTCCTTACTTTCAGAGAGGCTTATAAGAACATTTATTTCTAGCTATTCTCAAGATTCCTGTAGAATGAGTAGAGAAGTAAGTTCTTCATATAACCTGAACTGCACTATCTGCAAATTCTGATAAATAATATAAGAATTCACTATCTTCTTCACAAGTTCTTACATCTTCAGTCAGAAGTATTTTCTTATAAGCAACTCATGAGTTCTAGTATCTGCAAAATGATCTGTTAGAGAAGAGTCATGATATCTTTTAATAAGTTCTATATATAGAAACTTATTCATAGACACATAAATCTAATTCTCTCTTTATAAGAGATTATTTAAGTCTCTTCAACTCTTTATTTCTGCAGAATTGATCTCTGCTGTGAGCAGTTTCTGAATATACTGAGTATATTTATTCTTCAGTTGCAGTTCAGATAATCTGAATAGAAGATCTTATGAAGACTTATACTCTGTTTTCTCTTGCACTAGGTCTTCTGTAGTGTTTCTCAAAGCCTGCAAACTCTTCAGATTATAGATACTCTCTTTAAGAATTCTTACAGAGATTCTCAGAGTATTGACTCTCAGTGTTGTAAAGAGTAGTTGCACAGGCTTCTCTTCTTTCTTTTTCCTCTTCTCTTATGAGGAATTGAGAGACTCTTCAGTTAATCTCTTTATAACACTCAGTTTAAGCATTCTATGAAGCTTTTCTATCTTCTCTAGTCTCTCTGTGTCTGTTGTTCTGATCTTCTTAACATAGTCTGATCTGTGAGAGAGTCTATCTGCTGAGTTCTTAGTTCTCTTGATATATTCTATCTTGAATCAGAACTTACTCAGTCTCTGAGCTCAGTGAACCTGCTGCTGTGAGAGTTTCTTAATTGAAATAAACTGTTACAAGCTATCATGATCAGTTTTAATAGTAATCACTGTTATAAGGCTCTTGAAGTAGTGATATCAGTGATGAAAGAATTTCACTATTATGAGAAGCTTCTGATTATAAATGTTATAGTTAATCTTCACAGGTTGCATCTTCTGTGAGAAAAAGGCCACTGAAACTCAGTTCTCATTTAACTGTAGTTATGAGACTATTTCTGAAATCATAAAGAAGAAGATATCTGTCTTCAATCTGATTAAGAGTAAGAAATTAAAGTGAAACAGCATCACTGTGTTTATAAATATCTGTTTCAATCTTACAAAGACTCTATAAGCTTCTGAGATAAGAAAGTTCTCACAGTTCTCTCTTCTTAACAATCTTTTTATTCTCTGTTTATGAGATGACTTCTTCTTATTTTCATTCTTCAGCATGTCTATAAGAATCAAGAAGATTCTTGTAAATGCAAAGATAAACTATCTATAGAAATTCACAAAGCTCAGAAAGATCTGAATCTCATGAATACTAGTTAACTCTGATCATGATAGAATAGTCTCAATCTGTGAAGATTTTATCTGAATATCATCTGTAGTGATTATATATTCTAGAAAATTAATCTAATGAGCACTGAAGTTGCACTTTATGAGCTTAATATACAGTTCTGCCTCATCTAAGACCTTCAACACACTTTGCACATGCTCAGTGTGTTCTTTCTTCTTTGCAGAGTACACTATCACATCATTCAGATATATTATCACAAAGACATTCAGATATGTATGAAGTGTTTTATTGATGAAAGACTGAAATACTGTGAGAATATTATTCAGATCAAAAGACATCACTAGATATTTAAACAGTCTCAGTGCAGTTCTAAAGACAGTCTTTCATTCATTTTCAGACTGTATTCATAGTTATGTATATGTATTGATTATATTCAGTTATATGAATATGACAGCTTCTGTGAGACAGTTGATCACATTCTCAATCAGAGACAGAGAATAGCAGCTCTTTATTATCTTGAAGTTCAGGTCACAGTAGTCTACACATAATCTGAGATTTTCATTCTTCTTCTTCATGAATATCACAGAGGCTTCTGTGAAGACCTGTGAAGATCAGATGAAGTTATTCTTCAGATTCTTCTTTACATAGATCTGCAAGATCTCTGTCTCATGATAAGAGAGCTTATAGATTGATTCTCAGAAGGGTTTCTGCTCTTCTATTAAATCTATTATCAGATTCTTCTTACAGTGAGAAGAAAGCTTAACTGTCTTAGCTGAGCTGAACATCTCTATGAGATCTTAATATTTCTCTAGTATCTGAAGCTCAGTTTTCATGACTGTGAGATTCTCAGACACTTGTAAAGTCATTATATAGATAGGCTTGTCTTCTCTAATTAACTCTGCAGTATTAACTGCTTCTATCTTTATAAGTGAGTCTGTCAACACTGATCAGAAATATAAACCTGACTCATGAACAGCTATGTGTGAATTGTGTCTTTGAAGTTATATAAGTCTTAAATACATGTCATCTGTGATGTTCATGATAATCACAGTTTTCACAAATCTTCTCCAGATTTCAGAGAGATCTTGTAATTCAAAGATGACTCTTATAAGTTTCTCAGCTCTCAGGTCTGAGTTCTCACACTCTGCTTGTTACAAGAGCAGGTTCTCAGTCTTCATCTTTCAGCTTATTCACTCTGTGAGCTTTAGAGACATTACAGTGATCTGAGATTCTGAGTTCATCAATGCTTCTCATGCTTGCAGAGCAGCAGTACTGCAGTGCAGTCTCTCTCTGTGAGTAAGTATTTTCATTGAAGAAGCAACAGATTCAGATGTCAGCTTCAAGACTCTTAAGAAGGCTGTTACTGACTCTGTCTGTGACTTCTCAAATTTCTATTTTAATTTGTTCAGATAGTTTGTGTGAAGATGTTCTGATTTAGAATAGATGAAGTAGAGTCTCTTTTTCTTAATCTCTCTATTATATACTCTGTTCATAAGAGCTTGTGAAGCTCTCTCTCTCTGCTCAGTAGTTAGATATGAATCTCTCTGTGTTTTGTCATCTTTTTCTGACAAATCTATTCTCTGTTATTCTGGCTCTCACAGAGCTGGTTGATGATTCACTCTCTGCAGATCTATGACTCTCACAGTGATCTGTAAGCAATGAATGAGAGTCATCAGTTTCTTCAGAATCAAGAGCTTAGAGTCTTGCTCAATGAGCTTGTTCTGCATGCTTTTATTCAGTCTCTTTATAAATATTATCATTCAGGTCTTGTTTCAGAGCTCTGTTTTCACAGATCTTAATTTATATTATAATTTTATAAAGCACTGTGAGTAGTTTTTATCAGATTTCTCATCTCTTTTTCTAATATTAATAATTGCAGCTCAGGTGTTCTCTGTTTAACTTGTGAAGTTTCTCAACTTATTCTCTAGATAGGTCTTGAGAACAGATTATCAGAATCTCTTATAATCATTTTCTAGATAATTTAACCAGTTCTTGACTTCAGTGTAATAGAGGTCTGTCATTATGTAGATGACAGCTTCTTCATCTTTCATATCACACAGCTGAGCTTGTGAGTTAATTTCAAATACAAACTTGTAAAAGCTTTTATAGATTGTGATTCAATAGATAATCTTAAGTGATTATAACTTGAGAAAGTTTCTTTTCAGTTTGTGAGTATCTCTGAAGATTATGTCTAGAGACTCAGTTTGAGAGTGTTTGCAGACAGTAAGTATTTCTTATAGAAAAATAGCTTGATCTTGTAAGAGATGCTTAAGAATGTTCTTTACTGAGATTGATTCATTTGTGAATTTGAAGAGTTTCTCTATCACAGATGCAGAGAATGATGTTCTGTGAGTAATTAGTAAGTTCTCTAAGACTTCTTTTATAAGAGTTATTCATAGTTCAGATGACTGCTTCTGAGTGCCTGCAGTAGAGTTCACAGGGATTGAAGTATATAAGTTTCTATTTCTTTCAGTTATAATGAGTGATTACTGACTGACTGAGCTTGAAATGTAAGAATAAGTGCTTATAGATGATTATTCAGATGTTTGCAGCTTGATGTGATATATACTGTTAACTACTAGAAGTGTTCATGATAGAAAGATAAATATAGAGATTAAATGTATAATAGCATTCAAGCTGAGTTATGAATAGTATTCATGAACTCCAGTCTATATAGTTGTGTGTAGCCAAGGGCCGCTAGCCCTATTGATTACGCGAGAGATAGGAATAGAGGTAAAGAATCCGCGAGGAGCGGGATTTCTTACACATTTTATACCTCAGATAAATGAAAAAGTAGTAGTAGTGAAAGGTTTAAAAAAAAAAAAAAACAAGCAATTCAGGTCATAACCTGTTGAACATCTGAGTGATTGTATTGATAGCTATCTAGTGAGTGATATATGCTTGATGCGGGGCGCTAGTCTGTACTAGAAAGCCTAGCCCCGGTGGCCGAATGGTTAATGCGGCCACCTGGTAGCGCCTTGGCTTGGGAAACCAAGGCGCGTGGGTTCGAAACCCGCAGGGGATACATTAAATCCGGAACTCAAGCACCTCAGGTTCCTAATAAATACAGAGGTGTACAAATCGCTCCAATGAATCGCTCTATGTTCCTGGGCTGGGAAGTTATTATCGCATGTATCTAATTGTCACTCCTTTGTATTTTCCTATGTTCTTGTTATCTTGGCGTGGTCTCAACACCTGTATTTCCTCCTGTATAACCAACACTTGACCTGTATTTAACATCACGCAAGGACTCATCATAAGCTCCGCTTGCATATGAGTATAATGAAAGAATAATAATAATAATAACTAGAAAGTCTAGGGCTCTCACAGACACTTCTTCAAATATTCATTGCTGTTTTAACACTGAATTGATGATTATGTCATGAGCTAATCTCAAATAAGCAATAAGCTAACTCAAATAGTAAAATCAGGTTATGTGAGTGATAATATCTTGCAAAGTGTCTGATGTCTGAGAAGAAAAAGTTTCTGATTGTTAGTAATACAGAAAGATTTACTCAGTATTCTGAGTATGAAAGAGAATTTCAACTCAACTTCATAGATTTATCATTTCTGTATTATCTTGAAACCTTAGAATAACAATGTTCTCATAATATATCTGATTTTTATATTCATATCTTAAGTTCTTAGAATAGAAGTATCATCTCAAAGTTAACTAGTATGTTTTTAAACACAGGAATTTTAATTCAATTTCTCATATAAAAAAAAGCTCTTAGAAATTCTGATATCAAAAATATGATCATTTTTAAGAGTATACATCTATCTTAAATATAGATTTTTTTAAAATATTAAAGAAATATTTCTATTCTTCTTCTCTTTAGCTATAAGCTAAGATGATTTTCAAATCTCAAAGATATGTGAATATATAGTAATAGAAAGTCAAAATTAAAGAATCTGAAAAATTCTTGTAAATCTCAGAAATCTTCATTGAAAATGAAATTATTTCTTCTCAGACTCTCTAGCAAGAATTGCTCTGAGTACATGACTTGTATTAAAAGTAGGTTAGTATTATGCTGAATTAGTCTACAATCTGTTCAAACTGAGTCAGAGGTCTGAGCCTGCTGAGATAACAGATCTCTCATTGAAAGTGTCACATCATGTGATCTGACTTACTAATTCTTTCACTATATAACTTTTCACAAGCTAGCAATCTTTCAATCACACAAGCTTTACACCTTTCACAGGTTATGAGATCTGTTTTGTATAAAATCACTGTTAATTCGGGATTTCTTGTCAATATAATTATTATTTTAACTACTGCTTCATTCAATACACTTATCAGAAGTTAAAATCATCTTATTCTATCAGTATTAAGATCTTATTAATCAATAATACTACTGCTCACTTAAAAAAAAAAAAAGAGACTTGCAGAAAACACATTACATTGTAAAAAAGTAAGAAAAAGAGAATAATATTGATAAGAATTCAATAAATAAATATTAAGATAACAGATTCAATACAATTCTGCTTATATATATGTTTATAATCTTATATTCTATTTACTAGTTCAGCTGATGATGATGATTCTTTATACTTATAATCTATCAGTGAATATTCTTCTGAAGCATTTAAAAGTTTTATTAATAAACACTCTGAAACACTCTCTTAATTTAAAGCTGATTTAAATACAGCTTCTGATATGATTAGATCAGCCTCTCAATCTACTTAACAGCTTAATACTAGTTCTTATAAAGTTAATCATTCAGATAAGATAATATCAGATTAACAGATAAAACATCTTAAGATAATATTTAAAATAAAGAAGAAGAGATATAGAGTTCTAAAACTCAAATTACAACTGAAAAAACTCTGTTAACAGAGATTCTCATTCTCTATAAATTAATTACAGAATGTTAACAATTATTATATTATTATCTTAACAGTCTGTACAGCTATATGAAATTTTAATCTTAGTGAAAGATTAAAATTCAATCTTTATAAACTGAATAGCTGTGTTGATAAGATAATCTCTTAATTTAAGAAAGATTTTAAGAATACTTTAAGATTAAACAGTTTAACTGATATATTTAATTACATTATATAAAGCATCTTCATGAAATCAAAACTAATTAATACATAGTATTAATATATAATAGAGAAATAACAGACTCAGAACTCTCTACAAAGAGATAATAAATAAGTATTATTCTAAGATATGAGAAATCAGTGACTTTACACATTTATCTTAAACTCTCTGAGTGTAGGTGTCAGTAGACTGGCCGCTGAGACTATGAATTTCACATTTGATCTCATTTAATCTAGTCTCATACATTTCTTAGCGTGAATCCCGCTGGGACTGACTATTAAAAAAACATGTAAAGTGACTATATGTCAGATCTTAAAATGAAACCATGACTTGAAAAAAATGAGAAAGTGATTTCATTTGGTTCTATTTAGTTCTATTCTTGACATAAAGTTACTATTTTTAGACATTTTAAGGTTTTTTTTAGACTATTTTTAATTTTTTAAAAAGTAATGCTTTTTGATAACACTCAAATGAGATTTAAAGTCATTTAAAGCAATAAAAATAATTTAAATTGAGAAGTGGAAATCATGATCTCATTTGGAAAATGTGACAAGAGTAGACAGTAAGTCTCACTGAGACAGTATGAGATCACTATCTAATGTTAAAACCATGTAATGAAATCAGTTGAATTGATAATGAGACTATCAAAAAATCTGGTTCTGATCTCAGACACGGTCACACGGTCAGTCTAGGTGTCAGATTATATTTCTTCAAATATAATAAAAATCAGATCACTTATACTTTATAAAATGCAATTGAATAGAAATACTCTATTTTAAAAACATAGTTATGTTATAAGACAGTTCTGAAATTTATATTACTTAATAATATACAGATTATTAATCTATATATATTCTTTAATAAGTTTCAGTTTATTATTATAAAATTAAAGATGATGAATACTTCTCTCTCAGATATATGAATATTGAATATCTTCTACTCAGTTCTACTCAACAATTGAAGAAATTATATTCAGAAGAAGATAGAGAAGATACAGAATTTCAAATTCACAGCTGTAATATTGAATATTGATCTTCTCATAAAGAAGATCTGTTCACAGCTTAATTCTTCAAAAGATAAAAAGAATCTACAGAATACAGATTCTATAGTCAACTCTGCTATAACAGCTATAATAGCTACAACAGTTACAATACTTATCAATTCTAACAATAATACATTGTATTCAGTCTGTGAAGACTGTACTGAATATGATTATAATAGTTCACAAGAGAGCTTCTGAAATTATCAGAGATTAGACAATTTATCTATATATTCTGAATATAAGAGATCTCACTTTAATATCTGTTAATTAATCAATTCAGACAGTGTGTGACAGGCTGTGTCTGATCAATCATATAGACTATTCTGTTACACTTCATAGACTCTTTCACTTCATTCTCAAACATGTACACTCCGATTCTCAGCTATTCTTGATCACTGATTCTCAGCTGTTATGAACATGTATAGATTCTTCTGCTCTGAAGCTTCACTGTGTATATTACTACATACATGTATAAATATTCACTCTGATCACTGATTTTCACACTTGCTCTTTCTTTTCTTCTCTAACATTTTTCTCTTTGTTATATAAGATCTATCAATATTATACTGATCTATTCAGTGTAGGTCTCTTACACTAGAAAAATATTCATAATCTTCAAATTAGAAACAATTATTTATCAAGAGATATCTGAACATGTAACAACATGTAAGAAAGAGAAACAATCAGTTAAAGTGAACACTGAGTTCTCAGATAGAAGCTTACTTATCAGTCACTCTGACTCTGCAATAAGATCTTACAAAGAGAATATCAGTGAATGACTTGAGAGTTCTGACACTCAGACACGCGATGCTACAATGACTCTGAGCAATGTTGAAATTACAATAACAATAAATAGCTGATATGCATGCAACTCAACAACTTTAATACAATGAGATTCAATGATTAACTCATGCAATTTCAACACCTACAGAATTAAATACAAAAGCACTGAAGAAACTCTTAGATACTTCTACATATTTCAATACTTTCAATCTCACTCTCTACTCATCATAAAGGATGGAAATGCTTGCAAAACTGAGTGTAGATGAAGATGTCATCAGTTTATTAACTAATCAAGATTGATATATCAATGATTCAATTGAAGAATTACATGAAACAGAAGTTTCATTCATGAATAAAAGTACATAAACCAGCATTGCAAATGCCTGATAATATTATCAGATATCTTGATGTTCTGTTCTGAGACACTGTCATGTAACAGAAAGTGTTAGATTGATTACAGAGTATCTGACAGAGAAACACTTCTCTTACAATATTTATTCCTGACTTTGACATCAAGATTCTAGAAGCAGGTAAACAATCTTGAGAGAATTGAATAAAGATTAGTATACTCAAGAAGATATTAACTTTCAAACTCTTACAAACTCTTGTAAGTATAGATGAAGATCAGACTTATGAAGATTTCTACACACAGCTTCAGATATTGAATAACTGTCTTATCAAGCTCAAGAGTATACAGAACAGTGATAGAAGATATTACATATCTACACTAAGAAATAACTCAGTCACTTACATATCTACACTGAGAAATAATAACAATGATGCAGATACTATGAACTGAGTAGACTTAAATATCTATGTATAAGTAAGAGTCTTTATTATATGAACAGGCTTTTAAGTTTCTGAGATCACTCTTAAAGAGGTCATGAATTAATGTTAATGAGAAGTATATATTAACTATAACTGATCAGAGCACATTACTTTCAACTGTCAATCAGTCTATGTGCCTTCTTATTCAAAGAATGAATCAGTGTCTGTTCATGTCAATCACATTACATTAGAGAAGAATTCAGAAGATAACTATGAGAATACTCTGATGAAACAGGGAAAAGATTAACTTCTGTTCAAATTCACAAGCAGAAGCTTGAAGAGATCAGATAACAACAATTTAAAGAGAAAATAATAATGAATGTGATTCTTGTATCTACTGTGATAGATAATATGTATAATATAAAAGCTATGATAGACAGCAGTCTATGTTATTATATAATGATTAAATCTTTAATTGTAAGATGTTATAATCTTCAGTGTATTCTCTTATCAAGACTCTGACTTCTTGCAGAATTTAATGATTTAAAAGACATTCACACTTGTTACATAGTGAAACTAAATATAGATGTTGAAGAACATCAATATAAAGATGTATATGTATACAAAGTTAAGAATCTTGACTATAATCTCATACTAGAACTTGTCTGACTATCTGAACAAGACATCTTATTGAATGCTTAAAACAGAAGCTTAATATTCTCTAATAATAATAGAATTCATGAAGATGATATTCACAAGACTATGAATCTTACACAGATCTCTGTTAACACTTATGAAATGCTCTGAAAAAAAAGTTATGAAAATCACTGACAAAGTTGCTGATAAAGTCACTGATAGCAGAATTATATATCAATCTATTTCATCAGTCTGACTGATATCAAGAAAGTTCTAGAAAAGTTATTCTGTACTATAATAACAGATTCTCACATAAAACTCTCTCAATAATATTATGAATACTTAGATATCTTCTGATAAGATAATCTTATGAATATATCTTCTTTATAAGACTCAGAAGTGAATTACAGTATCAAGTTAGAAAAGAAGAATAATAAGAACTCTGAGTCATCATGAGACTCTCTTTATAATATGTCTCAAGATGAACTTCTTCTTCTTCATAAGACACTCAATGATCTGTTGAATAAGAAATTCATACATATTAGCAACTCTTCTGCTGCAGCTTCTATTCTCTTTGTAAAGAAGTCAGATGAAAAACTCTGATTCTGTGTGAATTACTGAGGTCTGAATAGATTGATAAAGAAAGATCATTATCTCTTATCTCTTATCAATGGAACCTTAGTATATATCAGACAAGCTTAATAATTTACAAAACTAGATGTTATCACTGTGTTTCATAAGATCTATATCACTGAAGAAGATGAATGACTTACAGTATTCTGAACACATTATAATCTCTTTGAATGAATAGTCACACTCTTTGAACTGACTAATACTCTTAGTATATTTCAGAAGTATATTAACTGAGCACTCTGAAATTTTCTTAATGAGTTTGTATCTGCTTATTTAGATGATATTCTCATCTTCACTGATGAATTCAGAAAAGAGTATCAAGAGTATGTATGAAGAGCATTATAATAACTATAAGAAGCAGAACTATTAATTGATATTAATAAGTATGATTTCAAAGTTAAGAATACTAAATACTTAGGTTTCATCATAGAAGCTGATAAGAGAATTTGAATAAATTCTGAGAAGATCTCTGTCATTCTTGAATAAAAAGCTTCACATACTGTGAAAGATGTATGAAGCTTCATTGAATTCACTAACTTCTATCAGCAATTTATATGAAACTTCTCAGATATTATGAGATCACTTACAGAACTCACTAAGAAAGACTCAGTATTTCAATGATCATCAGACACAGAAGCTGTATTTATACAGATAAAGAAGATATTCATTAATATCTCTCTACTGATAATATTCAATTCTGATTATAAGATAGTTGTTGAAGCTGATTTCTCTGACTATATAATAGAAGAAGTGATATTGCAATATAATGATAAAGATGTTCTATAATCATATATCTTCATGTTTAAGAAACTGAATCTCACTGAATGCAATTATGAGATCTAAGATAAGAAACTTCTTATAATTATATACTATTTAGAAGAATGAGACTCTGAACTCTGAAGTGTCTCTAAATTTGAGATAATCACAGATTATAAGAATCTCAAATACTTCATAACTATCTGTAAACTCATTAAATGACAGATACAATGATCTGAGTTCTTAAGCTGCTTTCATTTTATAATATACTATTATTCTGACAGTTAGAACTCAATGGCAGATGCTCTCTCATGACAAGAGTAAGATATGTCATTCAATGTAACAGATACTCACTGAATAAATTGAGAGTATTGACTCTTGAATCTGAAGATACTAGTTGATTAAGATAAAACAGCTCATGACACTATACATACTTCTCTGATTAGAACTGTCACTGATATCTCAACTTCTCTTGAACCTACATTAGATGAGCTATAGTATATAGCAGCTCAAATTAATGAACTTCTTCAAGCACTCACTGAAGCAGTATGACAAGAAGCACTCTGATTTCTTTCAGAACTGTGTGTAAGAACTGATATCTCAGAATATTCAATTAATAATAATAATACTCTACAATTTCATAAACAACACTGAGTCTCTCACTCTGAATTCTTACACACTGAGATAATACAAGAGATGCATGATTTATATATAACTAATTATTCAGACTGTGAACAACTGTATAGAATGATCTTCTAAGAGTTCTATTAATCTGAGATATTAAATAGTATCAGATGCTTCATCTGAAACTGCAACTACTGTTCTTTCATTATCTTATAAAAGAACTGTAGAAAAGATCTACTGAAATCACTTGATATCTCTGATAGAATCTAGTGAGATATAGCAATTGACTTTGCTATTGATCTATCTGAGAGTAAGAATTATAGAAACATTCTGATTATTATTAACTGACTAAGTAAAGATATAATATTGAAATCTTGTAATAAGATGAATACTGAACAAGTCACTGAAGTCTTCTTATAAAGTTTGTTCTATCAGATGCATGAGTTATCAAGATCTATAGTCTCAGATCAGAGTTATTAATTTATGAGTACTCTCTGAACAAGAATCTGTTAAGTTTTCAAGATTATATATTATCTGTTAACTACTTATCACTCTGAGACTGATGATGTATTAGAACAGATAATTCAGACTGTAAAGAATTATCTCTGTAAGTTCTACAATCACTTATAAGATGATTGACATGACCTGCTTCTACATGCAGAGATCATTATCAATGAATGAGATGTCATTTTAATAGATATAAGTCTGTTCTTTCTTACACACAGTTATCACATGAAGGTGTTGAATCTTCTAGAGATTACACAGTTCATATCAGACTTCTGTAGTTCAATTCAGATCACTGATAATATAGTAATAAAGCTTCAAGATATCTGTGACTGAGTAGAGACCTTCATGACAACTGTGAAATAAGATTAAGAGAACTAAATCAATATTCACTGAGATCTCACTGAATAATATAAGATAGAAGACTTGAGATGATTGAATCTTAAGAATATACAGATTATATATTCATCTCATACACTGAATTATCATTATATCAAGTATAAAGTGATAGAAGTTCTAGATAGTTATAACTACTATCTTAACACATTATCAGAAATTTATGATGTCTTTCATACAAGCTTGCTTCACTGTGCTGTCACTGACCTGTTCTCTTCTCAACTGACTTCTGACTGACAGCTGCCAGGCATTATAGAAGAAGATAATAAGCTTGAGTAAGAGATTGAGAATATTCTCAATGAGAGATCTCACAGTCACAGTCAGTAATATCTTGTGAAATGAGTCAGCTATAATCAATTAATCTGAACTCTGAGTTTCATGTTATCTGAAACAGCAGCTCTTGATCAATGAGAACAGCTTCTGAAAGAAGAGAGCTAATGTGACAGGCTGCGCCTGATCAATTATATAGACTATTTCATTACACTTCATAGATTCTTTCACTTCATTCTTAAATGTGTACACTCTGATTCTCAGCCATTCTTAATCATCAATTCTTAGCTGTTACAAACATGTATAGATTCTTCCGCTCTGAAGCTTCACTGCATACATTATCACATACATGTATAAATATTCATCTCAATCACTGATTTTCACACTTTCTCTTTCTTTTCTTCTCTAACGTTTTTCTCTTTGTTATATAAGATCTATTAATATTATACTGATCTATTCGGCGTAGACCTCTTACACAGTGCTTCAGATAATTGAAGAATATATAATACTGTAAGAATAAAAAACTTCAAAGAAAAGAAGAATAATAATGAGAGTAGAACTTAACTATTTATTACGGATAAATCAGAGATCTTTCAGATGACAAATCTCACAGAGGTTATTAATGTATCAGTCTGTTTCATGAAATCTCACAAGAATCCTCTCACTATATGAAATAGTGATACCGGATGCCACATAGTGAGTGATAGATCATGATTTTCAGAGCTTATAGCAATCAACAGTTCAACAGTTTAAGTGATTAACAAGGTCATTTTGAAGGTTCAGAGAGTCAGCACTGCATTCATCTAAGTGAGAGAAAGATTAATAGAATTCAATTATATATACTACATGTCAGAACTATTCATAAATCTGATCTCTGATGAGCTTATAAAACATCACAGCTATATTCATCATAATATATAAGCTGATACTGAAAACTACTTTGAGTTTCTATCATCTATTAACAGTGATATCTTCTATATCAATCTGTCTTATAATAATATTTACATTCTATTTAACAGCTTATCAATATTTCATGAGATAATGAACAATCTGATATATAAAGCAGTGATATATATAACAGTTCTGAAATCAAAAGCAATCTCAACTAGACTGACCGTGTGACTGTGTCTGAGACCAGGATCAGATTTTTTAATAGTCTCATTATCAATTCAACTGATCCCATTACACGGTTTTAACATTAGATAGTAGTCTTATACTGTTTCAGTGAGACTTACTGTCTACTCTTGTCATATTTTTCAAATGAGATCATGATTTCCACTTCTCAATTTAAATTATTTTTATTGCTTTAAATGACTTTAAATCTCATTTGAGCATTATCAAAAAGCATTACTTTTTAAAAAATTAAAAATAGTCTAAAAAAAACCTTAAAATGTCTAAAAATAGTCACTTTATGCTAAGAATAAGACTAAATGGGATTAAATGAGACTACTTTCTCATTTTTTTCAAGTCATGATTTCATTTTAAGATCTGATATATAGTCACTTTGCATGTTTTTTTAATGACTAGTCTCAGCAGAATTCACGCCAAGAAATGTATGAGATCAGATCAAATGAGATCAAATGTGAAATTCATGATTTCGGCGGCTAGTCTAATCTCAACAGATTATAATTCAAATATAGAATCTTTGAGACCTTTCAGCTGTAAGAAGGTTGAATAGTTAATCAACTCTAAGAATTCAGATACTGATTTCTTTATTATCTCATCTTTATCTTGAATATCTGCAGTTCTTTCAAAGTAGCTTTTCATAGATGAGTGACATTATTGACTTAGTAATATCAGTGAAAATAGTATATTAAAAATGATCAGAGACCTGTGATTTGATATTATCATTATCAGTCTGAAGAAACTATCATTCTGTATTACATATGTCAAGACTAAATGAAAATACACTTTCTATAAGAATTTCAAACAACATTATGTTATCTGCAAGACCTTGAAGATTTGAGTGAATATATTTGATAATGATAAGACTCTTGAAACTGAGAATAATATATTATCTTATACTGATAAGAAGCTTGTAATGATGATTACAGATAATGCTACTTATATAAGATGAATATTTCTATTGAAATGCAAGAATGAGATATTGAGATATCTACAGATCTTTAATCAATTTATCAAGAATCTGCTGAGACATGACATTGCAATCATTCACTCAGATTATGAAGAATTGAATTCAAATGCAGTCACAGTATATATACTCAGTGAAGAAATAAAATGAGAGCTGAGTCTCTTTTATACTTCACAGTAAGATAAAGTATCTGAATAATTAATCAGTTTAATTATTGAGAAGTCTCAATCACTATTAATAGACACTTCAGCTCTGAAAAAGATGTGAGATGAGACAGTTATTACAGGCACAGAGCTGCTTAATCTTATGTCAATCTCAAATTCTCAATAATATTGTATGAAAGCTCTAATAACACAAAGTTAATTACACTGTATAAGATCTGACTTGAAGCTCTATCTTCTGCATGCAGCATTTGCTGATGAGGTTGTAAAGCATTCTTGAAGATAGTCTTCAAGCTCATCAATAAGATGGCTTTCTGTTTCAAAGAGTTGATTTTTATAAGATATGATGATTTTATCAATTATAGATTGATAAACTCCTTCAACAGATGTTTATATATATTAAAAGATATCATGTTTCAGAAGAACCTTCATTTTACTGATTTATCAATACTGATAACACACAATCTGAAGATTCTACTCAATGCAGTCTGTAAAGCAGCTGCAGTGATTTCTTCAGTGATATCAGATCTATCTGCTATAATAATTTCTGCAATTATTTCTGTAATGATTTCTTCAGTGATTTCTCATTCATCAATTAATGATCTGTTCATTGATAAGAAAATTCAATCTGAGTATTCATTCTTTCTTATACTCACTAATAATTGATGAATTGACTATGAAATCTCTGTGAGAATATCAACATTTTTAGTCCAGAATACACTGAGTTTCTCAGAACTCACAGTTGAATCTGATAATTCTCTGACATCTACAAGAAATATTACTATAGTGAGAAAATCTACAGTGAGAGACAGTCTTGAAAATCTACTCACTGATTCTGAGATTGCTGCACTTTCAATTCTGAAAAACCTCACATGTGTTAAAGCTTTTATAAAATGAAAATATTATTATAAGATCTGTGTTAAAGAGATCAATTATTTAAAACAGATTGAGATCTGATAACTGATAGAGAGAATATTACAAATGAGTGTTCTTCACAGTTAATAAGTATTTGACAGAAAGTTCAATAATATGAGTGAGATTATTCACTATAAGACTCACTGAATTGTCTGTGAAAATCATTAATAGAAGAGAGTTAATTACTTAAGAATCTTTATATCTATTATCTCTGCATTCATCTCTTTAGCTCTCATAATAATCTCAGCATATCAGAGATGATATATTCTGCAGATTGATATAATAACTGCTTTTTTAAATACTTAACTATCTGCTAATGAACAGATATATATGAATTAACTCACAGAATTCTGTGAAGACTATGAAGATCTTATATATAAGTTAATACAGAGACTGAACAGTCTTAAGCAAGCAGCACTTTTATAATATAAGAAGCTGTAAAAAATACTATTATACTCAGACTTTTGTGTCAGTCTCTATGATACTGAACTTGTAAGAATAAGTGCTCGCAGGCGATTATTCAGGTGTTTGCAGCTTGGCGTGATATGTACTGTTAACTACTAGAAGTATTCACGGTAGAAAGATAAAATGTAGAGGTCAAATGTATAATAGCATTCAAGCTGAGTTGTGAATAGTATTCACAAACTCCAGTCTATATAGTTGTGTGTAGTCAAGAGCTGCTAGCCCTATTAATTATATGAGAGATAGAAATAGAGATAAAGAATTTATGAGAAGTGAGATTTCTTACATACTCTCTTCTCTCTAAGACTTTGTCTATGAAGTCTTTCACTGAGTAACTTCATAGAATCAGCTCAGTACTGTAGTAATACTCACTAAAAACTCTTCATATCTATAAAAAACCTCAGTGAGGAAAAATCCCTTATTACTATAAAGAGAAAAGAGTCTGTCACTCAGTTTCTTATTCTGTGAGATTCTTTATAATTTACAGATTCTTCTCTAACTATTACACAGATTCATCTCACATCTTCTATACAGAAGAATTTCAGTTGACTCTCAATCATTTTCATAAGATTCTTATGTGATCATTACACAGATTCATCTCACAGATGAATCACTTTCTGTAAGATTATTCTTATCAAAGAGAAGTATTTATGAGTTGATCTTTTACTTATTCTCATGAATTATTGTTCTTTGATATGATAGAATTGTGAGGAATTTTTCATTCTTTTATCAACTCTGTAGAATTGTAGAATCAAGATATCTGCAGTCTGCAATCACTCTTTATAGTTATATAGAAAGATTCAGACCTGTAATTCATAATCACTCTTATTTACTAGAGTAATCTAGCTGTTTCACAGAATTACTCACAGTGTAAATAAATCTCTCTAGAGTAGTATAAATATCTCAGATCTGTCTATGAAATCTTATCTTCTTTTCTCTTTTTCTGTAACAGCTTTCATTCTTATAAACTGTGAGTATTCTCATTTATCTATAAAGTGTTTTCACTCAGATAATAGAGAGAGAGTGTTTCTAACAATATCTGTATATTAATTCAAGAACTTCTCAAGAATAAAAATTTTTTCAATTTCAATATCTTTATAAATGATATCTAATTATCACTGAGCTTCTTATAAGTGTTTCTGTAACTTCTCTGATCACTTTTTACTGATTAATGAAGCAGAAACACTGTCACTCATAACTGTGTCTTCATCTCTCTCAGCTTTATCACTACATCTGATCTTCAGACTAGTGATCAACTTCATGTCTTCTTCAGATCAGCTTCTGACTTCAAGCAGTGTAGTCTCTCTCTTTACTGTAAGTCTTCTTACAAGTAATTTCTTACAGACTCTAACTAATGATTCTTGTAAAGCTCTTAGTGTTATCAGTATCTCCTGTACTCTTACAGGCCTATGATCACTCTTTCTCTGCTTACACAATCTCTGATCAGATATATGTGAATATGTCTAGATTTGTTATTAATGATCCTCACATCACAGTGCATTTCTGCAATCTTATTGTCAATAGAAGATGAGTCTTCAGGTACTCATAAAATTCAGATAATCAAGACAATGTGAATACTATGAATTCATAATAGAAGTTAATCTGAACAGATAAGTCTTCTCTCTACATCTCAATTATTTTCAGGCTGAATACTTCAGTACAACTGAAGAAGTAAACACAGCTTTATAAGAGATATCTGATTACACACACAGACAGCCAGCTCTCAAGACTCTGTCATAACTGTATATACTCTAATATTCAGCTTCTCTGAAGTCTGTGCATTTCTGACAGTCTTTGTATCAAATATAACAATTATCTGTATCACAGACATAATACTCTCTGCTTCTTTAAAGAGAGAAATTAATAGTTATGAAGAGATTGAGTGTCACAGATAATGAAAGTATAAGTTTAAGTTTTCTTTATTTTTTCTTTATTAGTCTTCAAATTGTGTTCACAGCTCTGTTTATTTTCTTATTTTTTAGCTTTAATAAGAATATGATTTCTTCTTTTCTTGTATACACTGCAGACTATTCATCTCAGTAGAAACTCATTATCTTATAAACTAGAATTTACAAATGACAGTGTTAATATCTTTATCACAATCAGGTTCTTAGTAAAGATTATATTATTCTAACTTATCAGAATTTACAGTATGAAAGTCATATCTTAGCTTCTATAGATATCTTATCTGTTTAGATAATTCTTAAGTGAACTTATTCATCTTATCAGAATGCTCTTATCACTGAATCTTGAATCAGAGCTTGTAATCTCACTTCTCTAAGTTAATAATTTCTTTAATCTGATATTCTCTTTCACTCTCTAGTACTTTATAGATAGAGTAATGAGTCACAGAGTTCTCTTCTGAGAATTTCTTATATTCACAGAGTAAAGAGATATGAAAAACATTGTATATCTATAACTTAGATAACAGTTTCAA
The DNA here is from genome assembly GCF_000003525.1 of Blastomyces dermatitidis ER-3. Lineage (NCBI taxonomy): Eukaryota > Fungi > Ascomycota > Eurotiomycetes > Onygenales > Ajellomycetaceae > Blastomyces > Blastomyces dermatitidis. The sequence goes on along the minus strand of NW_025544776.1, from coordinate 2,768,246 downwards.
TCTGTAGAACTATAAACTAATTTTCTTCATAATCTTGTAAGACTCTGTCTGTAAGAGATTCAGCTTCTTACTAGATCTCTACATAGTAATATTTTCTAGACTCAGTCAGACTCTATCATCTTTCTTAAAACTCTTTACAATGTGCTTGAAGTCATAGTATCTCTTCTGATACTCTTAAGCCTTTCTTAAGAATTCACAGACTTTCTCTCAGATCTTCTGAATTCTCTCAGCCTGTTCACAGGCATTATTACACTCTATAGTGTACTCTTGCAGATTCATCAAGATTCTTCATGAATAAGTCTCAGTGAGTATCTTAAAGAGGGTTTTATCTGTGCTAATATACTTTGAGTTGTTATATATAAACTCTGTGAGTGATAATCAATACACTCAGTCATTCTGATTGTAATTAACAAAGTATCACAGATACTGTTCTAATATACTTATCAGATATTCTATCTGATCATCTGTCTGTTGATGAAAAGCTGTGCTTAGATCTAATGAGATCTTTAGTATAGTTATCAGATCAGATCAGAACTCTTCTATAAAGATTGATTCTCTGTCTGAGACAATGTTTGCAGACAATTCATGCAACTGAATCACATCACAGATGAAGATATAAGTCAAATTCTTTGACTTCAAGTTCTTACAGATGAGTATAAAGTGTGTTATCTTGATAAAGTAATTCACTATTATCAGCACACTGTCAAAGCAGGCATTATATATGTCCTTGCTTTCAGAGAGACTTATAAGAGCATTCATTTCTAGCTGTTCTCAAGATTCTCACAGAATGAGTAGAGAAGTAAGTTCTTCATATAATTTGAATCATACTATCTGTGAACTCTGATAAATAGCATAAGAATTCACTATCTTCTTTATAAGTTCTCATATCTTCAGTCAGAAGTATTTTCTTACAAGCAACTCATGAGTTCTAGTATCTATAAAATAACCTATTAGAGAAGAGTCATGATGCCTTTTAATAAGTTCTATGCATAGAAACTTATTTATAGATATATAAATTCAGCTCTCTCTTTATAAGAGACTATTTAAGTTTCTTCAATTCTTTATTTCTGTAGAATTGATTCCTGTTATAAGCAGTTTCTGAATATACTGAGCATATTCATTCTTCAGTTGTAGTTCAGACAATCTGAATAGAAGATCTTGTGAAGACTTATACTCTATTTTCTCTTACATCAGGTCTTTCACAGTACTTCTCAAAGCCTGTAAATTCTTCAGATTATAGATATTCTCTTCAAGAATTCTTATAAAGATTCTTAGAGTGTTGACTCTTAGTATTGTAGAGAGTAGTTATACAGGCTTCTTCTCTTTCTTTCTTCTCTTCTTCTGTAGAGAATTGAGAGACTCTTCAGTTAATCTCTTTATAATACTCAGTCTGAGCATTCTGTGAAGCTTTTCTATCTTCTCTAGTCTCTCTGTGTCTGTTACTCTGATCTTCTTAATATAGTCTGATCTGTGAGAGAATCTGTCTGCTGAGTTCTTAGTTCTCTTAATATATTCTATCTTGAATCAGAACTCACTCAGTCTCTGAGCTCAGTAAATCTATCACTGCAAGAGTTTCTTGATTGAAGTAAACTATTGTAAGCTGTTATAATCAGTTCTAATAGTAATCACTGTTACAAGACTCTCAAAGTAGTGATATCAGTGATGAAAGAATTTCACTATTATAAGAAGCTTCTGATTATAAATGTTATAGTTGATCTCTGCAGATTACATCTTCTATAAGAAAAAGACCACTAAAATCCAGTTCTCATTTAACTGTAGTTGTGAGACTATTTCTAAAATTATAAAGAAGAAGACATCTGTCTCTAATCTAATTAAGAGTAAGAGATCAAAGTGAAACAGTATCACTGTATTCATGAATATCTGTTTCAATCTTGTAAAGACTCTGTGAGCTTCTGAGATAAGAAAGTTCTCACAGTTCTCTCTTTTCAATAATCTTTTCATTCTCTATTCACAGAATAACTTCTTCTTATTTTCATTCTTCAGCATGTCTGTAAGAGTTAAGAAGATTCTCATGAATACAAAGATAAATCATCTATAGAAATTCATAAAGCTCAGAAAGATCTGAATCTCATGAATACTAATTAACTCTGATTATAATAGAATAGTCTTAATCTGTGAAGATTCTATCTGAATATTATCTGCAGTGATTACATATTTTAGGAAATTAATTCAATAAGCACTGAAGTTGTACTTTATAAGCTTAATATACAGTTCTATCTTATCTAAGATCTTCAACATACTTCACACATACTCAGTGTGTTCTTTCTTCTTCACAGAGTATACTATCACATCATTCAGATATATTATCATGAAGACATTCAGATATGTGTGAAGTGTTTTATTAATGAAAGACTGAAATGCTATGAGAATATTAATCAGATCAAAAGACATCACTAGATATTTAAATAATCTCAGTGCAGTTCTAAAGACAGTCTTTCATTCATTCTCAGACTGTATTCACAGCTGTGTATATATATTGATCACATTCAGTTGTATGAATATAACAGCTCTTATAAGACAGTTAATTACATTCTCAATCAGAAATAGAAGATAACAGCTCTTTATTATCTTAAAGTTCAGATTGTGATAGTCTATATATAATCTGAGATCTTCATTCTTCTTCTTTGTAAACATCACAGAGACTCTCACAGAGGCCTGTGAAGATCAGATAAAGTCATTCTTCAGATTCTTCTTTATATAGATCTGTAAGATCTCTGTCTTATAATAAGAGAGCTTATAGATTGATTCTCAGAAGAGTTTCTATTCTTCTATTAAATCTATTATCAGATTCTTCTCACAGTAGAGAGAAAGCTCAGCTGTCTTTACTGAGCTGAATATCTCTGTAAGATTTCAGTATTTCTCTGATATCTGAAGCTCAGTTTTCATGACTGCAAGATTCTCAGACACTTATAAAGTTATTATATAGATGAGCTTATCTTCTCTAATTAACTCTACAGTATCAACTGATTCTATCTCTATAAGTAAGTCTGCTAACACTGATTGAAAGTATAAACCTGACTCACAGACAGCTATGTGCAGATTATGTCTTTAAAGTTGTATAAGTCTCAAGTATATGTCATCTGTGATATCTGTGATAATTACAGTTTCTGCAAATCTTCTTCAGATTTCAGAGAGATCTTGCAATTCAAAGATGACTCTTATAGATCTCTCAGTTCTCAGGTCTGAGTTCTTATACTCTACTTGTTATAAGAGCAGGTTCTTAGTCTTCATCTTTCAGCTCATTCACTCTGCAAGCTTTAGAGACATCACAGTGATCTGGGATTCTGAGTTCATCAATGCTTCTCATACTTGTGAGATAGCAGCACTGTGATGCAGTCTCTCTCTGTGAGTAAGTATTTTCATCAGAGAAGTAACAGATTCAGGTGTCGGCTTTAAGACTTTTAAGAAGGCTGTTACTGACTCTGTCTGTGACTTCTCAAATTTCTATTTTAATTTGTCTGAACAGTTTGTATAAAGATATTCTGATTTAAAACAGATGAAGCAGAGTCTCTTTTCCTTGATCTCTCTGTTATATATTCTGTTTATAAGAGCTTATGAAGCTCTTTCTCTCTGCTCAGCAGTCAGATATAAATCTCTCTATATCTTGTCATCTTTTTCTGATAAATCTGTTCTCTGTTGTTCTGACTCTCACAGAGCTAATCAGTAGTTCACTCTTTATAAGTCTGTGACTCTCACAGTGATCTGTAAGTGATGAATGAGAGTCATCAGTTTCTTCAGAATTAAGAACTTAGAGTCTTACTTAATGAGCTTGTTCTGCATGTTTTTATTCAGTCTCTTCATAAATATTATTATTCAGGTCTTATTTCAGAGCCCTGTTTTCACAGATCTTAATTCATATTATAATTCTATGAAATGCTGTGAGTAGTCTTTATCAGATTTCTTATCTCTTTTTCTAATATTAATGATTATGACTCAGATGTTCTCTGTTCAGCTTGCAGAGTTCTTCAACTTATTCTCTAAATAGATCTTGAGAACAGATTAGTGAAATCTCTCATAATCATTCTCTAGATGATTTAGCCAGTTCTTGACTTCAGTGTAATAGAGATCTGTTATTATATAGATAACAGCTTCTTCATCTTTCATGTCACACAGTCAGGCTTATGAGTCAATTTTAAATGCAAACTCATAAAAGCTTTTATAGATTGTGATTTAATAAGTGACCTTAAGTGATTGTATCTTAAGAAAGTTTCTTTTCAGTTCATAGATATCTCTGAAGATTATGTCTAAAGACTCAGTTTGAGAGTGTTTATGAACAGTAAGCATTTCTTATAGAAAAATAGCTTAGTTCTGCAGAAGATACTCAAGAATGTTCTTCACTGAGATTGATTTATTCATGAGTTTGAAGAGTTTCTCTGTCACAGATGCAGAGAATGATGTTCTGTGAGTGATTGATAAGTTCTCTAAGACTTCTTTTATAGAGATTATTCATGATTCAGATGACTGCTTCTGAGTGTCTGCAGTAGAGTTCACAGAGATTGAAGCATATGAGTTTCTAGTTCTTTCAGTTATAATGAGTGATTACTGACTAACTGAGCTTGAAATATAAGAATAAGTACTCACAGGTGATTATTCAGGTGTTTGCAGCTTGATGTGATATATACTGTTAACTAGACTGACCGTGTGACCGTGTCTGGGACCAGGACCAGATTTTTTGATAGTCCCATTACCAATTCAACTGATCCCATTACACGGTTTTAACATTAGATAGTAGTCTCATACTGTCCCAGTGGAACTTACTGTCTACTCTTGTCACATTTTCCAAATGGGACCATGATTTCCACTTCTCAATTTAAATTATTTTTATTGCTTTAAATGACTTTAAATCTCATTTGAGCATTACCAAAAAGCGTTACTTTTTAAAAAATTAAAAATAGTCTAAAAAAAACCTTAAAATGTCTAAAAATAGTAACTTTATGCCAAGAATGGGACTAAATGGGACCAAATGGGACCACTTTCTCATTTTTTTCAAGTCATGGTCCCATTTTAAAATCTGATATATAGTCACTTTGCATGTTTTTTTGATAGCCAGTCCCAGCGGGATTCACGCCAAGAAATGTATGGGACCAGACCAAATGGGACCAAACGTGAAATTCATGGTCCCGGCGGCCAGTCTACTGTTAACTACTAGAAGTATTTACAGTAGAAAGATAAAATGTAGAAATCAAATGTATAATAGCATTCAAGCTGAGTTATGAATAGTATTTATGAACTCCAGTCTATATAGTTGTGTGTAGCCAAGGGCCGCTAGCCCTATTGATTACGTGAGAGATAGGAATAGAGGTAAAGAATTCGCGAGAAGCGGGATTTCTTACAGAACTATTTATTCATGATGAAAGACAGATCTATATAATTATCTATATAAATGATATTCATCTCTACAGTCTGAAAATCAATAATCTGAACTGAGTCAAAGCTGAAATCACTACTAATTACAAGATCAAGAATATAGAGAATTTCAATCACTATCTAGAAATGAAGATTGATAGAGATTTAACTTTATTAATATTATTTCAATCTCTCTTTATAAGAAATCTTCTGAAGAAATTCTCAATGAATGACTGTCACTCTACATTCACTTCTATGAAGAAGAACATCAATTTCATAAATAATGATAAGAAATCAATTATATAGATAGCAGAATTTACTCTACAGTTCTATTAATTCAGTATTAGATCTTTGTAATATCTGATATTCAATACATATTCTGATATGACTTATATAAGCTTCACTACAGAATTTCTTGAATAATTCAGCTTTCAGTCTACATTAAAGAACTTATCTCTCTGAAGAGATAAGCTGAAATCTCTCATAGACTTACAAATAAGTGAACTATCTAAAGAGAGAGAATATGAACAGCATTTGAAGATCTCTACAATCAATATAAAAGACTCTATTCTGATTTACTCAGATGACTCAAAAAATGAGAATTTGAATAGATTAGACGCAGGCATTACTTATACTGAAGATAATATCAATTTTATCTCAGATTTCTGAAATTTAGACTGTGAAGCTGAAGTCTTTGATGCTGAACTATTTGCAATAGTGAAAGCTTTCAAACTCATTGAAATAAAATCTTATAAGAGAGAAAATAGTTTGAAAGAGATATGAATATTCTCTGATAGTCAAGCTGCTTTAAAAAGACTTAGAAATAGTCAGATTTATAATGATCAAATGAATCTTGAACTGATTTTAAACTCTGTTTTGAAAATTCAAAAAAGAAGAACATTAAAAACTGATAATTCATCTACACTGAGTTCTGACTTATATGAATATTCATGGCAATGAATTGATTAATTCAGCTGTAAAAAAGAGTTCAGAATTAAGCAGATCTATTCAAAAAACAGTGTTCTGTTCTTTTATAAAGAGAAAGATAAAAGAATCTTGTTTAAATAAGTGAAATGAAAGCTGGCAGAAACAAAAGAAGAGTATACATTATTCAAGATTTGAGATAAAATCAAAGTGGAAATGTTGTTCAATTAAATGAAAAAAGAAAATATTCTCATCTATAATTCAGCTGAAACTAGAACATGATTATTTCAAATTCTATATACAAAGATTTGATGATAGATTTAATTCAACAGAGTACTTATTCTGCAATACAAATGAAAATCCTGAGTATATTGTAATACATTATGTATTATACAATAGTCTCAGAGTCAGATTGAAGAAGAAGTATGATTTAAATCAATTAAATATAAGATTCTTATTCTCAACTGAGACAGGAATTAAATACTTAATAGACTTTCTATCAGAAACTTAAGCAGTTATAAGACAATGACTGAATTCAGAAGTATCTGAATATGAAGAAGTGGAAATTAATTAGATATAGTCTGTTAAAACAGCTATACATCATTCGCCCCGGTGGCCGAATGGTTAATGCGGCCACCTGGTAGCGCCTTGGCGTGGGAAACCAAGGCGCGTGGGTTCGAAACCCGCAGGGGATACATTAAATCCGGAACTCAAGCACCTCAGGTTCCTAATAAATACAGAGGTGTACAAATCGCTCCAATGAATCGCTCTATGTTCCTGGGCTGGGAAGTTATTATCGCATGTATCTAATTGTCACTCCTTTGTATTTTCCTATGTTCTTGTTATCTTGGCGTGGTCTCAACACCTGTATTTCCTCCTGTATAACCAACACTTGGCCTGTATTTAACATCACGCAAGGACTCATCATAAGCTCCGCTTGCATATGAGTATAATGGAAGAATAATAATAATAATAATAATAGCTATACACTATCTTTTAATATTTTTTTTTATTATTCTTATAGTCTCTCTTTACTATACTTGTTTCTTTCTGTTCTTTTCTATCTATCTGTTTAATGTGTCTATCTTTAAGACTATGTTCTCTTTTCCTTTGTCATGATATTTTCAAATGATTTCAAAGTATCAAAAGATGTTGAAATACTGTAATTTGTAAACAGTTTTTATATTCTGAGCCGAAATTTTCTGATTTTACATATCTGAAATTGATAAATGTATAATAGTTGACTCTATAGATGTAGGAAAAACTCTGAGAACTAAAGGTTCTTGAGTAGATATCATAGTCTCTGACTGTATACATATATAATTGAAGAATAATAATAATAATAATAATACATCAAAGAACTGAGCTGTATATAATTATACACTCTAATATCTAGACTGGCCGCTGAGATTATGAATTTCACATTTGATCTCATTTGATCTGATCTCATACATTTCTTGGCATGAATCCCGCTGGGACTAGTTATTAAAAAAACATGCAAAGTGATCATATATGAGATCTTAAAATGAAATCATGACTTGAAAAAATAAGAAAGTGATCTTATTTAATCTCATTTAGTCTCATTCTTAGCATAAAGTTACTATTTTTAGATATTTTAAGGTTTTTTTTAGACTATTTTTAATTTTTTTAAAAGTAATGCTTTTTGATAACACTCAAATGAGATTTAAAGTCATTTAAAGCAATAAAAATAATTTAAATTGAGAAGTGAAAATCATAATCTTATTTGAAAAATGTGATAAGAGTAGACAGTAAGTCTCACTGAGACAGTATAAGACTACTATTAAATGTTAAAATCATGTAATGAAATCAGTCAAATTGATAATGAAACTATCAAAAAATCTGATTCTGATCTCAGACACAGTTATACAGTCAGTCTACTAATATCTACAGAATTTAATTAATTATTATTATTATTATTATTCTTTCATTATACTTATATGTAAGTAAAGCTTATAATGAGTCCTTACATGATGTTAAATACAGGTTAAGTGTTAATTATATAGGAGAAAATACAGGTATTAAGATCATATCAGAATAACAAGAACATAGAAAAATACAAAAAGATGACAATTAAATACATGCAATAATAACTTTCCAGCTCAGAAACATAGAGTGATTCATTGAAGTAATTTGTACACCACTGTATTTATTAGAAATCTGAGATGCTTGAGTTCTGAATTTAATGTATTCTCTGCGGGTTTGAAACTCACGCGCCTTGATTTCTCATATCAATGCACTACTGAGTGACCGCATTAACCATTCAGTCACCAGGGCGAATTTAATTAATAAGAGTATAATCTATCACAGAGATGCTGAAATTGAATCTGTAGTATACTGTAATGTGATTAAACTGAAGCGGTGGCTAGTCAGCAGTGTCACATAGAGGTAGTAGTTTAAGAAGCTGTATGAATGAGCTTAACTATCTTGCTTGAATAGTGAGCTTGTAGACTACAGAGTTATTGTGAGAATATCACAGATATAATACTTAGTATACTAAGAAGATTGTATGAGACACATAGTCACTCTTGTATATATTCTAATAGAAGAAAAATGAATTACTGACTTCTTTAATGAGAAGCCAGTATCTAGCTATTCTATATAGACAATGAGTGAATATTCTTCTCTCATTTCATAAGTGAGAATAGCTGAAGTAATATCTCAGCAGTGTCTCACTATTAAGAAAGAGTAATCTGCTGACCTTGTATAAAAGTGAGATTCTCATATTTATCAATCAGATCTTTCTATAATATATCTGAATGATGTCATAGAGTGATTGAAAACTAGTTTAAATAGCCTGTGAGATGAATGAAATCATCTGTATAAAAGTGATGAGTTATATGAAACTGCAGTGAGGTCTTGATGCAGCTGAGAGTATGACAATACTCTTCTCTTTAAGAGCATAGTTCTGATGCTCTCAAGATTACTGAATTAGAAGTTATCTTTATTATATAGCAATGATTATCAACTGATTAACAGCACATGTGCTGCACATGATATAAAGAAATAGATAAGTTTTTCTGCTGACTGTGTAGATCTTTCTTTTCTCATCTTTATTCAAATCAAACATGTGATAAGTGAGTTTCTTATATATTAATTTAAGATGTGAAAAATGTAGTTAATAAGTAATTTACAGATCTCTCATCATATTTCATTCTATATATAGAATTCTCTGTAAAAGTGATGTGTTTTAGAGACTGTCAGGAAAAAGAGGTTATACACTACTGAACGCTATCAACATCATATTACTACAATATTTCTCATCATCATTAGCTTACTATAATACTTGTCTAATACTCGCTTATGCTAGCTCTCTTGGCTCGCACATATATTTTACTATAAATAGCTCTATCTTTTGTATGAAATAGATATATTAGATAGTGTACAGATAATATAACAAGCAGATCTTGATATAAATAAGATTCATATGTCTTCAACATATTCATCTGTGACACTCAATCCGACAGTTATGAGCCTGGTAAGCAGCATCTGAAGAGAAGCGCGATACACTGATCTCAATCCTCATTCAAATTTGACAACAATCATTTGAACTGAGATGATTGATCCTCATTCATATACGGTCTGATCTACTCAACTGTTATACCCGATTCCCAGTAAGCAGCATCTGAAGAGAAGCGCGATACACCGATCCCAATCCTCATTCAAACTGATAACTATCATTCAAACTGAGACGATTATACACCGATTCCAATCCTCATTCGAACTGATAACTATCATTCGAACTGAGACGATCATACCCGATTCCCGTCCTCATTCGAACTGATAACTATCATTCAAACTGAGACAATAGATCCTCACTCGTATACATTCCGAAATACTCGACCGATATACACCCTGAATTCTGATCATATTCATAAATACTTGAACCGATTCCTCAATCCATTCAATATAACCGATATGACAGACAAGACAATGTCTAGTGTGACAGTTCATCTTAGTGTTCCTGGAGATTGGAAACTTTGGTACAAGCATATGCTAGGATATGCAAAGGACAAGAAGGTATCAGACTTCATCAATCTTGATAAACCTGATATCTTCTCTGAACTAGAAGAACCTCTGGAACCCGAGTGTTCAGAAGAAGCCACCGCAGAGGCCAAGATAGCATATAACATCAAGATCACTGCTTGGAAAATCAAATATATGAAATATGAGAAAATGAATGAAGGTATGACAAAGATATGAGATGTCATATGAAGAACAGTGAATGTCACAGAGCTACAACATGTACACAGTGAGAATGATGATATAAAGAACATTATCTGTTTATTAAGAGATTGTCTCTTCCTCACAATCACAGACTATCAAGATAATGTGAGAACCTGATACCATGATCTCTGCAAAGCACTGAAAAACAGAGATATAGAGAAGTGATTAAATGACTGATCACTCATTGAAGATGATATCAAAGAGGCAGATATAGCTGAACAGTTCAACTTGAAGAAAGATTTCTTAAATGCAAATCTAGTTATTGATGCAGGTTATGTATAAGCATGAGCTAAGAATGTCTGATATGATAAAGATGTCATATCTTTAATAGAGTTAGTTAAGAACTTCAAGAAACAGTATAGAGAAATGAGTATTCTCAAAGAAGATAAATCTATAAACTTCACTACTCTTAATAAAAGATCAGTGACATTCAGAAACTGCATCTGCAGAGCCTGTCACTGATACACTTAGTGCTACTATCTCAATTCATCAAGGAAGCCACCTGAATGAAAGGAAAACAGGGAGAAGAGAACTCAGATTGATCAAGCTCTTAAGAATCAAGAATTGAAGAGATGTATTGATCATGCAATATCTAAAGATTCATTCACAAATACAGATATAATAGATGTCAATGAAGCAGTTCTAGAAGAAATGATTCTGAAGCAATCAGATCATCAATCTATTGATCATCAATCTATTAATCAGCAAATCTGAAAAATATCAATGAACTCTTCACATTCTTACTTCTATCTCTGAAACTTCTGAATCTTTGATACTAGCATGAAACAGTATATATACAATAATTGAACACATTTTCTATTCTTTACACCTGCGAATGAGAATGCAGAAGTCTATACAGGCAATTCCAGCACTAAAGTTGAAGATTATGAAACTGTTAGAACTATCATGATAAATGAAGCAGGAAAGCAGTTCAATGTCAAACTCATCAATGCAGCTTACATTCTGAATTTTCATATAAATATCATTGCATGAAAACTGTGTTTTCATATAGAAGGCATCTATTATGATGGAAAAGACTTCAGATTGTAAAAACATACAGATAATACAATCTTTGCATGCATTGAAGTATTTGAAGAGTTACTAGTTACAGAATATAATAGTGAAACAGCTGTTTTCTTAACTATCTCAGAAAAATCTACTACTGAAGCTGATGCAGCTATCACATCACATACATCTAACATCACTATATCTGAAAAAATGATATTTTCAAATTCTTCAACTTCTACAAATTCTTCTTCCAACCTGTTAATATGCATAAAATCTTCTCAAAAACCTAAGATCTCTATAGCTACTCAGTCAAAATGGTATAAGAGATTAGAACATTCATTGAAAATCATCATTCAAAAGCTTGCAAATGATGCAACTGATGTTCAAATCACTAATCTAGAAGATGCTGCAGATGAGCTTATCACTGAGCTTTGCAAACCCTGTCATCTATCTAATGCAAAAAATCAAATATCTAGATGTTCTCACATTAGATCTCAAATATCATTTGAATGTCTACATGCGGATATCACACATGACTCTATGCAGTGCTATAATAATGAGTATAAACATTATAACATTTCAATCCTTTCTACACCAGATTCAATGCCAGAGCCAACAGGTTCTGATGTTGATATTAATACTCATTCAGCTGTGATAGATAATTGAACACAGAACATTGCATCTAGAGCTCATGATATCAGTGCTAATTTTAATGAAGCTAATATCATTGAAGGCTGCAGAACACAAAATCACAGAGCTGCCTATCTTGTGACAGTTGCAAATGTCAAAGTCAATTCTTTTCAAATGATCAATGAAGCATTCTCTTATTCTCATTCACACTCAGACTTCTACAAGTCTCAAAATTTATTTCCTAATACTGTTTTTACTGTTATCAATAATACATCTATCTCAACAGCATCAATTCCTTCAAGGATTCATAGATCTCAACTGTCAGATTCACTGAACCACTGAGCAGATGTTGAAAAACACTCACATCATGAAGAATCTGAGAACGCTAGGCTTCATCTCTATGCCAGAGAATTGCTGTCTCTTCTCAAATGATTGATTAATTGTCTTCTTCTATGTGAATGATATCGTCATCCTATCCGAAAGATATCAATCCGAGAACATGTTCAATCCGGCGATATTACAGTTGATTGAGTGCCTACGGCCCAGATGCCAGTGGATGGCCTCACTAAGGCTCTGCCACGCCAGAAACATACAGAATTCGTCAAGATGCTAGGCCTAGTTAATATATCAGATATCATCGAGGCGCAAGCAGAATAAATAATCTATCTTGATGTAATCTCTACAGATTCATCTACACTCTTTTTGTTGCAGCTTCATTTACACTTTCTTTTACATATTACATTCACTGAAGAGGGTGTGTCAGGAAAAAGAGGTTATACACTACTGAACGCCATCAATATCATATTACTACAATATTTCTCATCATCATCAGCTTACTACAATACTTGTCTAATACTCACTTATGCTAGCTCTCTTGGCTCGCACATATATTTTACTATAAATAGCTCTATCTTTTGTATGAAATAGATATATTAGATAGTGTACAGATAATATAACAAGCAGATCTTGATACAAATAAGATTTATATGTCTTCAACATATTCATCCGTGACACTCAATCCGACAGAGACAAAGTTAACAGTAGTGAGAGAATTTTTTGAAAAGATCTTCTTCTCTATAAAACATTTTTCTTTCTCTTCTCTCAATTACAACAGTGAGTGTATGAGAGTATTGTTCTTGAAGAATAATAAAGAGCTTATTCTGATGTTTTCTAGTGAGTAAATGTCTTCATGATGCAGCTGCAGTCTCTGTGACTGTTAAGAAAGCTCAGTTAAAGATGAAGACAGTGATGTTAACAGACTGTGAAAGCATTGCTTTCATTATCATATCTTCTTCTTCTTCTTCTTCTTCTGCTTCTCTTGCAGTCATGATAATAGTTGCTGTGTCTTGCAGTGAGATGTTATTTCTTCTGCCACTTGATTCATTTATATCTGATTCTTTCTCTGTCTCTCTCACTACTGTTGTAACACTGCTTTTCTTCTCAGTCAACACAGTAATGTATGACTCTGTATGATTATTTGAAGAGGAATCTGAAAAGAGCTTGATTTCAGAGACAGTGACTATAAGAAGCTCAATCTGTAGTTTCTCTCTCACAGCATGTCTAAGCCCTGCTCAGAATACTACTGAGTTAAGTTCACAGAGTTCTGCAGTTTCTTTGTCTTCTCTCTGTGAGAAGGCTTCAGTGCAGTCTCTGATCAGTATTATCACTTATCTACACTGTGTTAAGCAGCTGAAGAAGAGAGGGATTTTATACATCTACTTCTTCTTTCACTCTTATTATTTTTATTATATCTGTAATAATAACTTCTGTCTCTCTATAAGTATTATCTCACAGAAAAATGTCATATTAACTCTGATAAGAAGCTCAGATGCTTAAACAGTACAGAGTGAGAGTCTCAGAGCTTTAAGTATTGACAGATTCTGTCAAGACTGAGAAGATTTCTCTTATTCATCTTTGAAAGAAGATGAAAGTGTGAATCTCTGAGATGAAAAAATATCTCAGAATAGCTGATCTTAAGAAGAAGTCAGTCAGTGCTGCTGTTGAAAGTGTCATGAAGATCAATCACTGATTAAAGAGAATCTTACTTTAATTAAAACAGATAACTGAGATGCTTTATAAGTTAATAAATTGATACTTTAAGTATCTCTTATACTCTTCTATAGTATGCTTCTCTGCAGTACTACAGTGCTAACTATTTAATAGATAAAGATATCAGTATTAAAGACTTCAACAGTAAAGAATGAGTTTGATAAGAATGTAATTATTAATAAGTAGACTCTGAGATTCTCTCTTTTTACTTTTTTAACAGGCTGCAGTCTCATTAGAATAGCAGCAGTCTGTAGATTGATAATATTAATCTTTTTATTAATTTCAAATATTTCTTTTCTTTAACTGCTTCAGAAATTTTACACTTGTATAGTCTTATTAAACTTCTAAAAAATCCTTTGAGAGAAAATAGAAGAAGAGTGCTACAGAGCTTATAAGATATCAGCTCATCACTGTGAGATTATTTCTAAAAAACTCTTTAAGAAAAATGAGAAGTCTTAAGCAGTATTTCTTACTCAATATCTCTGATGTGTAATAGAGCAGTCTTTACTAGTTATTTTATAGCTTATAATCTCTTTCTCAGCATTTTTCAAATGCTCAAGTGATTTTTATAAATTCTTTGATAATGAATAATCTTCTTATTTAATAAGATATTAAAGCTCACTGTAATATATTTACTTATTCAATATTTTCTTCATAAGATATTTGATATCACTCTCAATCTTAATATCATTCAGCTGAGACAGCTCTGTCTCAGAGTATTATTATTATTATTATTCTTTAATTATAGATGTATACAGTCAGAGACTATGACATCTACCTGAGAATCTTTAGTTCTCAGAGTTTTTCCTATATCTATAGAGTCAACTATTATACATTTATCAATTTCAAATATGCAAAATCAGAAAATTCCAGCTCAGAATACAAGAACTGTTTACAAATTGCAGTATTTCAACACCTTCTGATAGTTTGAAACCATTTGAAAATATGATGATAAAAGAAAAGAGAACATAGTCTTAAAGATAGACACATTAAATAGAGAGAGAAAAGAACAGAAGGAAACAAGTACAGTAAAGAGAGACTATAATAAAACAAAATTATTAAAAGATGATGTATAGCTGTTTTAACAGACTATATCTAGTCAATTTCCACCTCTTCATATTCAGATACTTCTGAATTCAGTCATTTTCTTGTAGCTGCTCTAGTTTCTGATAGAAAGTCTATTAAGTATTTAGTTCCTGTCTCAGTTGAGAATAAGAACCTCATATTTAATTGATTTAAATCATACTTTTTCTTTAATCTGACTCTGAGACTATTGTATAATGTACAATGCATTACAATATGCTCAGGATTTTCATTCATATTGCAGAATGAGCACTCTGTTGAATCAAATCTATCATCAAATCTTTATATATAAGATTTGAAATAACCATGTCCTAGTTTCAGCTGAATTATAGATGAGAATATTTTCTTTTTACATTTAATTGAACAAGATTTCCACTTTGATTTTGTCTCAAATCTTGAATAATGTATACTCTTCTTTTGTTTCTGCCAGCTTTCATTTCACTTGTTTAAACAAGATTCTTTTATCTTTCTCTTTATGAAAGACCAGGACACTGTTTTTTAAATAGATCTGCTTAATTCTGAACTCTTTTTTGCAGCTGAATCAGTCAATTCATTGCCATGAATATTCATATGAGCAGGAACTCAATGCAGATGAATTATCAGTTTTGATGTTCTTCTCTTTTAAATTTTTAAAACAGAGTTTAAAATCAGTTCAAGATTCATTTGATCATTATGAATCTGACTATTTCTAAGTCTTTTTAAAGCAGCTTGACTATCAGAGAATATTCATGTCTCTTTCAAATCATTTTCTCTTTTATAAGATTTTATTTCAATGAGTTTGAAAGCTTTCACTATTACAAATAGTTCAGCATCAAAGACTTCAGATTCACAGCCTAAATTCCAGAAATCTGAGATAAAATTAATATTATCTTCAGTATAAGCAATGCCTGCGCCTAATCTATTCAAATTCTCATTTTTTGAGCCATCTGAGTAGATCAGAATAGAGTCTTTTATATTAATTGTAGAGATCTTCTTCAAATGCTGTTCATATTCTCTCTCTTTAGATAGTTCACTTATTTGTAAGTCTATGAGAGATTCCAGCTTTTCTCTCCAGAGAGATATCTTCTCATGATCAATTTTCTCAACATTTAATGAAGAAAATTAATTCTTAATAAGTGAACATAGTCTATACAGTTGAGAGGGCATTTTCTTTAAAGTATTATTCTCATTTCAATCAAGAAATCTATTTCAATCCAGTTCATTTCCTGAGTTAACTGATGAAAATGAAGAAGAGACTCTTTCTCTGATTATATGATTTGAGCTCATCTTCATGACTCTCAGAGCATAGTTCATACAGGCCTTTTCAAATTGAATAGCAGAAGATGGAATTAAAGCTTCAATTTTCATTACTTTAATAGAAGATGACTTGAATGCTTTCAGAATTCTTCTCAAAGCTCTATTTTGTAGACTTTGAAAGAGTTCAGTGAAGTTTCCTTGATTGTTTCATCATACTTGAACTTCATAATCAGCTACTGAGATAATACAGACTATGTATAACTGTCTCATAGTCTGAAAGAATAGATCTCTCTCAGTATTTGATAGTCTGATTATACTGTTCAGTAGTCTCTCTGCCTTGATGATTCTTTGTTGAATATGATATTTAAAATTCAACTTGGAGTTTAATCATACTCCTAGTCATTTGACATTCAAACTGGGTTTAATCTCTTTATTCAAAAGTGTTAGACTTAGTTCTTTCTCATTAAATCTGGGAAAAAAGTGAATTAGCTCAATTCTATTCATATCAAATTGAATTAGATTGATATCTGCTCTAACAAAGATTTTCTTTACTGCTTTCTTAATTACTTCTAAATTCTCTTTGATTGTCTTTGAACTGTAGAGTAGATCAATATCATCTATATAACTTAGAGATCTCACTATTTTCATCTCTCTATTCTTGAATAGATATGCAGTGTATATTGCAAATAAAACAGATGAGATTGAAGATTCTTGTGATACTTCTATTTTTATCTCAGTTTTATCTTGTTTTCTTTCATCAAAGAATAGTTATATAATTCTTTTAGATATGAAACAATTTACTCATTTTATTAGAGAAAGTGGCAGTTTTAACATCTTCAAAGTTTGAATTATCTTAGACTTTGACACATGATCAAATGCATCTTTTATATCAATAAAAACTGCAGTTGAGACCAGGCCTTCATGCTTTGCTACTTGAATATCATGAATAACTGAGAGAACAGTATCAATTGCAGAACATTGTTTTCTATCTCTCATTTATTCATTAAATAGAAGAGAATCACTAATAGAGCTTATAAAAGATAATCTAGTAGCTATTATCTTTTCTAGAATTTTTCTCAAACAGTTCAACAGAGATATTACTCTATATAACTTAGAAATTGAAGTCTTTTTATTAGATTTTACAAGGATTACTTTAGTAGCTTCTCTCCAGCATTCAGAATGATAATCATTTTTTAAGAGATTGAAAAAGAGCTCAAAATATTCATTCTTTAAGTAGGAATATGTGTTTTGAATAATTGAGTGATTAATTGAATCAGGCCCTGCAGCAGTTTTAATTGAACTTGAGAATATTGCTGACTCTAGTTCATCATATGTAAGCTCAGGCCATTCCCAGTTATTTTCATCAATATATTCATGAAATGACATATTCTCCTCTTCTAAATGTGATGAGTTTTGGAAGAGAATTCTCATAAAAGCTTGACATTTTTTCTCAAAAGAGTTTGCTGTATGTAATTCATTCTGAAATTTATATTCTAAGGTTGGAAGCTTTGCTACACTTCTTGTTTTAGTATAGTTGAAGGCTTTGAAAACTTCTTTTTCTTGTGCTTCTTCAAGAAATTTGTTCCAGCAATCTGTTTTGGCTTTTTTAATATGTGAAAAATATTCATTTTGAATAGCTTTGAACTCTTCATCAGATATTAAGTGATTCTTTCAATCTCTCTTAGCAGTGACTAATTGCTTTCTTTTAGAAGTGATATTCTCATTTCATCAAGGTTTGAAATACTCAGAAGACTTTTTCTTTGAAATATTTTCTTCAATACTTGTTAGAAGAATAGATGTAATCAGCTTTGCTCTATTCTTAAGCATTTCATTTGAGATATCTTGACTGTGATTTCAATAGAGCTCACTCTGTCTTTCAGATTTCAGCTGTTTTACTCTTTCTTCAACTGCTTTTCAATCAGCTTTTTCAAAGTTATACTGATTAGAGAGAAGAGGATTTTCACTTCTTTGTTTTTCACTCAGTTCAATATTAAATTGAATGATCTCATGATCTGATTCTGAGGTTTCATTTGAATCAATAAACCAGTTTATAAGTCTTTTTTCAATTAGATTTTATGACATGAAAGTTAAATCTATAATAGATTTCTGTTTCATATCTTTTCTAAAGAATGTTTGTTGATCAGACTTGTTAACTAAATCTATTAAATGCTCAAAAGTTCATTCAACCAGTTTATCTGCTCTTACTGCTCTTGTGCACTCTGAGTTCTATCAGGGATAATGTGCATTGAAGTCTCCTGCAATTATAGAGTTTTTTAAGAGAGTTATATTCAAAAATTCTCTATCAATTGTCCAGGTATTGTTGTTTTCTTTCAATGATTTTTCATTATAGATATTTATAAGTTGAATAGTATCAAACTCATTATCTTTATCTATAATGTCACCCACTAGAATGTCAGAGTCAGATATGATATTAAATCTCAGATTAAATTGATATTTTGATCTTTTTCTCCCATAGATTGCTACTCTTGATTTTATCTCAGATTTTTCAGGAAGAAAGCAGTAATAGCTTGAATGAGAAATGATGTACTTTTACTCAGTATCAAAGTTTGATTCTTGAAGAAGTACAAAGTCAACTTTTTATTCAAATGCAATCTGAAGACAAGAATAAATGCAATTTGAGTTTCTATCTATATTGTTTTGAATAAATATGATTTTTGAAAAGTTTTTAAACTTTTTTTGTTGTTTTTGTTGTACATTCATACTAAAAGAGAGTGAAGATATAGTAGAATCTAATCACTATCATCAGATAGTAGATTATAACTATTTTGAAAAGCAGGAATCTCAACTGCTTACATTCTATCTAGTTTATCACCAGAGTCATTTCTCAATTCTCTAATCTTAACAGATGTTTGAGAATTCAAATTCTGTTTACATTTAGCTGAAGAATTGAAGTTTGAAGACCTAGATAGTTGAGAGTTTCTTCTTTTTGAGCTTGCAGTTGTGAATTTACTAGCTTGACTTTTCTCCAGTTCTTCTAAGTTCTTGAAGTAAATACACATTCTTTTGAGCTAGATGCATGTTTTTCTTTGCAATTGAAGCACTTAAGCAGAGTATGTTGACATATTTCATCTTTTTTTGAGCATGTTTCACATTTATACTCACTAGTTTTGTGATCTCTAGCACAGAATGCGCATTTTGAGTCTCTGAAACAAGAGATTGCAAACTGTTCATATCTTTGACAGTTTGAACACTGTGTTTGAGCTTTGAGATTCATTCTTGAATCTTTGTATTCATGAACTCTCATTTTCAAACCTGCTACTCTTACTTCAGAGATTCTTGATTGTTCAAGTGTCTTTGTATACACTAGAACAGAGGCATTTCTTCTACTCTGTCTGAACTCAATTGAATTAAGTCATACAGACTCTTTTCTCAGTTGAATAGAATTGTATTCTTCTAATTCATTTTTGAGAAGCAGCATTTCTTTCTCACAGTCAAAAATTTCAACTGAAATATTATGAAGAATGAATTTGTCTCACTTTTCATCTCTTTCAGATAGAATTGTTGTATTCAGTATAGATTCTATTACTGATTTTCAGAGATTCTCATTCTGAATGAGGAATTCTGCACTGAATTCAGGTATTGTAGTCAAAATAATAGAATTTTCACAGAAAGATGGCTCAATTGAAGCTATGACTGATTTTTGAACTTCAATATCAGTCATTAACTGAGAAAAGAACTGCTGATTAATTTCATTTCTAATTCTGAAAATAAGATTTGAGTTTAGCTTGTTTTTTTGCAAGCTCTTCTGATTTGAGACTTTGAGAATAAGTCTTCTGTTTCTGAAGATTTGAAAGTTCTTCTCTTTTTGTATTTCTTTTTTTTTTTCTTTCTATGAACAGAGGTCTGAGTAATATTCTTCTCAGTTTTCTCAGAATTTTAAGCAGATTTTGAACTAGCAGGTTTGAAGACAGTAGATTCTGCTACTTGAGCATATATTTTCTTCTGATTTGAAGAAGAAGATGAAGAAGTAGAAGATGAAAAAGAGTCAGTGACTGTACTGAAAGATTTTAATGTTTTTTGAATTGTGTTTGAAATTTCAAGTTTGAACTTGATCACTTCTTATAGTTGTCTAGTCTGAGTATGAAGAATTAACAGAACTTCTTCATTCTTCTCACTCAGACACTGTTTTTCAAGAATTTTACTTGCTTTTTCCAGTTTCTGTATCTCAAGAACTTGTTGTTTCTCTATTTCTTTCTTCTTTCTTCTCTTTAGAATTTCAATCTCAGAAATAGCATCTGGGAAAACATCTTTTTTCACATCAACTGAGTGTACTCTTGAACTTATTTTACTCACTGAATGAAAAGTTGATCAGACTGTTTCAATTGAGAGATTTATCAGTCTATTTTTAAATGAAAAGTTGATCAGACTGTTTCAATTGAGAGGTTTATTAATCTATTTTCAAATGAAAAGTTAATCAGACTGTTTCAGTTGAGAGATTTATTAGTCTATTTTCAATTGAAAAGTTGATCAGACTGTTTCAAAAGAAGAATGAAAGACTTTTATATATAAAACACCTGATTTCTTTCACACTAGTTCAGTAACTAGGTTAGATTTTTGAAGAGAATCTAATAAACTAAAAGTGATTTTTAAGATAAATCAATAAAATCTTTACAAACTCTTTCTTGGGATACAGTGAGGAAAAGTATGATATCAATTGATAATAAATCAGATGATATGACAGTTTTTAAGAGAAAAACTGACAAAAAATAAGTCAATTTTTTGCAGAGAAATTGATTAAAACTATTCAACTACGGGCGCTAGCCACCCGCAGAATGCATCTTAAGCTAATTATATTAACCCTCTATAATTAACCGACCACCGCGTCCGTCCTCTCGGGCCAGTCACTAATTTCCAGGGGCATTAGTTAGTGGCTGCCACCACCCACTTGGTGGTATATACACCAAGCTTCCGATTGCTGATCTCGGCCTCATTAGATGCTCATAGGCCTATCAATCAGCTGTCATGGCCTTGCCCCATGTTAGGGACTAATAATAGGCTTGATGACTGCAGTCCTCTCTGCCAGTATTAGAACTTGATAGTGAGCTTGCAGACTCTAGCCTATCAGAGTGCCCTGTCTAGGGCCTAGATGTGTGTCTAGGCCTGCTAGTCAGGTGGTTTTCAAAATCATTCTCTGTATTTGAGAGAGAGCTAGCTCTGATGACAGCTCTAGTTAGAGACTTGCTTAAGTAGTATATAATCACTATATTAGGCTTGGCTCTATATCATTAGAACCTTGACAGGTGTACAGTAGAATAGTGAGACATTGACATTCTATGCCAGCTCTAGTGAGTGTTCGCAGGATCTCACTTAACTAGTGGCTTGGCTTGCAGTAGAGAGTTCTACCCCGCACCAAGCCTTACTAATTAGACTCAGCCTCTATTACATGGGGGCTTTCATGGGTAAGAAGTGGCAGGTGTCAGCAGTGAGATTCGAACTCACACACCTCTAATGTGTGCGGCCTTGGTTACCAGTCTTATCAACTGGGCCACGCTGGCGTCTCAGAGTATTACTTATAGAGCTTTAAATAGAAAATGTGAAAAATAGAATGAATTGATTTCAATTCTGAGAGTAATTTCAACTTATATATTTACTTATTCATAACTTTTATTACTAAGAAAGATTCTAGTTATTACTCACTGAGCTTCTTACACAGTCTTATTATCTTGATATTCTTTACTGAAAGTAGTACTTAATTCTCTATTAAGAACTTCATTGAAAGATGTTTTTAATTATAGTATTTTATATATCACTTCTGAGTGTAGTAGATACTTTTTATTATCTTCTTATAAATTTTATTTAAAAGTTTTAATCTCACTTTTACTTCTGATACTGAGAAATACTCTATTCTCTATATCTGTTTAATATTCTGACTATCTATTTCTCTCTTTAAAATGTTGTTCATAATGTCACTGAGTAATAAAGAATTATATTTATAATAAGTATAGAAAGAAGATATTTTTAAGATTGCATTCTTTGCATTATTATATATGAATTCAGTGATTAGAAGATGTTTGAGCTAATTATTCTGATAATATAAATAGAATACTTAAAGATGCTGTTCTAGTGTCTGATTCTGATATTCAGTCTGATCATCTGTCTGTAGATGAAATGCAGTACTGAGAAGATGTCTTATTATAAGATGATAGTAAAAAGCTGATCAGTATTTACTGATAAAGAGGAATTCTTAATCTATTATCAATAATTTCAGAGCACTGTGATTATAAATAATGATATCTAAAAATAGATCAGTCAATTCAGAGGCTTTAATCTTTTTATAAGTAGAGATATATCTGATTATCTTTGTAAAGCAGTCAATAATAATCAAAATTAAGTTATATTCTTTAACTCTTGTTGACTTTAGTAGATTAACTATGAAATTCATTGATAGATTCTGTTATAAGCTCTTTGAAACAGACAGTGATATTAACTTACTGTATTACTTATACTGCAGAATCTTTATTCTTTGATAGATATTATAAGTTTTAATGTACTCTTTAACATCTGTCTGAAGCTTATCTTAAATATATTTATGTTTTAAAAGCTTCTCAGTCTTCTCTAATCTGAAGTACTCTGTATGAGAATTATTATGATGAATTCTCAATAACTTCTAACACACTGCTCTACTATAAGAGATGAAGACTAAATTATTTAGTAGTAGAAGTTCACATTCTTCTAGTTATCAGTGACTTGATTTCTTAGCAGTATCATTCTGCTCAGAGTCTGTCTCTTTCAAGTTCAAACTGAATTCTTTCTTCTTCAACTTCTGAATTTAAACTGTAGTAGAGATGTCTCTCTTCTGTAACTTATCAATAAATTTTAAAACTAGTTAAGTTAAAAGATTGTAGATTATTTCATTCTTTATCAATTCAATGATTGTAAGATATAATATAAGAAGCTTATAATCTTCAGTGTCAGTTCTCTGTAAGAATCTGAGTTTTCTTTCATCTTCTATACTGAGTTACACAGCTGTCTTATCAGTGCTGTTTCTGAGCTTCAGAGAACTTTAACTCTCTGCAGTCAGCTTCTTCTGCAGTAATAGTAGAGATTCTTTTATAGAATTCTTCTCTACATTAATAATATTATAATCAGACTGTCTAGATAATATATCAGCAGAGTTAAGCTAATCTGAACAGTATCAGATATAGAAATTATACTCTGAAAGCAGCTCTGTCTATCTGACTTAACATTCTATCAAGCTCTTTATTGTCAAGAAGTAATGCAGATTTGTATAATCAGTGAGAACTTACACTGAGTACTTACTACTCTGAAGATAATGTTATCAGATCTTAAAGAATTTAATAATTACTAACATCTTTTAATTATAAGTATTATACCTTCTCTGTATAAGTAATAACTTCTTGAAGAAGAAGATCACTGATCTTCATTCACAGTGTTTTATAAACTCTGTAAAAAAGTCTTCTCTTACAGACAATTTATTGTCTGTATTATTAGAAGTAATTATTCTCTGATTCTTTCAATGTTGAAAGATCTTCAGTGTCAACTGTGAAAAGATTTCACAGATCTTATTTCTGAATACATCAGTCTCACACTGACTGAGTAAGTCAGAATTAAAGTGATTTAGTATTGTAATATGTGTAAAAGCTTATTTCAATTCTGTAAACATCTGTACAGTGTCTTGAGTGAGAATAAATAGTTCTGTTTTTCTGTCTTTCATACTTCTCTTTAACAGATCTGTAAGAGAGGCAGTAATCTGTGAATATATATAGATGAATTATCTGTAGAAATTTACAAATTCTAGAAATATCTGCATCTCACAGTATATCTATGACACTGATCAGTTCTCAATGACAGAGACTCAGCTTCTGTTCATTGAAATGCTGTTTATCTTAATAATATAATCTAAGAAATCAATCTTCTGTATGTAGAATGAGTATTTTTCAGTGTTTGTATAGAGTTGATACTGTCTCAAGTGACTCAATACTTCTTAAACATGAGTATCATATTCTTTCTCTGATTTTGAGAAGATTAGAATGTTGTTCAGATATACTATGCAGAAGACATTGACAAGGCTCTGCAGTGTCTCATTTATATGAATTTGAAAGATGGCTGAAGTATTACAAAGATTAAAAGATAAAACAAGATATTCAAAATTACTATACTTGATATAAAAAGCTGTTTTTTAAATATTATCTTCATTAACTCTGATTCTATAATAGACATTCTGTATATTAATCTTTGAGAACATCTTTGCTTCAGATAATTGATTAATTATCTTATCAATTAACAGTAATAAATAGTAATTCTTAACTGTCATCTTATTAAGGCCTCTGTAGTCAAGCAACCGCTCCACCACGAACTCGCTCGATTTTTCGAATAAGAACCCGCCGATAGATCCATCGAAAAGCCCTCGATCATACGAGCATTTTGACCCCATCGCCGACCGCATACCCCGTGTGGTGGTGGAGTTATCCAGCCAAACGTGAACTGGATGTTGTTCGAAGCTCCTGTGTGGGATTATCCCCCGTTCTCCCCTACCACACCACAACCCCGGGCCAGAGTGCCATACAAATTGTAAGGTGAAGTGACCTAGCCATATGCACCAATCTTCTCGATTTTGGAAGATCCCCGACCTGTAGTTGTGGAGATATCCGAGGAGCGACCTCCGCGAAAACCCTGTCCATCTTTGATGTTCCAAAACACCAACGCCAAGTCTCACCCTCGTACCGCCCTTCCCAATCTGGCCCATCCCCAGCAGAAAAATACAAAAAGATACCTCGGTGATAATATCAAGCACATAATCAATGGACTCTTCTGAAGTGCAACCTCCACAATCCGCTGCCAGTGTATCTAGACTTCAACACCAAGTCTCACCCCTGTACTACCCCTCTCAATCTGGCCCATCCCCAGCAGAATGATACAAAAAGATACCTCAGCAACAGCATTCAATACATAATCAGTGAATAATGAGTCAACAGGATATCAACAACTATAAAATCAGTATACTTCAAGGTCTGACTGAGCCTTTGATCCCTGCATAGTGAGATATATTAAATCTAGTTTTAATATCTCAATATTCAATAGATTCTGCAAGAGATTGAGAACAGCAACACTGAGTTTCTATTGAATTTGAGAATTAACTCTATATTAATATAATCATTGACAAAGTCTTCTATTTTGAGATATAAATAACCAGTTCCTCTACATCCCGCTGACAATATTTATATTATCATATAGAAACAGACTTATATTCTCTATAATATCAAGACTCTGAAGAGAGAAAGTCTTGATAGAGAGTATACAGTAGTGCATATCTTAGCAGTTTCTATCTCATTCTTTCTGCAGCAGTTAATGCAAAAAAAAGATCTTAGAAATAGTTTTTTACTTCTCTTGAAAAAGTAAGGTGTTTTTCTCTGGATTTTATACAATATTCTTACAAAGAATTAAAAACAGAGTTGTTTTCTGTCATAATTTCATATTCTTTTAAGTAAGAATTACTTTTTCAGTGACTGAAGAGCTTTCATTAATACTTAATTCTTTTTTACACTCTTTATTAACTGATTTGAGTTGCACACTTGTTGTGTGAGAAGAATTAAATGATTTAGAATAAAATTGAATAGTTTTAATCAATTTCTCTGTAAAAAATTGATTTATTTTTTGTCAGTTTTTTTCTTAAAAACTGTTATATTATCTGATTTATTATCAATTAATATCATACTTTTCCTCACTGTATCTCAAGAAAGAGATTGTAAAGATTTTATTGATTTATCTTAAAAATCAATTTTAGTTTATTAGATTCTCTTCAAAAATCTAACCTAGTTACTGAACTAGTGTGAAAAAAATCAGGTGTTTTATACACAAAAGTCTTTTATTCTTCTTTTGAAACAGTCTGATCAACTTTTCAATTGAAAACAGACTTAGAAATATCTCAATTGAAACAGTCAGACCAACTTTTCATTGAGTGAAAACAATGAGTTCAAAAATACACTCAGTTAATGTAGAAAAAGATGCTTTCTCAAATGCTATTTCTGTCACGCTCCCGGCCGCGCCAAGGCCCCGTTGCGGTTCCACACGGCCCATCGCTTCCATGCGGATGATTCCATCCTGTCCGAACCGGTTTCCAACCACTCTATAACATCATTCAGATGTATCATAGGAAGATCTGATTGATGAATATGAGAACCTCACTTTTATATGAGGTCAGCAGATTACTCTTCCTTGACAATGAGACGCTGCTGAGATATCACTCCAGCTATTCTTGCTTATGAAATGAGAGAAGAGTATCTACTCATTGTCTATATAGAATAGCTAGATGCTGACTCCTCATCAAAGAAGCCAGTGATTCATTTTTCTTCTACTGAAATATATACAAGAGTTACTGCATGTCTCATACAATCTTCTTAGTATACTAAGTATTATATCTGTGATATCCTCACAATAACCCTGTAGCCTATGAGCTCACTATTCAAGCAAGATAGTCAAGCTCACTTATACAGCTTCTCAAACAACTATCTCTACATGTTGCTGCTGACTAGTCATCACTTTGATTCTGTTATATTACAATTTGAATCACTTAATCTGATTACACATTTGAATCAGTCAAGCTCTAACAGACTAATATGACCTCACACACTTATACTGGGACTGACTCAACTCCATTCTCTGAGAGAAATACTACATCATTCTCTAGAGTGTGTACATCTCTACCTCAGCAGAAATCTGAGATTCCTGAACTCACTGCACATTTTGATATGAGCTCTTCAATCACTCTGTCACTGCCGCGGCCTCTACACATCTACATCTATTATGAAGATAGAGAGATTAAGATCAGAGATTCTTTAAGATACAAGAGAAACATCTTATCTGAATTTCACAGCTTTATTTGTACTCTTGAACAGAAATTTCACCTTAATCTGAGCCAGTATAATACTCATGAGATATGAGTAATATACACTGCCAACCTTCTTGAAGGCATCTCTGTGACTACTTGAGCTATTAAGAAGAGAGAGCTTAAGTGTATCAATACTGCTGTGACTTAGGAAGAATTCAAGAACTTTCTACTTGATCAAATTGAAGATCACTGCAACTGCAGCTTTATGACAGTGCAGTGATTCAACTCATTACATTAACAAGATGATGAGAATCCTTCTGATTTCAATGCAAGATTTGAAGAATATTGAGAGAAATTAACTGATGATTTGAATCAATTAAAAACACAGCTTTATCTTATAAAGCTGACTCACAAGATGCAGATAATAATATCATAATATCAGAGTTCATTAATCAATTGCACTGAGCTTGTCAACCTGGCTTCTCAGATCTATTTGAATAATCAATTCTCTGAGAAAAAGATCAATAAGACCTCTTTTAAGCAATCAACAATGAGATCTAAACAGCATTATGACAGCTTCAGTGTGAAGAAAGTAAAGAAGAATTCTAAGCATTCTGATTCTTCACTCACTGTGAAGAAATATTAAAAAAGATTTGATAAAGATCTCTGTTTCAACTGTAGAGCTGGTAGTCACTATGTTAGTGATTGTAAGAAGCTGAAGAAGAGAAGAAACTGAGAAGATATCTTCTTAAAGTTGACTTCTCTTCTGACAAATGTATTCATGAAAGATAAAGAAGAGAAAGAAAAGAATTGATAATTCTCACATCTCTGAGTTCATGTTATGATCACAATGTATACTCTGAATGAGAAGATATCAGTGAGATACCTACTCAACTTCAGAACAGATATTAACTTCATATTCTATTGACTTTTTCTTTGAATGAAGAATTGAAAGAAGATAGGCCTGTCAGATCATGTGAAATTTACAGATGAAAATGAAATGTCACTGTTTTAGCATAATTCAAGCAAAGTGTGTGATCATAGACTCAGAAGAAACCTTCAAGAAGAGCAGTCTGCTTCTTCACACAGTTAACATCATAGATAAGAATGTCATTCTAGGTCTTCTATAATTGAGAGAAAACAATTCTCTCATTGACTGAGTCACTCAGATGTGGCAGTATCATCTCACTGATGAAGAGATGATGATAGAGGAATCTGAAGAGTTTCATCAGAAGAATCTTGAGAAAAAGATTGAGTTGATATACTGTGTAGCAGGTGATTGAGACTTGAAAACAGGTGAAGAAGTCACTACTCTCACTGCAAGATTAGCAGCAGTATCTGTCATTAAAGATGAATATATATGACATCTCTTTACAGATTTTAAGGATGTCTTTTCAGAAAGGAAAGCAGTGAAGTTTCCTGACATCAAGATATGACATAAGATTCATCTTGAAGACAGTGCAACAGCACTGTACAGACCTCTTTACAACTTGTCTGTAAAGAAGTTGAATGTTCTGTGCAAATATCTTGAAGAAGTGCAATCAAAGAACTGAATACATTTATTAAAGAGTTTGACAGAGATACTTATACTCTTTATGCTCAAGAAGAATGATAGACTATGTCTATGTGTAGACTACAGAGACCTCAATAAGGTGACAGTTAAGAATTGCTATTTATTACTGTTAATTAACAAGATAATTAATCAATTATCTGAAGCAAAGATGTTCTTGAAGATTGATATACAGAATATCTATCATAGAATCAGAGTTAACAAAGACAATGTTTGAAAAACAGCTTTTCATACTAAGTACAGTAATTTTAAATATCTTGTTTTATCTTTTAATCTTTGTAATGCTTCAGTCATCTTTCAGATCTATATAAATAAGGCACTGCAGAGCCTTGTCAACATCTTCTGCATAGTATACCTGGATGACATTTTAATCTTCTCAAAATCAGAGAAAGAATATGATACTCATGTTCAAGAAGTGTTGAGTTGCTTGAGACAGTATCAACTCTATACAAACACTGAAAAATGCTCATTCTACATGCAGAAGATTGATTTCTTAGATTATATTATTGAGATGAATGATATTTCAATGAACAGGAGCCGGGTCTTCATCATTGAGAACTGGCTGACACTGTGAATGTACTGTGAGATGCAGGTGTTTCTAGAATTTGTGAATTTCTACAGATAATTCATCTATGCATATTCACAGATTACTGCCCCTCTTACAGATCTGTTGAAGAGAAGTGTGAAAGACAGGAAAATGAGACTGTTTATTCTCACTCAAGACACTGTGCAGGTGTTTGCAGAATTGAAACAAGCTTTCACAGATATCATGATGCTGAATCACTTTAATCTCAACTTACTCAGTCAGTGTGAGACTGATGTATTCAGAAATGAAGTCTGTGAAATCTTTTCATAGTTGACACTGAAGATCTTTCAACATTGAAAGAATCAGAGAATAATCATCTCTGAGAAAATAGATAATGAATTGTCTGTGAGAGAAGACTTTTTCACAGAGTCTACAAGATATTGTAAATGAAGATTAGTGATCTTCTTCTTCAAGAAGTTATCACTCATGCAGAGAAGGTATGATACTCATAATCAGAAGATGTTAACAATTGTCAAATTCTTTAAGATCTGATAACATTATCTTCAGAGTAGTAAGTACTCAGTGCAAGTTCTCACTGATTATACAAATCTGCATTACTTCTTGACAACAAAGAGCTTGATAGAACATTAAGCCAGATGGGCAGAGCTGCTTTCAGAGTATGATTTCTATATCTGATACTGTTCAGGTCAGCTTAACCTCACTGACATGTTATCTAGATGACTTGATTATAATATCATTGATGCAGAGAAGGATTCTACAAAAGAATCTCTGTCATTACTGCAGAAGAAGCTGGCTGCAGAGGGTTGAGGTTCTCTAAAGCTCAGAAACAGCATCAGAGAGGCAGCTGCACAACCCAGTATAGAAGGTGAAAGAGAATCTGAGTCTCTGCAGAGGACTGACACTGAAGATTATAAGCTTCTCATGTCACATCTTACAATCATTGAATTGGTAAAAAATGAAATGATCTACAATCTTTCAATCTGACTACTTTTGAAATTCATTGATAAGTTATAGAAGAGAGACATCTCTACTACAGCTCAAATTCAGAAGTTGAAGAAGAAAGAGTTCAGTTTGAACTTGAAAGAGACAGACTCTGAGCAGGGCAGTGCTACTAAGAAACCAAGTCACTGATAACTAGAAGAATGTGAACTTCTACTGCTGAATGATTCAGTCTTCATTCCTTGTAGTAGAGCAGTGTGTCAGAAGTTATTGAGAATTCATTATGATAATTTCCATGTGAGGCACTTCAGGTTAGAGAAGACTGAGAAGCTTCTAAAATGTAAATACACTTGAGACAAGCTTCAGACAGATGTCAAAGAGTATGTTAAGACTTATAATATCTGTCAAAGAATAAAGATTCTGCAGTATAAGCAATACAGTGAGTTGATATCACTGTCTGTTTCAAAGAGCTTATAACAGAATCTATCAATGAATTTCATAGTTGATCTGCTGAAGTTGACAAGAGTCAAAGAATATAACTCAATTTTGATCATTGTTGACTGCTTTATAAAGATGATCAGATATATTTCTACTCATAAAAAGGTTAAAGCCTCTGAATTGACTGATCTGTTTTTAGATATCATTATTCATAATCACAGTGCTCTGAAATCATTGATAACAGATTGAGAATCCCTCTTCATCAGCAAGTACTGATCAGCTTTTTACTATCATCTTATAATAAAATATCTTCTCAGTACTGCTTTTTATTCACAGACTGATGGCCAGACTGAATGTCAGAATCAGACACTAGAACAGCATCTTCAAGTGTTCTGTTCATATTATCAGAATGATTGACTCAAACACTTTCTAACTGCTGAATTTGTATATAATAATGCAAAGAATGCAATCTTAAAGGTATCTTCTTTCTATGCTTATTATGAATATAATTCTTTGTTACTCAGTGATGTTGCGGACAATGTTTCAAAGAGAGAGATAGACAGTCAGAATATTAAACAGATACAGAGAATGAAGTATTTCTCAGTATCAGAAGTAAAAGTGAGATTGAAACTTTTGAACAAAATTCATGAGAAGATGATGAAAAGCATTCACTATGTTCAGAAGTGACAGATGAAATACTACAATTAAAAACATCTTCTAATGAAGTTCTCAATAGAGAATCAAGTGCTACTTTCAGTAAAGAATATCAAGACAATAAGATTATATAAGAAGCTCAGTGAGTGATGACTAGAACCTTTCTCAGTAACAAGAGTGATAAGTAAGCAGATATATGAGTTGAAATTACTCACAGAATTGAAATCAATTCATTCTATTTTTCACATTTTCTATTTGAAACTCTATAAGCAATGCTCTGAGATAGAGCTGTCTCAGCTGAATAATATTGAGATTGAGAGTGATACTGAATATCTTATGAAGAAAATATTGAACAAGTGAACATATTACAGTAAGCTTCAATATCTTGTTAAATGAGAAGATTATTCATTATCAGAGAATTCATGAGAACTGCTTGAGTATTTGAAAAATGCTGAGAAAGAGATTGTAATCTATGAGACAGCTAGTAGAGACTGCTCTGTTACACATCAGAGATGTTGAGTAAGAAACACTGCTTAAGACTTCTCATTTTTCTCAAAGAGTTTTTTAGAGATAATCTCACAGTGATGAGTCAGTGTCTTATAGACTCTGTAGCACTCTTCTTCTATTTTCTCTCAAAGAGTTTTTTAGAAGTTTAATGAGACTACACAAGTGTAAAATTCCTGAAGCAGTTAATAAGAAAAGAAAGAAATATTTGAAATTAATAAAAAGATTAATATTAATCAATCTGCAGACTGCTGCTAACTTAATGAGGTTACAGCCTGCTGAAAAAGTAAAAAGAGAGAACTCAGAGTCTACTCATTAATAATCACATTCTTATTAAACTTATTCTTCACTGTTAAAGTCTCTGACACTGATATCTTTATCTACTGAGAAGTTAGCACTGTAATACTATAGAGAAGCATGCTGTAGAAGAGTATAAAAGATGCTGAAAGTATTAACTTATTAACTTATAAAGTATCTCAGTTATCTGCTTTAACTAAAGTGAGATTCTCTTCAATCAGTGATTAATCTCTGTAATACTTTCAACAGTGATGCTGACTAATCTCTTCTTGAGATCAGTCATTCTGAGATGTTTTTTCATCTCAGAGATTCACACTTTCATCTTCTTTTACAGATAAGCAAGAGAGATCTTCTCAGTCTTGACAGAATCTATCAATACTTGAAGCTCTGAGACTCTCACTCTGTACTGCTTGAGTATCTAGACTTCTTATCAGAACTGACACAATATCTTTCTATGAGATAATACTTACAGAGAGACAGAAGTTGTTGTTGCAGATGCAATGAAAATAACAGAAGTGAGAGAAGAGATAGATATATAAAATTCTCTTCTTCTTCAGCTGCTTGATGCAGTGCAGACAAGTAGTAGTGCCAGCTAGAGACTGCACTGAAGCCTTCTCACAGAGAGAAGATGAAGAAACTGCAGGACTCTGCAGACCCAACTCAGCAGCATTCTGAGCAGGGCTCAGATGTGCCATGGAAGAAGAACTATGAATTAGGCTCCTCAGAGTCACTGTCTCTGAAACCAAGCTCTCTCTGAGTTTCTCTCTGAATGACCACACAGGGTCATATGCCACTGTATTGGCTGAGGGGGGGGGCAGCGTCGCAACGGCGGTGGGGGAGGTGGGGGATGAAATGGACACAGACACACTAGCCAGCAGAAGAGATGACATCTCACTGCAAGACACAGCAACTACCACTGCAGCTGCAAGAGAAGTAGAAGAAGGTGTGACAATGAGAGTGATGCTTCTGTGGCTTATTAATGCTGTCTCTGCCTTCAACCTGGCTTTCTTGACAGTCACAGAGGCTGCCACCACACCATGAAGATGTTTATTCACTAGAAAATGTCAGAATAAGCCCTCTACTGTTCTTCAAGAATGATACTCTCATACACTTACTATTACAGAAGAGAGAGAGAAGAGAAGAATATTTCACAGAGAGAGAGATCTTTTTGAAAAATCCTGTCACTACTGTTAGCTTTGTCTCTAAAACACATTACTTTTGCAGAGAATTTCATATATAGAATGAAATATATTAAGAGATCTGCAAGTCACTTATTAACTATGTTTTTCACATTTCAAATTGATATATAAGGAACCTACTTATCATATGTTTGATTTGAATAATGATGAGAAAAGAAAGATCTACACAGTCAGCAGAAAAACTCATCTATTTCTTTGTATTATATATAGCATATATACTGTTAATCAGTTGATAACTGTTGCTATATAACAAAGATAATTTCTAATTCAGTAATCTTAAGAGTATAGAGACTATACTCTTAAAGAAGAGAGTATTATCACACTCTCAGCTGTGTCAAGACTCTGTTATGATTTCACACAGCTCATCACTTTCATGCAGATAATTTCATTCTGTCTGAACTGGTTTTTAATCACTCTATGACATTATTTGAATGTATCATAGAAAGATCTGATTGATGAATATGAGAACCTCACTTTTATATAAGATTAGCAGATTACTCTTCCTTGATAATGAGACACTGCTGAGGTATTACTTCAGCTATTCTTGCTCATGAAATGAGAGAAGAGTATTCACTCATTGTCTATATAGAATAGCTAGATACTGGCTCCTTATCAAAGAAGTCAGTGATTCATTTTTCTTCTACTGAAATATACACAAGAGTTACTGCATGTCTCATACAATCTTCTTAGTATACTAAGTATCATATCTGTGATATCCTCACAATAACCCTGTAGTCTACAAGCTCACTATTCAAGCAAGATAGTCAAGCTCACTCATACAGCTTCTCAAACAACTACCTCTACGTGTCGCCGCTGACTAGCCACTGCTTCGGTTCCGCCACGTTACAATTTCTGAGATTGAAATTCTGAAGAGAAGAAAGAAAGAAGAAATAGAGAAATAACAAGTTCTTGAAATACAGGAACTTGAAAAAGCAAGCAAGATTCTTGAAAAGCAGTGTCTGAGTGAGATGAATGAAGAAGTTCTGTTAATTCTTCATACTCAGACTAGACAACTACAGGAGATGATCAAGTTCAAACTTGAAATCTCAAACACAGTTCAAAAAACCTTGAAAATTCCTAGTATAATCACTGACTCTTTATCTTACTCTTCTTCTTTCTTTCTTTCTACTTCTTCTTCTTCTTTGAATTAGAAGAAAACATATGCTCAAGCAGCTGAATCTGCTGTCTCTAAATCTGCTATCTCAAAACCTGCTCAAAATTCTGAGAAAACTGAGAAGAATACTGCTCATATCTCTATTCATAGAAAAGTGAAAAAGAAAATGCAAAAAGAGAAAAACTTTCAAATCTTCAGAAATAGAAGACTTATTCTCAAAGTCTCAAATCAGGATATTCTGCAAAGAAACAAGCTAAACTCAAATCTCATTTTCAGAATCAGAAATGAAATTAATCAGCAGTTCTTTTCTCAGTTAATGACTGATATTGAAGTTCAAAAACCAGTTATAGCTTCAATTGAGTTATCATTCTTTGAAAACTCCATCATTCTGACTACAATGCCTGAATTCAGTACTGAATTCCTTATTCAGAATGAGAATCTCTGAAAGTCAGCAGTAGAATCTTTGCTAAACACAACAATTCTATCTGAAAGAGATGAAAAGTGAGACAAATTCATTCTTTATAATATTTCAGTTGAAATTTTTGACTGTGAAGAAGGAATGCTACTTCTCAAAAATGAATTGAAAGAATACAACTTCATTCAACTGA
The DNA here is from genome assembly GCF_000003525.1 of Blastomyces dermatitidis ER-3. Taxonomy (NCBI): domain Eukaryota; kingdom Fungi; phylum Ascomycota; class Eurotiomycetes; order Onygenales; family Ajellomycetaceae; genus Blastomyces; species Blastomyces dermatitidis. Next base: position 2,733,024 of record NW_025544776.1, on the reverse strand, counting down.
GAAAGAAGCCTATATGACTAAATTCAATTGAGTTCAGATAAAGCAGGAGAAATGCCTCTGTTCTAGTATATATAAAAACACTTGAACAGTCAAAGATCTCTGAAGTAAGAGTAGCAGGTTTGAAAATGAGAGTTCATGAATACAAAGACTCAAGAATGAATCTCAAAGCTCAAACACAGTGTTCAAACTGTCAAAGATATGAACACTTTGCAATCTCATGTTTTAGAGACTCAAAATATACATTCTGTGCCAGAGATCATAAAACTAGTGAGTATAAATATAAAACATGCTCAAAAAGAGGTGAAATTTGTCAATATACTCTGCTTAAGTGCTCTAATTGCAAAGAAAAACATGCATCTAGCTTAAAAGAATGTATGTTTGCTTCTAGAACTCAAAAGAACTGGAGAAAAGATGAAGCTCAAAGTCAATCTAGAACTGAAGAGAAGAGTTAAGCCAGTAAACTCACAACTACAAGCTTAAAAAGAAGAAACTCTTAATTATCTAAGTCTTCAAACTTCAATTCTTCAGTGAAATGTAAACAGAATTTGAATTCTCAAACTTCTGTTAAGATTAGAGAATTGAGAAATGACTCTGATGATAAACTAGATATAATGCAAGCAGTTGAGATTTCTACTTTTCAGAACAGTTATAATCTACTATCTGATAATAGTGATTAGATTCTTCTCTACTCTCTTTTAGTATGAATATACAACAAAAACAACAAAAAAAGTTTAAAAACTCTTCAAAAATCACATTTATTCAAAATAATGTGAATAGAAACTCAAATTGCATTTATTCTTGTCTTCAAATTGCATTTGAATAAAAAGTTGATTTTGTACTGCTTCAGGAGCTGAATTTTGATGCTGAACAAAAATATGTCATTTCTCATTCAAGCTACTACTGCTTTTTACCTCAAAAGTCTGAGATAAAGTCAAGAGTAGTGATCTATGAAAGAAAGAGATCAAGATATCAATTTAATTTAAGATTTGATATCATGTCTGACCCTGATATTCTGGTGAGTGATATTATAGATAAAGAAAATGAGTTTGATATCATACAGCTCATAAATATCTATAATGAAAAGTCATTGAAGAAAAATAACAATATCTGAACAATTGATAGAGGATTTCTGAACATAACTTCATTAAGAAACTCTATAATTGCAGGAGATTTCAATGCACATCATTCCTGATGAAATTCAGAATGCAAGAGAGCAGTGAGAGCTGATAATCTGATTAAATGAACCTTTGAGCATTCAATAGATTTGGTTAATAAGTCTGATTAACAAACATTCTTTAGAAAAGGCATGAAACAGAAGTCTATTATAGATCTAACATTCATGTCACAAAATCTAATGAAAAGAAGACTTGTAAACTGATTTATTGATTCAAATGAGACATCAGAATCAGGTCATGAGATTATTCAATTTGATATTGAACTGAGTGAAAAATAAATGAGTGAAAATCCTCTTCTCTCTAATCAGTATAACTTTGAAAAAGCTGATTGAAAAGCAGTTGAAGAAAGCATAAAACTGTTAAAATCTGAAAGACAGAATGAGCTATATTGAAATTCTGGTCAAGATATCTCAAATGAAATGCTTGAGAATAGAGTGAAGCTTATTACATCTATTATTCTAACAAGTGTTAGAGATAATATTTCAAAAAGAAAATCTTCTGAGTATTCAAAACCTTGGTGAAATGAGAATATCTCATCTAAAAGAAAAGAATTAGCTACTGCTAGAAGAGATTGAAAGAATGATGTAATATCTGATGAAGAGTTCAAAGCTGTCAGAAATGAGTATTTTTCAGATATTAAAAGAGCTAAAACAGACTGCTGGAATAAATTTCTTGAAGAAGCACAAGAGAAGGAAGTTTTTAAAGCTTTTAACTATACTAAAACAAGAAGTGTAGCAAAACTTCCAGCTCTAGAATATGAGTTTCAGAATGAATTATATACAGCAAACTCTTTTGAGGAAAAATGTCAAGCTTTCATGAGAATTCTCTTTCAGAACTCACCAGATTCAGATTCAGATTCAGAGAAAGAGAATATATCACTTCTCAACTACATTGATGAAAATGACTGGAAATGGCCTGATCTTATATAAGATGAATTAGAGTCAGCTATCTTCTCAAGTTCTGTTAAAACTGCTGCAGGTCCTGATTCAATTAATCACTTGATTATTCAAAATACATATTCCTACTTAAAGAATGAATATTTTGAGCTCTTTTTCAATCTCTTGAAAAATGGATATCATTCTGAATGCTGGAGAGAAGCCACTGGAGTGATTCTTGCAAAACCTAATAGAAAAACTTCAATTCCTAAGTCATATAGAGTAATATCTCTATTGAACTGCCTAGGAAAGGTTTTAGAAAAGATAATAGCTACTCAACTATCTTTTATAAGCTCTATAGGTGATTCTCTTTTATTCAGTGAACAAATGAGAGATAGAAAACAGTGTTCTGTAATTGACACTGTTCTCTCAGTTGTTCATGATATTTAAATAGCAAAGCATGAGGGTCTGGTCTCAACTGCAGTTTTTATTGATATAAAAGAAGCATTTGATCATGTTTCAAAGTCAAAGTTAATTCAGATATTGAAGATATTAAAACTGCTACTTTCTCTAATAAAATGAGTTAACTCTTTTATATCTAAAAGAATTATGCAACTCTTCTTTGATGGAATGAAATAAGACAAGACTGAGATAAAAATAGAAGTATCACAGGGGTCTTCAATCTCACTTATTTTATTTGCAATATACACTGCATATCTATTCAAGAATAGAAATATGAGAATAGTGTGATCTCTGAGTTATATGAATAATATTGGTCTAGTCTACAGCTCAAAAACTATCAAAGAGAATTTGAAAGTAATTGAAGAAGCTGCAAAGGAAATCTTTGTTAGAGCAGATATCAATCAAATTCAATTTAATATGGATAAAACTGAGTTAATTCATTTCTTTTCTAGATTCAATGAGAAAGAACTATCTCTAACTCTTTTAAATAGAGAGATTAAACCCAGTGTAAATGTCAAATGATTAGAAGTATGGTTAAACTCCAAGTTGAATTTTAAATATCACATTCAACAAAGAACTGTCAAGACAGAAAGACTATTGAACAACATAATCAGACTATCAAATACAGAGAGGGGTCTATTCTTCCAGGCTATGAGACAGTTATATATAGCCTGTATTACATCAGTAGCTGATTATGAAGTTCAAGTTTGATGAAATAATCAAGGGAATTTCACTGAACTCTTTCAAAGTCTGCAAAACAGAGTCTTGAGAAGAATTCTGAAAGCATTCAAATTATCTCCTATTAAAGCAATGAAAATTGAAGCTTCAATTCCTTCTCCTGCTATTAGATTTGAAAAGGCCTGTATGAACTATGCTCTGAGAGTTGTAAAGATGAGCTCAAATCATATAATCAGAGAAAGAGTCTCTTCTTCATTTTCATCAATTAACTCTGGAAATGAACTGGATTGAAATAGATTTCTTGATTGAAATGAAAATAATTCTTTAAAAAAAATACCTTCTCAACTGTACAGACTATACTCTCTGATTAAAAATCAATTTTCTTCTTTAAATGTTGAAAAAGTTGATTATGAGAAGTTATCTCCCTGGAGAAAAAAGCTTGAATCTCTTATAGACTTATAAATAAGTGAACTATCAAAAAAGAAAGAATATGAACAGCATTTGAAGAGAATTTCTACAATCAATATAAAAGACTCTATTCTGATTTATTCAGATGACTCAAAAAATGAGAACTTGAATAGATTAGATGCAGGCATTGCTTATACTGAAGATAATATTAATTTTATCTCAGATTTCTGGAATCTAGGCTCTGAATGTGAAGTCTTTGATGCTGAACTATTTACAATAGTGAAAGCTTTCAAACTTATTGAAATAAAATCTCATAAAAGAGGAAATTGTTTGAAAGAGGCATGAATATTCTCTGATAGTCAAGCTGCTTTAAAAAGACTTAGAAATAGTCAGATTCATAATGATCAAATGAATCTTGAACTGATCTTAAACTCTGTTTTAAAAATTCAAAAGAGAAGAATATCAAAGCTGAGAATTCATCTGCACTGGGTTTCTGCTCATATGAATATTCATGGCAATGAATTGACTGATTCAGCTGCAAAAAAGAGTGCAGAATTAAGCAGATCTATTCAAAAAATTGTGTTCTGATCTTTTATAAAGAGAAAAATAAAAGAATCTTGTTTAGACAAGTGAAATGAAAGCTGGCAGAAATAAAAGAAGAGTATACATTATTCAAGATTTGAAATAAAACTCAAGTGGAAATCTTGTTCAATTAAATGTAAAAAGAAAATATTCTCATCTATAATACAGCTGAAACTAGGACATGGCTATTTCAAATCTTATATACAAAGATTTGATGATAGATTTGACTCAATAGAATGCTTATTCTGCAATACAAATGAGAACTCTGAGCATATTATAATGCACTGTGCATTATACAATAGTCTCAGAGCCAGATTGAAAGAGAAGTATGATCTAAATCAATTAAATATGAGATTCTTATTCTCAACTGAGACAGGAATTAAATACTTAATAGACTTTCTATCAGAAACTCAAGCAGCTACAAGAAAATGGCTAAATTCAGAATTATCTGAATATGAAGAGGAGGAAATCAATCAGATATAGTCTGTTAAAACAGTTATACACTCTCTTTTAATAATTTGTTTTGTTATAGTCTCTCTTTACTTTATCTTTTTCTGTATCTTTTTCTTTCAATTTCTTTCTATCTATCTATTTAATGTGTCTATCTTTGAGACTGTGTTCTTTCTCTCTTTTCTTTTGTCATGATATTGTCAAATGGTTTCAAAGTATCAAAAGATGTTAAAACACTGTAATTTGTAAACAGTTTTTGTATTCTGGGCTGGAATTTTCTGATTTTGCATATCTGAAATTGATGAATGTACAATAGTTAACTTTACAGACATAGAAAAAACCCTGAGAACTAAAGTTCTCAGGTAGATGTCATAGTCTCTGACTGCATACATCTATAATTGAAGAATAATAATAATAATAAGGCCTCTGTAGTCTATGTATAGATATAGTCTATTATTCTTCTTAGATACAAAGAGTATAGATGTCTCTGCTTAACTCTTTGATAAGTGTATTCAGTTCTTTAATTATGCTTCTTCAAGATATTTATACAGAATATTCAATTTCTTTACATATAAGTTGTAAAGAAATCTGTACAGTGCTGTTGCACTGTCTTCAAGACAAATCTTATATCATATCTTGATATCAGAAAACTTCACTGCTTTTCTTTCTGAAAAGACATTCTTATAATCTGTAAAGAGATATTGTATATATCTGTCTTCAATGATGAATACTGCTGCTAATCTTGCAGTGAGAGTGATGACTTCTTCATCTATTCTCAAGTCTCAGTCATCTACTATATAGTATATTAACTCTATCTTTTTCTCAAGATTCTTCTGATAAAACTCTTCAGATTTCTCTATTACTGTCTCTTTATTAGTAAGATGATACTATCACATCTCAGTGACTCAGTCAATGAGAGAATTATTTTCTCTTAATTACAGAAGATCTAGAATGACATTCTCATCTATAATATTAACTGTGTGAAGAAGTAAACTGCTCTTCTTAAAAATTTCTTCTGAGTCTGTAATCACACACTTCACTTGAATTATGTTAAAACAGTGACATTTTATTTTATTAATAAATTTTATATAGTCTGACAGATCTATTTTCTTTCAACTCTTCATCAAAGTAAAGAAATAGAATATAAAGTTAATATTCACTCTGATGTTGAGTAAATATCTCACTGATATCTTCTTATTCAGAGTATACATTGTGATCATAACATGAACTCAGAGATGTGAGAATTATTAATTCTTCATTTCTTTCTCTTCTTTATCTTCTGCAGATACATTTGTCAGAAGAGAAGTTAACTTTAAGAAAATATCTTCTTAATTTCTTCTCTTCTTTGACTTCTTATAATCACTGATATAGTGATTATCAGCTCTGCAGTTGAAATAGAGATCTTTAATAAATCTTTTTTAGTATTTCTTTACAGTGAGTGAAGAATCAGAATACTTAGAATTCTTCTTTACTTTCTCTGCACTGAAGCTGTCACAGTGCTATTTAAATTCTATTATTAATTACTTAGAAGAGATCTTATTAATCTTTTTTTTAAAGAATTGATTATTCAAATAGATCTGAGAAGTCAGATTGACAAGCTCAGTGTGATTAATTAATGAACTCTGATATTGTAATATTATTATTCACATCTTATAAGTCAGCTTCATAAGATAAAGCTGTGTTTTTAATTAATTCAAATCATCAGTTAATTTCTCTCAATATTCTTCAAATCTTGTATTGAAATTGAAAGAATTCTCATCATCTTATTAATATAATGAGTTGAACTGCTACACTGCTGTGAAGCTGTGATTGTGATAATCTTTGATTTAATTTAGTAGAAAGTTCTTGAATTCTTTTCAAGTTATGATAGTATTAATACACTCAAGCTTTCTCTTCTTAATAATTCAAGTAGTTGCAGAGATGTCTTCAAGAAGGTTGACAGTGTATATTACTTATATCTTATGAGTATTATACTGACTCAGATTAAGACAGAATTTCTGTTCAAGAGTACAGATAAAGCTGTGAAATTCAGATAAGATATTTCTCTTATATCTCAGAGAATCTCTGATTTTAATCTCTCTATCTTCATGATAGATATAGATGTGTAGAGATCACAGCGGTGACAGAGCAGTTGAAAAGCTTATATCAAAATATACAGCAGATTCAGAAATCTTGAATTTCTGCTGAGATAGAGATGTACACACACTAGAAAATGATGTAGAGTATTTCTCAGAGAGTGAGATCAGATCAGTCTCAGTGTGAATATATGAGATTATATCAGTCTGTTAGAGCTTGACTGATTCAAACTTATAATCAGATTGAGTGATTTGAATTGTAATATAATAAAACTGAAGCAGTGACTAGTCAGTGATATCATGTAAAGATAGTTGTTTAAGAAGCTGTATAAGTGAGCTTAACTATCTTGTTTAAATAGCAAGCTTGTAGACTACAGAGTTATTGCAAGAATATCACAGATATGATACTTAGTATACTAAGAAGATTGTATAAGATACATAGTAACTCTTGTATATATTATAGTAGAAGAAAAATAAATCACTGACTTCTTTGATGAAGAGTCAGTATCTAGCTATTCTATATAGATAATGAGTGAATACTCTTCTCTCATTTCATAAGCAAGAATAGCTGAAGTGATATCTCAGCAGTGTCTCACTGTCAAGAAAGAGTAATCTGCTGACCTTGTATAGAAGTGAGGTTCTCATATTCATCAATCAAATCTTTCTATGATATATTCAAATGATGTTATAGAGTGATTGAAAATCAGTTCAGATAGTCTGTGAGATGAATGAAATCATCTGCATGAAAGCAATGAGCCGTGTGAAACCGCAGCGGGGCCTTGACACGGCTGAGAGCGTGATATATACACAGATACTGATTGAGCTGATAGAAATTCAGAATCTTATTTAATCACTGATTATATCATCTATATAACAGATAACTCTGTTGTATGACAGAGCTATTAGTAAACAGAGATCTTTAAATTATTAACTGAGACTGAATATATTACATTCTCTGAGACTGTATATAAGCTTATCTATCTCTGTAAGCTTCTAGAAGATACTGAATTCATTTGATTCTATTTCAATAATCTGAATGCTAATAATTATCTTATTCTTATCACAGTTAATAATCTGACTTATATAATTTATACTGATAATAAGTTCATCATAGAGCTATTCTCTTCTGAAGCAATTTCACACTGCTTAAAGTATATAGAGGTTTATTTTCATATTCTTCAGAATCTTATCTGTAAGAATAAGATATCTATCTGATATATTTCATCTGCTAAGAACATGATAAATAAGCTTACTAAATCACTTAAACCATTGAAATATATAGACTGACTGCTGAGATTATGAATTTCACATTTGATTTCATTTAATCTAATCTTATACATTTCTTGATATGAATCTCACTGAGACTAGTCATCAAAAAAACATATAAAGTAACTATATATCAGATCTTAAAATGAAATCATGACTTGAAAAAAATGAAAATATAATCTCATTTGATCTTATTTAGTCTCATTCTTAGTATAAAGTTACTATTTTTAGACATTTTAAGATTTTTTTAGACTATTTTTAATTTTTTAAAAAGTAACACTTTTTAGTAACACTTAAATAAGATTTAAAGTCATTTAAAGCAATAAAAATAATTTAAATTGAGAAGTGAAAATTATAATCTTATTTGAAAAATGTGATAAAAGTAGACAGTAAGTCTCACTGAGACAGTATAAAACTACTATCTAATGTTAAAACTGTGTAATGAGATTAGTCAAATTAGTAATAAGACTATTAAAAAATCTAGTTCTAGTCTCAGACACAGTCACACAGTCAGTCTAGAAATATACATGTTAAAAGAAGAATATAAAGAAGATAAGAGAATAGAGAGATAAAAAATGATGTATCTCATGACTAGTTTTTCATTACTATACATTTTCCAGTCATTTTTTGTACCTGTACTTGATTTGAAGGCGAATTTTGTATATAGCATTGTGTATATTATTATTATTATTATTCTTCAATTATAGATGTATGCAGTCAGAGACTATGACATCTATCTGAGAACTAAAAGTTCTCAGGGTTTTTCCTATATCTATAAAGTTAACTATTATACATTCATCAATTTCAGATATGCAAAGTCAGAAAATTCCAGCTCAGAATATAAAAACTGTTTACAAATTGCAGTATTTTAACATCTTCTGATATTTTGAAATCATTTGACATGATAAAAGAAAAGAGAACACAGTCTTAAAGATAGACACATTAAATAGATAGATAGAGAAGAATAGAAAGAAAAAAGTAAAGTAAAATAAAGAGAGACTGTAATGAAACAAATTATTAAAAGATAGTATATAGCTGTTTTAACAGACTATATCTGATCAATTTCCTCCTCTTCATATTCAGATATTTCTGAATTCAGTCATTTTCTTGTAGCTGCTTGAGTTTCTGATAGAAAGTCTATTAAGTATTTAATTCCTGTCTCAGTTGAGAATAAGAATCTCATATTTAATTGATTTAGATCATACTTCTCTTTCAATCTGACTCTGAGACTATTGTATAATACACAGTGCATTACAATATACTCAGAATTCTCATTTACATTGCAGAATGAGTATTCTATTGAATCAAATCTATCATCAAATCTTTGTATATAAGATTTGAAATAATCATATTCTAATTTCAGCTGTATTATAGATGAGAATATTTTCTTTTTACATTTAATTGAACAAGATTTTCACTTGGATTTTATTTCAAATCTTGAATAATATATACTCTTCTTTTGTTTCTACCAGCTTTCATTCTACTTGTCTAAATAAGATTCTTTTATTTTTCTCTTTATAAAAGATCAGAATACAATTTTTTGAATAAATCTGCTTAATTCTGAACCTTTTTTTACAGCTGAATCAGTCAATTCATTGTCATGAATATTTATATAAGCAGGAACTCAGTGCAGATGAATTATCAGCTTTAATATTCTTCTCTTTTGAATTTTTAAAATGAAGTTTAAGATCAGTTCAAGATTCATTTGATTATTATGAATCTGACTATTTCTCAGTCTTTTTAAAGCAGCTTGACTATCAGAGAATATTCATACCTCTTTTAAACTATTTTCTCTTTTATGAGATTTTATTTTAATAAGTTTGAAAGCTTTCACTATTATAAATAGTTCAGCATCAAAGACTTCAGATTCACAGTCTAAATTCCAGAAATCTGAGATAAAATTAATATTATCTTCAGTATAAGCAATGCCTGTGTCTTAATCTATTCAAATTCTCATTTTTTGAGCCATCTGAATAAATCAGAATAGAGTCTTTTATATTAATTGTAGAAATTCTTTTCAAATGCTGTTCATATTCTTTCTCTTTAGATAGTTCACTTATTTGTAAGTCTATAAGAGATTCAAGCTTTTCTCTTCAGAGAGATAACTTCTCATAATCAACTTTTTCAATATTTAAAGAAGAAAATTGATTTTTAATCAGTGAGTATAGTCTGTACAGTTAAGAAGATATTTTCTTTGAAGAATTATTTTCATTTCAATCAAGAAATTTATTTCAATTCAGTTCATTTTCAGAGTTAATTAATGAAAATGAAGAAGAGACTCTTTCTCTAATTATATGATTTGAGCTTATCTTTATAACTCTCAGAGTATAGTTCATACAGGCCTTTTCAAATCTAATAGTAGAAGAGAGAATTGAAGCTTCAATTTCCATTGCTTTAATAGAAGATGATTTAAATACTCTCAGAATTCTTCTCAAAGCTCTGTTTTACAGACTTTGAAAGAGTTCAGTGAAATTTTCTTAATTATTTCATCAAACTTGAACTTTATAATCAGCTACTGAGATAATACAGACTATATATAGCTGTCTTATAGCCTGAAAGAATAGACCTCTCTCTGTATTTGATAGTCTGATAATGTTATTCAATAGTCTTTCTGTCTTGACAGTTCTTTGTTGAATATGATATTTAAAATTCAACTTGAAGTTTAATCATACTTCTAATCATTTAATATTTAAACTGAGTTTAATCTCTCTATTTAAAACAGTTAGAGATAGTTCTTTCTCATTGAATCTAGAAAAGAAATGAATTAACTCAGTTTTATTCATATTAAATTGAATTTGATTAATATCTGCTCTGACAAAGATTTCCTTTGCAGCTTTTTCAATCACTTTCAAATTCTCTTTAATAGTTTTTGAGCTGTAGACTAGATCAATATCTCTACATAACTCAGAGATTACACTATTTTCATATTTCTATCTTTGAATAGATATGCAGTGTATATTGTAAATAAAATGAGTGAGATTGAAGATTCTTACAGCACTTCTATTTTTATCTCAGTTTTATCTTATTTCATTTCATCAAAGAAAAGTTGTATGATTCTTTTAGACATAAAACAGTTAACTCATTTTATTAGAGAAAGTGGCAGTTTTAACATCTTCAAAGTCTGAATTAACTTTGACTTTGAAACATGATCAAATGCTTCTTTTATATCAATAAAAGCTGCAGTTGAGACCAGACCTTCATACTTTGCTATTTGAATTAGCATTATGTATAGTTACTCTGATAAGTGCGGGTGTCAGATCACATGATCTGACTTACTAATTCTTTCATTATATAACTTGTAGAATAGTTGAAGGTTGTATTAATAGATTTATCTACAGAAATATAATATAGTAGTGAGTCACGTGATCTAGTGGGATCGCTAACCGCAATGACCGTAAGGGCCAACACTCTCTCTTGAGATAACAAGAATTACATACAAAAACACTCAAATCATCAAGATAGTCTGTCAAAATTAAATACAAATGTAAAATTAAACATTTTTAACTTTTATACCTGTAAGACCTAGCAAAATCATGAATCATACAAATGTCACAGTGTTTAGAGATTTAGTAAGTTTATTCACTATCATCTGAGCAGTAAGAATATATTCTAAATCAATGATTCTCTGATTCAACTGTCAATGTGAAAAATGAAAACATGTGTTAGTATACTTACTTCAGACTGTAATGACTGTCATCTTTGTAAGATCTATGACACTCTTATTATCAGTGAGAATCTGTATTAGAGATGTAGTGATAAAGTCAAGCTCAATCATGAGATTCTGAATTCATGTTGCTTCATGAACCACCTCACTAAGAGCCACATATTCAGCCTCATTGAAACTCAGAGATATACAAGATTACTTCACTGAACACTATGAAATCAGGCTGTCTGTGAGCTTAAAAACATAGTCAGATGTTGATTTTCTATCATCATTCAAGAGACTGACTCAATCAGAATTCAAGTAGCTAAAGAATAGATAGAAATCATCAGAGAAATCAGAGATAATGAAAAGATCAGTAGATATGAACCTCTCATATAAGTCATATCTGTAGAAAATACTCAGATTCATGATCTCTTTCAAATAATATATAATATATAATAGAGCCTTTCAATATTGAGATGTTGAATCAACATTCTGTTAAGTGAGTAGCAAGGCAGTGTAAGTGATATCAGAATGTGTTTTAACTGCAAGATATTACAAGTAACTCACATCATGTTAATATCACTGAATTGTGAAATCAGTCTCTTTCTCAGATATAGAGAAATTATCAATGTAGAATTCATTCTTTATTAATATTCTGATAACAGCTGTATTATCAAGATAGAAATCTTCAACAAGGCATTTGATATATTGATAATATATTAAATTAATTCTCTTGTCTGAATAATTAATCTTCATACTTAAATACTTGATTAGCTGATGTAGATTCTTGACTTTCAATTTCTCACTGAGCATGCTCACTAGTTAATCAGCATTCTCAGAAGCTTCAGATATGATGTTAAGATTATCAATATAGATTATCATATAGAGATGATGTCTGAATATATGATATCAGAGTGCTGAATCATGAGCACTGACTGTAAATTCAAGATCACTCAACAGAGCTGTTAAGTAATTATATCAGATCTTTGCTGCAGAGTTCAGACTGTATAGACTACTCTCAATCATGCAGACAAGTGTTTTCAGTGAATCTGTCTCAAATTCAGTGAATTATCTTATATAGATCTTCTTAGTGAGGCACTTATACAGATATACTATCACTATATTTACTTGATAAAGTGTTTAATCATGTAGTGCTGCTATTGTAAAAAGAATACAATTGACAGTATCAGTGATGACAGAAGTGTAGATCTCTTCTCTAGAATTCTTCTTAAATCAGTTATCACAAATCACTCAATACAATTTTCTAAGAATATTATCAGAATCAGTATTCAAGTCTGTGAGTCTATCTTTCTTAAGAAACACTCAACAGTCTGAAGTAATCAGTTCATCTCTCAGAATATCAGATCTAGAAATCAAACTTCATGTATTACATCTCTTCAGATTGATAATCTCACATTGCATGAACTTCTTTCAATAATCTTCTACTCTCTCTGACTGAGATGTGATATTCTTGTAGAACTTTGAAAGGTTATCTGTAATAAAACTCAGAGTATATGTAGTCAGCAATTTCACAGACTGTAATCATGTGGAATTCAGATCATCAATATCGGGAGTGTCTTCATCATCAATCAGATGAATATCAGGTTCTGATACATCAGCATTATTAGTGAATGTCACAGATGTGACAATCAGTTCAATAACATGATTGATGAGTTTCACAGATGTAACAACCAGTTTTTCAGCAATCAGAAACCTCACATCACTACTGACAATAATCTTATCAGATTCAGAATGCCATAGATGATATATTGATATGCCACTGAATTCAATGATATAATATGAATCAGCATGTGAAGAGAGCTTATCCGCGGGCTGCTGAGATTCATGCAAGTGAATAAAAACCTCTGTGCTCAATCAGTAAAAATGCCTCATATTCAGCAGAGTATTCATAAATGCATATCAAGAAATCTTATATGAACTTAGAATCACAGGAATCTCTGCAGTAGAGAATCAAAATTTTAAGTTATAAAGAACTGTAAATGTGAGAGTATTATTAATTATTGTAATCACTGTCTCTAGAACATCTGCTCAGAACTTCTTAGAGAGATTACTCTTCAAAAGAGCAGCTCTAATCTGTCTCATGATAGTACAGATCCCACATTTAAAAACATCATTCTAATGTGATGAATGTGATGCTGTTAGTTTTCATTTGATATCATATGAATTCATAATTATGTGCATATGTGTGAATCAGAAAACATCATTAATATTGATCTGTAGAAAAGCAGAGACTGTATATCTGAGATTATTCATGAATCTGAGTTACAACTCAAAGTATTGAACAGTCTCATTCTTGAACTTTAAAAAATATACTCAATAGTAGTGAGTTATATTATAGATAATAAGTATTCAGTATTTGATTCTCTGATGAGACTCTAAGAAGTGATCAGAGAGGTCTTTCAATGTACATTTATCATCTACAAGATTAATATGAATCTTCTCAATGAATTGAATAGATCTAGACATCAATGTTTTCAAATAATCTCATATCATATCTGTCTTGACACATTTCTCACAAAAGAACTTAGTCTTAGAATCTTTAATTATGACTTCAGTATAAGAATTCTTGACTATAGCAATTCTAGCATCAGTATGAATGTGACTGAGATTGTAATGTCAATTCAAAAGAGTCTTTGATATTCTTGTATTCTTGAGACCTGTATTTGAAACTGTAGAATCAATGTTATCAACAGTAGTAGCAGCAGTCATAGAAAGATCAACTTTTCAGTCAAAATCATACTTATATAACATTGTAATATACTTGACTGTCTTGTTCAGATGATTGAAATCCTCATTGAACTCTCATTTATTAACCTTATATATGTTATTCTGAGCAGTCTGAACTGCATGAAAAATAACACTGTTTAGAGCTCTGTAAATGAAAAATGAGAGAATAGTGAAAGATAATATAAATCAGAATCTCTGATCTTCAAGCTTTATAAATGAGAGCAGATTAACTGTAATATTAGAAATATAGTGAATATTCTGCAAGTTAACATCATCACTCTCAATCTTCAAGATAACAGTTTCAATCTTCTTAATAAACTCAGTTTTCTCAGTCACAGAATTGACAGAGATATTATCATTGAAAGATTTGATATTTGAAAAAGAATGAAGCTTACTCATTATGTTTAGACTTGCATATATATTCAAATATCAAGATCTAGAGAATGGTTTTTCAGTGACTGTAAAAGAGAAATAGAACTCAATCTTTGTAATTACTGCATTTACTGCTGATTGAGAACTTATCAAGTCATTCTTCTTCTCTTTCTTCTTATCATTCTTCTTTTCATTCTTCTTTTTCTTTTTATCAGAGTGTAAGATGAAACACCTGTTAATAGTATATTCATATCTTCTGCAGTGAGTGCACTTTCATACAGATGTGCTTTTATTCTCATCTTTATTCTTGTTCTTTTTCACAGTCACAGAATCAGTCTGAGACTGCTTTTTTCACTCAGTGATAATCTTCTTAAATGTACAATTGATCAGTTGCTTCATTAAATTATTAATATTAATATTAATAATAGATCTCTGATCAGTGAAGAAAAACTCATTCAAATATATCTTAATAAATGATCTTTGATAATCTTGTAGATTGTTAAGAAAAAGATTATAGTATATATTCTCAGTACTCTGACAGAGCTTCTTATAACAGATAATAAGATAGTAAAAACATCTCTGAAAAATAAGATAATTATTCTTCTTAACTTATAATTTAATCAATTTCTTGAAGACATTAACTCTAGACTGGCCGCTGAGACCATGAATTTCATGTTTGATCCCATTTGGTCTGGTCTCATACATTTCTTGACGTGAATCCCGCTGGGACTGGCTATCAAAAAAACAGGTAAAGTGACTATATATCAGATCTTAAAATAGAACCATGACTTGAAAAAAATGAGAAAGTGATCTCATTTGGTTTCATTTAGTCTTATTCTTGACATAAAGTTACTATTTTTAGACATTTTAAGGTTTTTTTTAGACTATTTTTAATTTTTTAAAAAGTAACACTTTTTGATAACGCTCAAATGAGATTTAAAGTCATTTAAAGCAATAAAAATAATTTAAAATGAGAAGTGGAAATCATGATCTTATTTGAAAAATATGACAAGAGTAGACAGTAAGTCTCACTGAGACAGTATGAGACTACTATCTAATGTTAAAAGTGTGTAATGAGATCAGTCGAATTGATAATGAGACTATCAAAAAATCTGGTTCTGGTCTCAGACACGGTCACACGGTCAGTCTAATTAACTCATTCTTCAATCAGTGATATTATATATTTCATATTAATCTTATCTCACAGAGCTGCAGTATTATCAGCTTTCAAGATTTTAATAGTAGTTTAAACATTTTCAATAAAACTTGATAGTATACATCTATATAGAGACTTGAAATGAATTCTTCACTTCTCAGAGTCAATATAATATATAAAAGAGAATTCTCATTGAGTTTTTAATAGAATATCAGTTTCATTAATAACTTCTGTATTAGTTAATATATTAATATATCAGACTTCATAATTAGAGTTATTAAATGTAATCACTGATTTAATATCTAGTGTATATTTAACTTTCTTCTAATATTTCTATAACTTATCTCTCATAGTGTCTCTTTATACAGAGATAGATATAGTAAGATATTAAGTGATTTCAGCTGCAGTTATCTGATTCTGTAGTATTATTTATATAAGATTTATAAAATTGTCTGCAGTACAATAGATAGATTGATTCAGATCACTGTTAAAAGTTAGTATTTCAGAAATAAGAGATAGTGAAGAACTTAAAGAGTTAAAATAAACAGATTCTTTAGATAAATATTAACTCTGCTTTTCTTTATTCTGAAGCTTCTTCATTATCTCATTATTAAATTTCATACTCTGGTAAAAACTGATCTCAGTCTTATCTTATAAGTTAGAAGTCTTCTTATAATAAGTGATTATTCTATTAATAAGTTATCTAGTGAAGTGTGTGATTCTGAATCTTGAGCTGAACTCTGAAGTAATAGATATATCACTTATATTGAGATAGCTCTGCTTCTTCTAGATATATAAAAAAAAAAAAGTGATATTCTTCATAATAAAGAACATGCTTTTTTAAAAATATAAAGTATATAAATCTACTGATTAGCAGATTCAGAGAAAATGAAATATCTCTATTAAAGAGTAAGAGTCTTTTTAAAAAAGATGAACTATTCATGTCAAAAATATTAATGCAATATTCTAAAAAGAAAAATGTGCCATTCAGGCTATAATCTGTAGAATAGTTGAAGATTGTATTGATAGATCTATCTACAGGAACATAATATAGTGGTGGGTCACGTGATCTAGTTGGATCGCTAACCGCAACGGCCGTAAGGGCCAACATAACTTTCCACAAGCTAGCAACCTTTCAATCACACAAGCTTTACACCTTTCACAGAAAGTACATGCACTAGACACATTCACCACATCATTACCTAGATAGATCTCTCATAATATTGATTTTTCATATTTTTCAAAGCCTCTAACTTCTAATTCTAATTCTAATTCTAATTGAAGAACTCTCTAGTTTACACTCCTACACTAAGTTAAAAAAGAGGATTGAGTGGGGGAATTGATCAAGAGTTAGACCTGATTAGTAATAGTTAGTTAGGTGTGTATTTTAGAGGGTGCGCTAAAAGTGGGCCAAAAGTTGGGACCAACAATCATCCAAAACCCATCTTCTCGAACCATTTAGACCTATCCACGAAAGAGTATCTTTGGGGATAGGCTGCTTGTCTCACATCCTCCCCGCAGCACATCCTCCCCGCAGCTTTTTCTTTCCACGGCTTCGATGCGTCGAGCAGCCACTTACGTTTTCCGTACAGCCCGCTGTCGCCCTCTCCGCAACCTCGGGCGGGCCTCTCCAGCACCGTTCACAGCCAACCATGCAGTAGCGCTACGAGCTCTATCCTCCACACGGAAAACCGCTGCTATAACTCCCGCTACACTCCAATCCTCTATGCACTTCCGCAACTTTTCTCTGGCATTTATTTCAACGTTGGTGGCTTCAGGTGCGTGGTACGCCTACCAAGGTAGCCAACAGCCCGGTGGGGTCACAAACTCTTCTGGCTCAAGCAACAGCCTTGTATCGCCCACTGGAATTCACTCTAGGGGGGTTTCATCGACGACTACTGCAAGTATCAGCGCAGAGGAAACTGCTGCAGCTACACGCCGTGCTCTCTTGGTGGAGAATGATCAGTTCTACGCAAGCAATATTGTTGGCAACGGGCCCCTCTCAAAAGAAACGGACGATTCGGGGAGACGAGTACTGGAAATGTTAACTCCCGAACAAGCAACGCAGAAGCTGAGGCGGAATGAAGAGTCTTATTTGGTAGGCCGTGGAAGAGGCGTGGTCCGATATGATGTTGTTCAATTACCCAGTAACGACCCTATCGAAGATGACCACGCGGAAAAAATAGTAGAAGTACCACAATCAGTTGCCGCTTCTGAGGATGGTACAACATCCAGTGATTGGATGTTTTGGGGGGTATTTGATGGCCATTCGTGGGTTTAACTGCGCACCACGAACTATGACTCCCGCGCTGACTTCTTTATTCTAGAGGTTGGACAACATCCGCGAAACTGCGTCAGGCCTTGATATCCTTTGTTGCACGCGAATTAAATTCGACATATAAGTCTGCTGCCACAGATCCGTCTAAGACATTTCCGTCACCAGAAGCCGTTGACACTGCAATAAGAAACGGCTTCGTCAGGCTCGATCACGAAATAGTCCACGAGAGCGTAAACAAGGTTATGAAATCGAAATCGAAGCGGGTTGCCGCAGAGCTCCTCGCTCCTGCATTATCTGGTTCATGCGCTCTTCTCGCCTTCTATGATAGCAGATCGAACTTACTACGAGTTGCCTGCACTGGAGATTCAAGAGCAGTACTTGGACGCCGGGCAGCTAGTGGGAAATGGGTCGCTACTCCACTTTCAGAGGATCAAACTGGTTCAACTCCATCAGAAGTTGACCGGCTGCGTCGTGAACATCCTGGTGAGCCAAACGTTGTTCGGAACGGTAGGATCCTTGGTAACCTTGAACCTAGCCGGGCTTTTGGGGACGCATTCTACAAGTGGACACGGGAGACCCAGGATAAAATCAAGCGACACTTTTTTGGAAGGACACCACACCAACTTTTGAAGACGCCGCCCTATGTGACAGCCGAGCCTATCATCACTACCACACCAGTTGAACCTCTCAATGGCGACTTCGTCGTCTTGGCTACGGATGGTCTGTGGGAGATGCTTACAAATGAAGAAGTTGTTGGGCTTGTTGGGCAATGGATAGAACACCAGCGCTCCCTTGCTCAGGGTACACACGGGGGCGCCAAAGGCTGGTTGCAAGGCTGGTTCAGCTCTGAGTCGAATTTACCTGTGGAGAATATTGATGCGGGAAAGGCGAGTGGGCAACGCCTCCCAATCCGCCAGCAGCAATATAACATTCCCGCCACCAGCAGCAGATTTGTCGTTGAAGACAAGAACGCAGCTACCCATCTTGTGCGCAATGCACTTGGCGGTAAAGATCAGGATATGGTCTGTGCATTGCTTACGCTTCCTAGCCCATACTCTAGACGGTATCGGTATGTTCCCAATTCCTAGGTCTCAGCCCACCCCCATTTTGCTAACATCGTGGACAGAGATGATCTCACAGTCGAAGTCATTTTCTTCGGCGAAGGCCCTGACAGCGGAGATGTGACATTAAACACCGAAGCCAGCGCCAACGCATCTGAAACGAAACCTAAGCTCTAGAATCTCCAGCTCAATTGCTTTCAGGAGTTTAGTTTGCTTGCGGCACCTTATCGGCCTATGGCACTGTGGAAATGGTGACCTTCGTTCTCCATTAGCCAGCTATTGGAAAGGCGTTACGGATAGACAGATATCTGTATCTTTATCGTTGTTCAATTTCTACTCAGTTGATTGTTTGCATCGTAAATTTCCGAGTCTTTCTCATACTACTTTCTTGGTACGGTCGGATCCCTTACTACTTTCATATTTCTCCTTCTTTTGTTGGGTTGTAGGTCCTTCTTCTAAAGATCTGATTGGCCCAGCTTGAAGAGAATTTCCTGACGAATCTCTCGATATACGTATGTTAAAAGATACGGTAGCTCTTTGATTCTTTCTCGCTTCTCTTCGATATTTGTTCTTCTAGTTATTATTCCCTTTCATGCAGCATGAAAGTGCTAAATTAAGCTACCAATATCCCCAAAACGGGGCTTGCTGAAGGCTCCATAAACAAGTGAGAACAATACACCAAATCAAATTATGTACTGTGCAAGATGTCGGCCCTATCCAAATAGATATCTGGGTATTCTATACCTTAAACCAAACAATTTCAAGTCACTTGCCAGACGCACAAAAAAACACATCAAATCAATGCGCCAATGCCCATGCCGCAGCCTTCCACCCGTTGTGTACTAGTTATACATATGATCTTCATTCGAGAAAATACATGCTCCGAAGGCTCTCTTCCCCATGGCCCCGTGCGAGGCCGGCAAGACATTTTATATCTTGATATATTTCTATTCTCGTCCTCCCTCCAAATCTCCCAGTAAGCTCCGTACGAGTGACCATCCCGTCGATATTCCGTCATATGGTGAACAGAGTTCGGATCCTTCCGGCGCAGTACAGGTCTAGTAGATAGGGGGTAAACTTGTCTGGAGGACCTGTCACTGTAGAATCCATAATGAACATGGCACCCTGTCTCCTCGAACGCTCCAGCCATCTATAAAATATATCAAATATCACACTTCCAGGCCTCGATACTGCAAGAGAAACAAAGGGTTGTTCTGTAGAGAATTTTTTCGCAAATCACATCATCATTCCAAACCGAGGGACCTTACGAAGCTCTTGAGTGCCTGGTTTCCGTTCATACATAAACCTCACAATCGTCCGTTTTCTGCAAGGCATGGGGATGTTCGGAGTCGGCATGTACATTTGCAGAAGCCGGGACTGGACAATTGCAACGCAAGTCGTGGATAGCCAGTAGATACAGAGAGCTGCAGGGGCTTGTGAATACAATAGAGCCGGCGCAATCCAGATCGACATTGCTTGAAAGATGCGATGGATCGCCCAACTAAATACGCCCTGCAAGTTGCCTAGTGCTACCAATTTGGGAATATCTTTCATCTTGTTAATCTTGGAGCCCCAAGTAATATGGATGAACATCAAAACCGAAATAGCAACTGGAAGCACGCCGAGGGGATCTGCGGCCATAAGGTCAGGAAACCATAGCGCCCCTTCAGTGGAGAGAGAAGATTCCACTGGAACTTGAGCTTTGACGCCATTCGGATTAAACCACTGTTGCAAAATGACGAGGAGACCAGGTTGCCACCCACTCATTGATCGGATACTCTCCATAAAAGCGAGCCAAAAGGGGAGTTGTAATATCGGAGCGAACGGAGCGAACGAAGACAACCGAAGGTGATGGCGCTTAAACAACCCCTTTTTGAACTGCGCTGCTGCCACAGCAGTGTGGCGGCTCACAACACGTGGTGATAGAAACTGCTGTTTCTTGGCAGCTGCATCCATGATACTCTTCCTCTTCATATGGGTATAGGCAATCATCGCTGGGGCTACAAGCACTTTTCTGTTTTGTTGCGATTTTGACCACATGAGAAAGGGCAATCCGAACATAACCCGGGCTGTAATAGCTGTGAGCGGGATGGAAGCCACCCAGGGAAGGCCAGTATATGTATGGACCACTTGTAAGAGATCGTGGGCACACTCAATGGATGTGGCAACCATTCGAGTAGGTCGTGACGGGTGGAAATTGCGCCTCTGCTGAGTTGTGACGAGCAGCCTCGCGGCGCAATGTGGAGGAGCCGAGCATGGTACTCGAAGGGGGTGTGCATTCAGGCCATGTCGGGTAGCCCGCAAAGCGCCGAGTCGCAACGAACAGCCGGGAGCGGACATCGTGCGCTTCACCACTCAACCACTCGATTATGGAGCTTCACCCATCCGATGGGCCAAGGAAGCAGGGAGCTGGATGACAGAGTGGGTGAATTGAGTTCCATCAACTGGTCGAGTTGAACTCGCACGAGCAAAAAGAAAAGAAGAATCCTGGCCGGGGCGCGGAGAAACTGTATTGCCGGTGTACTATACACGTGATTTATCTGCTTATATAATCACAACCCAAAAACTGTAGGATAGTTGAAGGTTGTATTGATAGATCTATCTACAGGAACATATTATAGTGGTGGGTCACGTGATCTAGTGGGATCGCTAACCGCAACGGCCGTAAGGGCCAACACCCCCCCTCGAGATAACAAGAATCACATACAAAAACACCCAAACCACCAAGATAGTCTGTCAAAACCAAATACAAATGTAAAATTAAACATTCCCAACTTTTATGCCTGTAAGACCTAGCAAAACCATGAATCGCGCAAATGCCACATTGCCTAGGGGTTTAGTGAGTCCATCCGCCGCCATCTGAGCGGTGGGAACGTATTCTAAATCAATGACCCCCTGATTCAACTGCCAACGCGAAAAATGGAAACGCGTGTCAATGTGTTTGCTTCGGGCCGTAATGGCTGCCACCTTTGTGAGATCTATGGCACCCTTATTATCGGCGAGGATCCGTATCGGAGATGTAGTGATGAAGCCAAGCTCAATCATGAGGTTCCGGATCCATGTTGCCTCGCGGACCGCCTCACTAAGAGCCACATATTCGGCCTCATTGGAACTTAGAGATACACAAGGTTGCTTCGCCGAACGCCATGAAATCGGGCCGCCTGCGAGCTTAAAAACGTAGCCGGATGTTGATTTCCTATCACCATTCAAGGGGCCGGCCCAATCGGAATCCGAGTAGCCGAAGGGTAGGTAGGAATCATCGGGGAAATCAGGGGTAATGGAAAGATCGGTAGGAACGGACCCCTCATACGGGCCGCGTCCGTAGAAAATGCCCAGATCCATGGTCCCTTTCAAATAACGTATGACGTGTAATAGGGCCTTCCAACATTGAGGTGTTGGATCAACGTTCCGTTGAGCGAGTAGTGAGGCAGCGCGAGCGATATCAGGACGTGTTTTGACTGCGAGATATTGCAAGCAACCCACACCATGTTGGTATCGCTGAATTGTGAAACCAGCCTCTTTCTCAGGTATAGGGGAATCGTCAATGCGAAATCCATCCTCCATAGGTGTCCTGGCGACAGCTGCATCATCAAGGTAGAAATCTTCAACAAGGCACTTGATATATTGACAATGTGTCAAACCAATTCCCTTGTCTGAACAATTGACCTCCATACCCAAATACTTGGTTGGCTGGCGTAGATCCTTGACTTCCAATTTCTCACTGAGCATACTCACTAGCCAATCAGCATTCTCAGGAGCCTCGGATATGATGTTGAGATCGTCAACGTAGATCGTCATATAGAGGTGACGTCTGGATGTATGATACCAGAGTGCCGGATCATGGGCGCTGACTGTAAATCCAAGATCGCTCAACAGAGCTGTCAAGTAATCATACCAGATCTTCGCCGCAGGGTCCAGGCCGTATAAACTACCCTCAACCGCGCAGACAAGCGTTTTCGGCGAACCTGCCTCAAATCCGGTGGGTTGC
Source organism: Blastomyces dermatitidis ER-3 (assembly GCF_000003525.1). NCBI lineage: Eukaryota > Fungi > Ascomycota > Eurotiomycetes > Onygenales > Ajellomycetaceae > Blastomyces > Blastomyces dermatitidis. The sequence continues at coordinate 2,709,804 of NW_025544776.1, read as the reverse complement.
CTCATATAGACCTTCTTAGTGAGGCGCCCATGAAGATATGCCATCACTATATCCACTTGACGGAGTGTCCAACCGCGTAGTGCTGCTATTGCAAAAAGAATACGATTAGCAGTATCAGTGATGACAGGAGCGTAGGTCTCTTCTCTAGAACCCTTCTTAAGCCAGTTACCACAAATCACCCAACGCGATTTTCTAAGAATACCATCAGGATCGGCATTCGGGTCCGCGGGCCTATCTTTCTCAAGGAACACCCAACGGCCCGGAGCAATCGGTTCACCCCTCGGGACGTCAGATCTAGGGATCAAACTCCATGTATTGCGTCTCTCCAGGTCGGTAATCTCGCGTTGCATGGACTTCTTCCAATAATCTCCTACCCCCCCTGGCCGAGATGTGGCATCCTTGTAGGACTTCGGGAGGTTGCCTGTAATGGGGCTTGGAGTGTAAGTAGCCAGCGATTTCGCGGGCCGCAACCATGTAGAATTCGGATCATCAATGTCGGGAGCATCTTCATCATCAACCAGATGAATATCAGGTTCCGGTTCGCCGGCATTATTAATGGGTGCCACAGATGTGACAACCGGTTTTTCGGCGATCGGGAACCTCACATCACTACTGGCAATAATCTTGTCAGATTCGGGATGCCATAGGCGATATATCGATGTGCCACTGAATCCAATGATACGATAGGAATCGGCACGTGGAGAAAGCTTATCCGCGGGCCGCTGGGATCCATGCAAGTGAACAAAAACCTCTGCACCCAATCGGCGAAAATGCCTTACATTCGGCGGGGTATTCGTAAGTGCACACCAAGGAATCTTATGTGGACTTGGAACCACAGGGATCTCTGCAGTAGAGGGCCAAAATTTCGAGTTGTAAAGGACTGTAGATGTGGGAGTATTATTGGTTATTGCAACCACTGTCTCTAGAACATCTGCCCAGAACTTCTTAGGAAGATTACCTTTCAAAAGAGCAGCTCTAACCCGTCCCATGATAGTGCGGATTCCACGTTCGGAAACACCATCCTGATGTGGCGAATGTGGTGCCGTTGGTTCCCATTTGATACCATATGAATCCATAACTGTGTGCATACGTGTGGATCGGAAAACACCATCAATATCGGTCCGTAGAAAAGCAGGGGCTGTATACCCGAGATTACCCATGAATCTGAGCCACAACTCAAAGTATTGAACAGCTTCATCCTTGGACTTCAAAAAATATACCCAACGGTAGCGAGTTGCATCACAGGTGATGAGCATCCAGTATTTGGTCCCCTGGCGGGACTCTAAGGGGTGGTCAGAGAGGTCTTCCAATGTACGTCCGCCACCTGCAAGGTCAATATGGACCTTCTCAATGGGTCGGATAGATCTAGGCATCGGTGTTTTCGAATAATCTCGCGTCATACCAGCCTTGACACATTCCTCGCAAAAGAACTTAGTCTTAGGACCCTTAATTGTGACTCCAGTATGGGGATCCTTGGCCATAGCAATTATAGCACCAGCGTGGATGTGACCGAGGTCGTAATGCCAATCCAAAAGAGTCTTTGATATCTTTGATGTCTGTGTCTTGAGACCTGTATTCGTGTCCGCAGAATCGACATTATTAACAGTAGTGGCAGCAGCCACAGGAAAATCAACTTTTCGATCAAAATCGTACTCGTGGGGCATCATCGCAATATACTTGACTGCCCTGTTCGGATGATTGGGATCCTCATTGGACTCCCGTTCGTCGACCTTATATATGTTGTTCTGAGCGGTCCGGACTGCATGGAAAATAACACCGTTCGGGGCTCTGCAAATGAAAAAAGAGGGAATAGTGGAAGACAATGTAAATCGGAATCCCTGATCTTCAAGCTTCGCAAATGAGAGCAGGTTAACTGTAATATTAGGAATATAGTGAACATCCTGCAAGTTAACATCACCACCCTCAACCTCCAAGGTGACAGTCCCAATCTTCTTAACAAACCCAGTTCCCCCAGTGGCAGAATCGACAGAGATGTTACCATTAAAAGGTTTGATGTTTGAGAAAGAATGAAGCTCACCCGTCATATTCAGGCTTGCACATGTGTCCAAATACCAAGATCTAGAGGATGGTTTTCCAGTGACTGTGGAAGAGGAATAGGACTCAACCTTCGTAATTGCTGCATTTGCTGCTGGTTGAGAACTCATCAAGTCATCCTTCTTCTCTTCCTTCTTGTCATCCTTCTTGTCATCCTTCTTTCTCTTTTTATCAGGGTGTAAGATGAAACACCTGTCAACAGTATGTCCATATCTTCTGCAGTGGGTGCACTTCCATACAGGTGTGCTTTTGTCCTCATCTTTGTCCTTATCTTTGTCCTTGTCCTTTTTCGCAGTCACAGAATCAGCCTGAGGCTGCTTTTTCCGCTCGGTGGTGATCTTCTTGGATGTACGATTGGTCAGTTGCTTCATCAAATCATCAATATCAATGTTGATAATGGGTCCCTGGCCAGTGGAGAAAAACTCATCCAAACGTGTCTTGACAAACGGTCTTTGATAATCTTGTAGATTGTTGAGGAAGAGATCATGGTATATATCCTCAGTGCTCTGACAGAGCTCCTTGTGACGGGCAACAAGATAGCGGAAACGTCTCTGGAAAGTAAGATAATCATTCTCCTTGACTTGTAATTTTGTCAATTCCTTGAAGACATTAACTCGTTCCTCTGCCAGTGATATCGCATATTCCACATTGATCTTGTCCCACAGGGCCGCAGCATTGTCAGCTTCCAAGGTTCCAATAGTAGTTCGAACGTTTCCAACAAGACTCGATAGCATACGCCTATATAGAGACTTGGAACGGATCCTCCACTTCTCGGAGTCGATATGACGTGTAAAAGGGGATTCTCGTTGGGTCCTCAATAGGATGTCGGTTCCGCCAATAACTTCCGCATCAGCCAACATACCGACACGCCAGGCTTCATAATTAGAGCCATCAAATGTGGTCACTGATTTGGTGTCTAGTGCATATTTGACTTCCTTCTGGTATTCCCGCAACTCATCCCTCGTGGTGTCTCTTTGTGCAGGTGTAGTGAGATGTTGAGTGGTTTCAGCCGCAGCCATCTGGTTCCGTAGCATCATCTGCATAAGATCCATAAGATTGCCTGCGGTGCAATAGATAGGTTGATTCGGATCACCATTAAAAGTCGGCATTCCGGGGGTGGGGGACGGTGGAGGATTCGATGGGTTGGAATGAACAGATTCTGCAGATGGATGTTGGGGTTGACTCTGCTTTCCTTTGTCCTGAAGTTCCTCCGTTGTCTCATCATCAAATTCCATACTCTGGCGAAAACTGACCTCAGCCTCATCTTGCAAGTCAGGAGCTTCCTCATAATGAGTGGTCATCCTATCAATGAGTCGTCTAGTGGAGCGTGTGGTCCTGGGCCTTGAGCTGGACTCTGGAGTAACAGGCGTATCACTCATATCGAGGTGACTCTGCTTCTCCTAGGTGTGTAAAAAAAAAAGATAAAAAGTGATATCCTCCACAATGGAGAACGCGCTTTCTCAAAAAAAATAAAGTATATGAATCCGCTGACTGGCAGATTCAGGGAAAATGGAATATCTCTAATAAAGAGTAAGAGTCTTTCCAAAAAAGGTGAACTATCCGTGTCAAAAATGTGTTGGTACAACGTTCTAAAAAGAAAAACGTGCCATCCGGGCTATAACCTGTAGGATAGTTGAAGGTTGTATTGATAGATCTATCTACAGGAACATATTATAGTGGTGGGTCACGTGATCTAGTGGGATCGCTAACCGCAACGGCCGTAAGGGCCAACAAAAACTCCAGGCAGAGTAACTTGTAAGATGACAGGAACATCTTCTCCTGGGCAATATCTCGAGCAAAGCTACTTGATCCTCCACTATGCGCTGTCAGCGTCTACTATTTCTCTCCGCTGACTGCATGGCATGATGTTGTCACCCGCGTCATCTGTTGCTACGCTTGTGACGCTTCTCGCGCTCTTTCTGATTGCTCCGCGGTTGGCCGCGTTTGTCTTCCGCTGTGTTTTCAGGTTGATTGGATGGCTCATTGCCAGGAAATATCGGTGGAAGCGGGACCTGTTACGTGCCCGGATAAAAATAGATGAGAAGGAATATCAGTTAAGAAGACCCAAATATGCGAAGCAGGAAGATGAGGATTGGGAGAAAGTCGAAACAGGCGGCATAGGAACCGCTTCTCACGCGGATGCTGCGGAGGACGATTGGGAAGGCATCATAGGATTTTTTCATCCATTCTGGTAAGGAAAAAGGGATTTAAGTGCTGCAATTAATTGTTCCCGATGCAAGTCGACTAATCGATCTTTCTGCAGCAATGCTGGTGGAGGGGGTGAACGTGTCCTCTGGGCGGCAGTAAGAGCCACACAAAAACGCTGGCCGAAAGCTATATGCGCGATCTACACAGGGGATAATGACCTGAATAAGACCACGATGCTTGAAAGAGTTGAGGTGCGTTGGTTCTTCTTATTAAAATGCAAAATATGGCCGTTAGCTAACATGCAATGTATAGAACCGTTTCAATATCCGCCTCTACCCTCCAACGATTGTATTCTTGTATCTTTCAACCCGCAGATATGTCCTCAGCAGCTTATATCCCCGTTTTACTCTCCTTGGCCAATCTTTGGGTTCTTTAGTCCTTGGATACGACGCATTCACTCTCGTAGTTCCCGACATCTTTATCGACACTATGGGTTATTCCTTCGTCCTGGCGTTCTGCCACTTCCTCTTCCCCTCGACCCCGACTGGAGCGTACGTCCACTACCCTACTATATCGACAGACATGCTCGACTCCCTTGATGATACCTCGGGTACAAAGGGTCTAAACGCTGGCGCAGGAACCGGCTGGAAGGGAATTGCGAAACGACAATATTGGCACGCATTCGCAAAGCTATACGGCTGCGTTGGTGGAACAATTGATGTAGTCATGTGCAATTCATCCTGGACATCCTCACATATAAACTCTCTCTGGCTCCCCTCACGGCAAAAGCGACGAGAATTCAAAGAACCCACAGTTGTTTTCCCCCCTGTGGCCGTCTCGGAACTAAAATCCATAGAAATAGATCTCGCCCATGAGCGAGAATCCCGCGACCCAACAATCCTCTACATCGCCCAATTCCGCCCAGAAAAGAACCACGCCCTAATCCTCCGCGCCTTCTCCCGTTTCCTCAACGAATTCAAAAAGACCCATAGTAAATCCCAACCTAAACAATCTCCACAGCTCATCCTCATCGGCTCCGTCCGCCACTCCAGCCCAGACGAAACCCACATCTACAATCTACGCCTACTTGCCCACGAGCTCAAAATCCGCGACAACACCACCTTCCTCTGCGACGCCAGCTGGCCCACCATCCTTGCCCACCTCCGCCGCGCCTCCATCGGCGTCAACGCCATGTGGAACGAGCACTTCGGTATCGGCGTGGTCGAGTACCAGGCGGCGGGCCTGATCAGCGTCGTGCATGACTCTGGCGGGCCTCGCCAGGACATCGTTGTCGATTTGGGGGAGGGCGGGACGGGCTTTCGGGCTACGACGGAGCTGGAGTTCGCGGCGGCGTTTGAGGCGGCGTTGGCGCTGCCGGAGGAAGAGAGGGTAGCGATGAGGTTGCGGGCGAGAGAGTCGTCGAGGAGGTTTTCGGATGAGATGTTTGCGGAGAGGTGGGTGGAGGAGATGGAGAAGTTGGTTGGATTGGAGAGGAAGAGGAAGAGTGGGGGAGGGGAGAAGAGGTAAGAACTATTATTTGGTCAATGGATTAAGTTCGGTTCTTTGTATCTGTTAATGCGGATCGCAAAGATTTTCGGAAAAACTCATAGAAATATATTGCTCTTTCCCTCCCCCCCAAACAGAAGATTCTTCCTTCATGTATTTTTACCAGGCCGTATTTACTACGACGAATTATTTACTATAGATCTATCTACATTGAACTCGAAATTTCGATACGTTATGAAATGTGGTTTACAATATATATAGCAGGCGACACTCCCCCTACCCTTCCCCCTCTTTGAAGGCTGCAATGTTCACGACTCTATATATCGCTATCAACATGGAGAAACTCCCCACCCACGATGCAAGATAGTAAATATAAAGTCATGCTACCTATCCTCTCATTTCACCGCGTTGGTTCAATCCACTCCTTCTCCAGCAATCAAATACATGCACAGGCTCCATTGTAATACCTAAATAATAAAAAACGTTCGGAGAAGACGTAAATAACGTAGACTTGATAAATATAAGAAGGAGGGGAAAAAAAAGGTACAAGGGAGGTCAAGAGTTGAACTGGGTATTTGTTAAAAAAAAAATTTAAGAAAATAAAGAAATTAAAAAATTAAAGGGGGCAACAATAAGCAAAGAAACTAATGAGATGAAATTCCCAAAGGTAGGAGAGAAACAAGGAAGGTGGG